>NC_092707.1:319618324-319921355 GCF_047496885.1 Scyliorhinus torazame | reverse complement strand
GGGGTGAGCACAGTACGAAGTCTTACAACACCAGGTTAAAGTCCAACAGGTTTGTTTCGATGTCACTAGCTTTCGGAGCGCTGCTCCTTCCTCAGGGGAAGGAGCAGCGCTCCGAAAGCTAGTGACATCGAAACAAACCTGTTGGACTTTAGCCTGGTGTTGTAAGACTTCGTACTGTGCTCACCCCAGTCCAACGCCGGCATCTCCACATCATAAATAAAGGGGAACTGCTTTGCAGTTGGAGCTGCTGCTGGCAGCCATGCAAGAAGTGATTCTGATTTACAAAATCATTGGAAAATGGCACAACATGGCAGCGGGTGAGTTTTGGACCCTGCTGCAGAGGTCTTCATATTGGCGGTGGAAAGGTTGCACAAGGGACAAGAGCCCCTTCAGACAGATGCTTAAAAGGCATTGGGAGGAGATAGTACTTGAGGTGAATGATAGGAGCCAAGCCCAATGAAACTGGATGCAATGCTGCAAGAACACAATAGTCAATGGCAAGGCTGAAACCATTTGTGATGATTGGAAGATAGTAGGATAATTGGATTATAAATGATTTGGGCAATTTAAGGGTTAAAAGCCTGAGGTTAGAATGTTTTCGACTGCATTTGTCATGTTTTTTTAAAAAATCTGTTCTGCAGGGCCTGGGTGATTTTAGCAGCCAGCAGGTGACATTGATGACGGAATGTGTTTTTTAGTCTTGGCTAATGCATCGTGGTTTGCCTGGGGAAGTCCTTGGGGAGTTAATGTGCTTTCAGTCCCTGGAAAATTAATTTTTTTATTAGCTTGGGAAAATGAGGTCATTGCTGGGTGGAGCCAAGGAATGCAGAGAGACATTTTGAGAAGCCGTGGAGAGAGGCAGTTTTGGAGAAAGCTGTGGAGAGAGTTTTGAAGGAAGGCTTTTGGAAATGAAGCCTGATCAGGCAACCCAAATTCTTTTAGACCACAAGTATAGACAGTGGGTGGGATTGTCCATTTCTCAGACTAAATGTTGACGCCGATGCAGAATTTGTGAGGCGGGATTCTCCGACCCCCCCGCCGGGTTGGAGAATACCCAGGGGCCGGCGCGAATCCCGCCCCGCTGCCAGCTGCCGTATTCTCTGGCGCCGTTTTTCGGGCGGGGGCAGTATTCTCGCCACATTGGTCACAGGTCATTGGCAGGGGTCCCCCCGGCGATTCTCTGGGCCCCGATGAGCCGAGCGGCCATCCATTTTTGGCCAGTCCCGCCGGCGTGGGTTACTCAGGTCCCACACGGCGGGACCTGGCAGGTGAGTATGCATGGGCGGTCCTTAGGGGGGAGGGGGCGGTAGGATCCGACCCCAGGGGAGGCCCCCACGGTGGCTTGGTCCATGATCGGGGCCCACCAATCTGCAGGCGGGTTTGTTCCATGGGGGCACTTCTTCCTTCCGCACTGGGCTCCTGTAGGGCTCTGCCATATTGCCCGAGGGCCGGCGCGGAGAAGAGAACCCCCCGCGCATGCGCGAAAATATGCCGGTCGGTCTGCGCATGCGTGGAATCACTTTGGTGGTTCCGCACATGCGCAAGATCACGCCGGCCATTCCGTGCATGAACGAACTTGCGCCATCCCTTCGCCGCCAGCTGGGGCGGCACCAACCCCTCCGGCGTCCACCTAGCACCCTGGAAAGGTGAGAATTCTTCACCTTGGGGGGCTGTTGACGGTGGAGTCGTTGGCGGCGGTTCTCCCGCCGGTGTGGGGACTTAGATCCCAGCAGGCAGAATCCCGGTCGTGGACTTTCATGACAGCAAAACTGGATTGATTCAGCAACGTTGGACGGCCTAGCACCAACACCACATGGAACACAGTTGGTTCCAATGAAAAACGGTGCGGGATTCACCGGGGCCGTGACTGGTACTCAGGAGGCTGACAAGCTGCAGTCACATATACACATTACAATCCCCACACACACTTATCCCAGCCAACAAGGTGACACTAGTTGTGATAGAGCATATCCATACAGCTGATAGGTGGCCTGGGTGGATATCTATACGACCCATGGCCCTAAGTTCACAGTGGGCTGTTAACGGCGTGCAGAGCGGCATGGCTGCCATTCTGGCTGCGGCAATGGTGTTCCATGTCCGCCCACCCGACCCCACTGCCCACCTCCTGGACACCCACCATTACTCACCCCTCTCGACCCTGGAAAGGCCCCCAGCCAGCTGTCAGCTGTCAGCAAACTATGGTGATGTGGATACTTTCCGCTCTCCCTCCCTCAGCAGCCACAACACCGGTTTCATGATTATAAAAGCACAAGTGAACCGCGCCATCGGGAACTCAGCCCATCGGAGGCGGAACATCTCGGATGCCCCTGAGAATATCGGGTCAGGCCCACTAATAATATGCAAATGGTGTTTACTGTACGTGCATTCCGGACCGCATTCAAGCCGATGTCGCGGTGACGGGGAATGGCGATTTGGCGTCAAGTCAGCGTCCACCGCGATTTTAGCGTCGGAACCCATTCTCCACTCAATCGCGTTTCACAATTTTGCCGTCAGCTAATGGAGACTCCCGCCCAGTTTTCTTTCCCAGTAGGATAAAAAAAAGAGTAATGATATTTTGGCAGAGTTGTCTGAAGACAAGAATGTGGCTGAATGAACCGAGTTGAAGCAGCTATTTGAAGATATTAAGCCAGAGTCTGAAGGGGTTATAACCAGAGACAGAATGTGTTCTGTAAAGCAAGTATTACTATATGCCTTGCTGATTTTTAAGCTGGATTGACAGCTGTATGTTTATTTTCTTGTTGTTTAATGGGAACTTAAATAGTTGTGTTAAGGGGTAATTGTCAGCTGTTCTTTTTTGGGTGTGAAGTTAAAAGTTTAATATTGTATTTATAATAAAGTTTTGTTTTACAAATACCTAAGCTCTTTTTTTCCAGCAATCACTCCTAGAGTGAATCATTCTTTCTGCAGTCTTAAAATAAACTAAAATATTGAGGTTTTGGTTCAGTATCCTAGCCACTGTTGGGGCCTGGTCTGGGATTGCAATACATTAAAGATAATGGTATTCTCATACACAATTCTTCTCTCAGCCTATATCATGCCCAGAGCTGTTTGCTCCAAACGTGCACATGCTTACCACAGACACCATTTTCGCAGTTTAAGGGCATATGTTGCACTCAAAGAATGATTGCAAACAATCCCAATTTCTCACCCTAAAGTGGGCCCTAGTTCTAGTCTCTCTTAAATGGGGAAACATTGTCTTAGCATCCATATTGTCAAGTCCCCTCAGAATCTTCTATGTTTCAGTAAGATCGCCTCTTATTCTTCTAATCTCCAATTCTGAGCTGCTTCTAACTTATTTATGTCCTTTTTTAAATAAGACCTAAACTGTACACAGGACTCTAAACGTGGTCTCACTAATGTTCTATAGAATTGTGGCAAAACATCCCGATGTTTATATTCCATTCCCCTTGCAATAAACAACAACATTCTATTTCATAGACTCATAGAATTTACAGTGCAGAAGGAGGCCATTCGGCCCATCGAGTCTGCACCGGCTCTTGGAAAGAGCACCCTACCCAAGGTCAACGCCTACACACTATCCCCCATAACCCAGTAACCCCACCCAACACTAAGGGCAATTTTGGCAATTTATCAAGGCCAATCCAGAACCCGCACATCTTTGGACTGTGGGAGGAAACCGGAGCACCCGGAGGAAACCCACGCACACACGGGGAGGATGTGCAGACTCCGCACAGACAGTGACCCAAGCCGGAATCAAACCTGGGACCCTGGAGCTGTGAAGCAATTGTGCTATCCACAATGCTACCGTGCTGCCCCTATTTGCCTTCACTTACTGTCCCATCGACTAACTTTTCCTGATTCCGATACCAGATCCTGCAGGTCCCTCTGTAACTCAGAGCTCCACAACCTCTCTCCATCAAAATAATATGTTGCTTTTCTATTCTTCTGGACAAAGTGGACAAGCGATATTTTCCCATCTTGTACTCCATCTGCCACATTATCCCCACATACTTAACCAATCTATGCCTCTTCAGTAGAATCATTAACATGGTTTCTCTCTATACAGATGCTGCCAGACCTGATGAGTTTATCCGGATCTTTCTGTGTTTAATGTCCATTTGCAGATTCCTTTGTCCTTTTCAAAACTTACTTTCCTGCCTAAATTTGTGTTAATATAAAATTTAGCAACATACATTCAGTGTCTTCGTCGAAGCCATTGATGTAGTTTTAAATAGTTGAGGTTCCAGAACTGATTCCTGTAACATTCCACTTGTCACCCATGTTGCCAACCTGAAAAATATCAGGAAGCAAAATGTGTGGGATAAATTTTGTAAAGATATTTGAAGAAATGAGAATTTCAGACATGCAACGAGAAATGCATTAGCTATCATATGAGATCAGTTTAAGTACAAAAAAAAACATGGTCTAGTGATAATTTTTCATCATGTTTTTATTTACAAGAGAATTACAGCAACCTCATTGTCATTTTGGGTGTTCACAAACAAGCCAACAATGCTGGAAGTGGTGTGACGCTATTTTATTAACTGTTCAACTATGCTAACATACTGTAAACGTGGGTCTAAGCAATACCAGCTTAACTGTGGACCCTTTCCTATCACTAGCTATGGTGAGGCACTCAGCACATGGTGAATGTCTGTGATGCAGGCTGTCAGCTCTGTGCTCTGAGCTGGCTGCTGCTAGAATGAGCGGGAACTCTCCTGTCCCCTGTCTTTATAGTGCTTGTGCTCTCACTGCTGATTGGCTGCTGTGTTATGTATGCTGGTTGGTCCTACTGCATGTCCATCAGTGTGTGTATGTGAGTGCACCATAATGTACTGATGTATATTATGACATCCCCCTTTTTTACAAAGAACATGTGCCTATGTGAGAATAAATAACGTGTAATGAGTGTATCTGACCGTGTGTGTGCAGTATTTACATAACTATGTACATGAGGCTAGTCTATATACATGGGAAGGTGCCTGGTGCAGAGAAAAGAAAAACAAGGTGTTACACCAACAACAAAACTAATAACGAATGCTATAAACAAACTAGTGAAATGCTGAAACAGGATGAAAGAACAAAGCATTGAGTCCAACATTGTAAGGCTCATAAATCAAGTCTCTGAGGTGGATGACGAATTCGGGTTGACCGCCTCAAGGGTGGGTCAGGAGCCACCGGCTGAGGATCGGGCTGGGCCACGGCCAAGTGAGGAGGATGCAGAGTATCCGGAAGCTCTACAAAGTCCAGGTCGGGGACAACAGGAGGGCGTGGCACCGGTGGAGGATTGCGTAGCGAGCGTGGAACCAGACGAAGGGCACGCTGATAGCGGCGGCGAATGGAGCCATCAGGCAGACGAACCAGGAATGAGCAGGGAGCCACCAGACGAAGAACCACAGCAGTCGCAGACCAGCCACCCTCCGGAAGATGGATTCAGACGTTGTCACCTGGCGCCAGAGCAGGAAGATCAGTCGCTCGAGCGTCATGCGCCGCCTTGTGCTGCGCGCGAGACTGTTGCATCCGCTGAAGGGCCGGAGCATGGTTGAGGTCTGGGACGTGAATGGACGGTACAGTGGTCCTGAGGGTGCGACCCATCAGCAGCTGGGCTGTTGACAGGCCCGTGGACAGTGGAGCCGAGCGATAGGCCACCAAGGTGAGGCAGAAGTCGGATCCTGCATCAGCAGCCTTGCAGAGGAGCCTCTTTACGATGTGGATGCCCTTTTCTGCTTTGCCATTTGACTGGGGGTGCAGGGGACTGGACGTCATGTGGACAAAGTTGTACCTGCTGGCGAAGGTAGACCATTCTTGGCTCGCGAAGCAGGGGCCATTTTCCGACATCACAGTGAGTGGGATGCCGTGACGAGCAAAGGTCTCTTTGCAGGCATGGATAACAGCCGATGACGGGATGTCGTGCAGGCATACAACCTCAGGATAGCTGGAAAAATAATCAACTATGAGAACATAGTCCCTGCTGAGCGCATGGAACAGGTCCACGCATACCTTAGACCAAGGGGACGTGACCAACTCATGGGGCTGAAGGATCTCCCATGGTTGGGCCGGCTGGAACCGCTGACAGGTGGAGCAATTGAGCACAGTGTTGGCAATGTCCTCATTTATGCCAGGCCAGTAGACAGCCTCTCGGGCCCTCCATCGGCACTTCTCTATGCTGAGATGGCCCTCGTGCAGCTGCTCTAAAACCAGGTGATGCATGTTGTGTGGGATCACGATGCGGTCCAGCTTTAGGAGGACGCCATCAACGACTGCCAGATCGTCTTGAATATTATAGAACTGTGGGCATTGTCCCTTGAGCCATCCGTCAGTCATGTGGCGCATCACACGTTGTAGCAGGGGGTCAACCGCAGTCTCACGGTGAATGTGGGTTAGGCGTTCATCCGTGGCCAGCAGATTGGCGGCCGTGAAGGCCACATGGGCGTCGACTTGGCAAACGAACCCCTCTGGGTCGGACGGAGTGGTGACTGCCCTGGACAGAGCGTCGGCTATGATCAGGTCCTTACCCGGTGTGTACACGAGCTGGAAATCGTATCTCCGGAGCTTGAGCAGAATGCGTTGTAGGCGAGGGGTCATGTCATTGAAGTCTTTTTGAATGATGCCGACCAGCGTGCGATGGTCGGTCTCCACAGTGAACTGGGGAAGGCCATACATGTAGTCATGGAACTTGTCGACACCGGTCAACAGGCCTAGGCACTCCTTCTCGATTTGCGCATAGTGCTGCTCTGTGGGGGTCATGGCCCGTGTCGCATAGGCAACAGGGGCCCATGACGAGGCGTCATCTCGTTGTAGGAGCACCGCCCCTATGCCAGATTGGCTAGCGTCCGTTGATATTTTTGTCTCCCTTGCAGGATCGAAAAACGCCAATACCGGGGCGGAGGTCAGCTTGACCTTGAACTCCTCCCATTCACACTTGTGGGCGGGAAGCCACTGGAAGTCCGTTGTCTTCCTAACTAGGTTGCGGAGAGCCATGGTGTGGGAAGCGAGGTTAGGGATGAACTTTCCTAGGAGGTTGACCATTCCTAAGAACCGGAGCACCACCTTCTTATCCGCCAGCTTCTGCATGGCCGTGATGGCTGCCACCTTGTCCGCATCCGGCCGCACACACAACCGGGAGATGTGGTCTCCTAAAAACTTGAGTTCGGTCTGGCCGAAAGAACATTTGGCTCTGTTGAGGCGCAGGCCTTGGTCCCGTATTCGCTTAAAAACGCGTTGGAGGTGACTGATATGCTCCTGCGGAGTGGTGGACCAGATGATGATGTCGTCCACGTAGACGCGCACACCCTCGATGCCCTCCATCATCTGCTCCATGATGCGGTGGAACACTTCAGATGCTGATATGATTCCAAATGGCATTCTATTGTAGCAGTACTTGCCAAATGGGGTGCTGAAAGTACACAGCTTTCTGCTGGACATGTCCAATTGAATCTGCCAGAAGCCCTTTGATGCATCCAGCTTGGTGAATATGATGGCTTGAGCCATCTATCACGGGATCTCCTCACGCTTAGGGACAGGGTAATGCTCCCGCATGATGTTACGATTTAAATCCTTCGGATCGATACAGATCCGGAGCTCGCCGGAAGGCTTCTTTACGCACACCATGGAACTGACCCAGCCGGTTGGTTCCGTCACTCTGGAAAGCACTCCTTGGTCCTGGAGGTCCTGCAGCTGCTGCTTGAGGCGGTCCTTGAGGGGTGCTGGGAGTCTGCGAGGTGCATGAACCACAGGCGCGACACCCTGTTTGAGCAGGATTTTGTATGTGTAGGGAAGTGTGCCCATGCCTTCGCAGACATCTCGGTGTTGAGTGATGATGGCACTTAGTTGCGCTCTGACGTGTCCTCTGGAGAGAGGGAATGTACGCGCTGCACGAGGTTAAGGAGCTTGCACGCCTGTGCGCCTTGCAGGGAGTCCTTTGAGGAGCCCATGATCTCGAAGGGTAGGGTGACTTTTTGTGAGTTGTGCATCACCTCGAGTTGGCATGACCCGGTGGCGGGGATGGAGTTACCATTATAGTCGACCAGTTGGCAATTTGGATGGAAGAATTGTTGGTTTCACCCCCAGGGTTTGAAATGCTGACCATGCGAGGAGATTGGCGGAAGCACCAGTGTCCAGGCGGAATCTGATCTGGGATCAGTTGACCGTCAGGGTGGCACACCACTCGTCGTCCGGATCAATGCTGTGCACCAACAGCGGCTGGTGCTTTCGATTCGGGGACAGCCTGTTCTTGCTTATGACAGCGACTCGAAAAGACTCCCTGTCCTCGGTGTCACTTGTCTATATGTAGTCAGGATCGGACTCGGTGAATGTGGGTTGGATTGCCCGAACATTCCTGCGATGCTGGTTAAATCGTTGCGAGTTGGCAGGCTGGGCTGCTCGACAGCAGGCAGCATAGTGGCCAAGCCTGCCACAGCGTAGGCACTGTCGTGATTTTGCAGGGCATTGCCGCTTTAAGTGGGCGGAGCCACAGTTGCCGCACGTCGTGACGTCAGTGCGTTCGTTGCGCCACCGCGCATGTGCGGTACGGTCTTGCATGGTATGGGCCTCCGCACTGCGTTCCTCCACCACCGTCCCCTCGTTTGGTGCATACAAACGCGGGAGGCCTCGGAAAGCGCGCGAAATGGCCGCCCTCCTCCAGACTGTGGCCCGGGAGGTGTTCGATCGTTTGGACCCGTTCCACCTCATGGGGCCCTTGCCGCGCCGTTTCAGCTGCCTGTATGTAGGAGTACCGGCTGGTGGCATTCTCATGCAGGACACAGGTCTCGATGGCAGTCGCTAGGGTTAGTTGCTTAACTTTAAGGAGCTGCTGACGCAGGGTGTCCGACATGACCCAAAAAACAATCTGGTCGGGTATCATGGAGTCGGAGGTGGGCCCGTAGCCACAGGATTGCGCGAGGATGCGGAGGTGTGTTAAATAGGATTGGAAAGGCTCATCCTTAGCCTGCAAGCGCTGGTGGAACAGGTACCTTTCGAAGCTTATGTTGACTTCAACACTGAAGTGTGTGCCGAATTTGAGGAGCACCGTCTTGTACTTGGTCTTGTCCTCGTCGTCCACGAATGTCAGGGAGTTAAAGATGTGGATGGCATGTTGCCCAGCCGTGGAGAGAAGAAGGGCTATCTTCCTGGTGTCCGATGCATTCTCCCGATCCGTAGCCTCGAGGAAGAGTTGGAAGCGCTGTTTAAATATCTTCCAATTTACCCCGAGATTGCCAGCGATGCGGATCTGCGGCAGCAGGTTGATGTTCTCCATGCTGTAGGATGCCGGAATGCTGAGAAGTTGCAGGTAGGTCACCAAGTGCTAGATTGCGGCCACTCCTTGTACCATGTTGTGTTGGGTGTTCTGGTTCACAAACAAGCCAACAATGCTGGAAGTAGTGTAACTCTATTTTATTAACTGTTCAACTATGCTAACATACTGTAACTGTGGGTATAAGCAATAGCAGCTTAACTGTGGACCCTTTCCTATCACTAGCTATGGTGAGGCACTCAGCACTATGGTGAATGTCTGTGATGCAGGCTGTGAGCTCTGTGCTCTGAGCTGGCTGCTGCTAGAATGAGCGGGACCTCTCCTGTCCCCTGTCTTTATAGTGCTTGTGCTCTCACTGGTGATTGGCTGCGGTGTTATGTATGCTGGTTTGTCCTACTGCATGTCCATCAGTGTGTGTATAAGATTGCACCATAATGTACTGATGTATATTATGACACCCATATTGCTACTTATACTCACATACCTGGGTATTCTCATATTAAACTTTCTAAATGCTGAAATTCTGATTTTAGGGAACAAAAATGTCAGATAAAATACATTTAAAGCACACTTCATAAATATAGTTTTGTTATTTGTAGGTCCTTCAAACGTAACCAAATTTGGCCAAAAGGTTCCAGAGCTCCTCAAAGTAAAATTTTGATGACCAAAAATGTTACTCTTTACAAAGATGTCTGGGAGACAAACATCCTTCCATTTAACACCAAAATAACCTTCAGTTTTATGCTCTGATATCAAATATTCGAGTTTGTTAATTCAATTGTCGATGAAGCTATTAAAACTCTGTGGCCCCATGTTTTTTCTTGTTTTCTTGAGAAGTCTCAAATGCAGGTTTGTCCTGGCAGGAGTGGCTCAAACAATCAGTGGCTCAGCCTCAGGATCTGTTTTGGGGAAAGCTACAATGCGAGAGATGGAAAAACCCCAAAGAAAAACAGCACAACATGAGTCATAGAATCCCGACAATGAAGAAGGAGGCCATTAGGCCCATCACGTCTGCATCAACGCCCTGAAAGAGCATTCTACCGAGGCCCACACCGCACCCAATCCCCGTAAGCCCATCTAACCTTTGAACACTTAGCCTGGTGAATCCACTGAACCAGGTGACTGTGTGGGTTTCCTTGGGTTTCCTCCCACAGTCACCCAAGGCTGGACTTGAACCCGGGTCCCTGGTGCTGTGAGGCAGCGGTGCTAACCACTCTGCCACCCGCTGGAGCAGCACTGGCTTTCCAACCCACTGCGCCACCGTGCTGCCCTCTTTCCAGGGTTTTCTTCCTGGATTGTAACCTTTTAAACCTGTTATGGCTATTTTACTCCTCTCTGGGAAGCTCAAGTGTTGAATAAAGAATACCTTTCATTTCAGCATCATTGATTTTCCTCGTTTAAAGTCCATTTGATAACGGGAGGTTGGGGGATGGCAGAGAAAAAATGAATTTAAGGTGAGTTCCTACTTGCCCAGCAGCGACTAGTTTTCACACATTTTCTCATCCCTGGCTCCAACAACACAATGAGTACTCAGTGACACTATAATAATCACACAGATTCACAGAAGAGTGGCAAAGCCTTTGTCTGCTTTACAGTCAATATGTGTCCTGATACAGAAAAGAAGAGATTGATGGATGATTGCGCTAAAGGCAGTTAAATCATTTCTTATACCACTTGCTGAAGTCTGAGCACACCTTCCAGGGCCTTGGGCAAGGCACTGAGTTCTTTCATTAATTGTAGGTCCTCCTTATCTAAATAATTTCACCTTCAAAAACACATTCTGACTCCGAGGCCTTTTGACACCGAAGTCTTCATTCGAATCTGACAATCTGATATCCCATTGATGCTATCAAGCAGGAGTCAGATTCATTGGCATTTTCTTTCTGTTGGTTATGAAACCCAGGCCACGTATGCATTGTGGTGTTGTTTCAGAGATCATTTGTGCTGACTGCTCCTGCCCACTCCTCCCCTCTCAATACTGGCTTGCCATCTGGTGGTTCCCTATCATTGACCAAATTCATCCAGAGCTGACAGAGTCATGCATCTGCCCCCTTCTTTCCTGGGATTGACTCCCTCCACCCACTATTGTAGACTCGATTTACAAAAAATTGGATCTAAAACTCCATAGCTTGCAGGAATGCCAAACTTCCAGATTTTGTGTCTAAAACTAAGGTTCCTACATAGCATCTGTTGAAAATTCAGATTGTTATCTCAGGTGTCTGGTGAATCTCTCTCAACAATTCCTCCCAGGCAGCCCCAGGTTTCCCACTAACCCCGTAAGCTGGGATTTGCTCAACTTATGTTCTGATCCATTGAATTTCATTTGTATGCTGCAAACCTCTCCATGATGTGGAGATGCTGGCGTTGGACTGGGGTGAGCACAGTAATAAGTTTTACAACACCAGGTTAAAGTCCAACGCGTTTGTTTCGAATCACTAGCTTTTGGAGCACTGTTGGACTTTAATCTGGTGTTGTAAGATTTATTACAAACCTGTCTAGTAAGACCATCAGAGTAAATGCGCAGGTCAAAGAGACACAGCCTGAGTGAGACACATCCAGAGTGAGAATTTGGAACTTGGTAATTTGGTGCAGTGAGGTAATTCGGTGCAGAGTGGGAGAATGTGCTTTTTCCCTACTGTTTTGTTCTCTCTCTTTCATCTGGTCTGTAACTTTAAATCTGCAGGGAGAGAGCCAGAGAGCATCTGAGACCCTCGGAAGGTAAGTAAGTGATTTTTACTCATTTTTACTTTTATTACCTTTTCAAATTGTGTGTGCGTGACGGGGGGGGGGGGGGGGGGGGTGGGGGGGGGGGGGGGGACTGAAGTTACATCACAGAAAAGCTGTGACCTGATTAGCTGGTTGGGAATCTTCACTAAATTAAAAAAATTAAGCGTTGGTAAACTAATTAAACATAATTACTTAACTTTAATTTAGCGGGGTATCTAAGCCAGAGATCAGAGAGTACAGTATTTAGCTTTTACATTTATAGTAGAAATCTAGTGCTAGGAAACATATAGTTAACAGTAACTTTAAAAAAAAACTTTTTTATTTAATTTACTAATTAATTAACGCAATGTCAATTAGAGGGGTGCAGTGCTCTGACTGTGAGATGTGGCAGGTCCGGGAGGCTTCCAGCGTCCCGGATGACTTCATCTGCAGAAAGTGCACCCAACTGGAGCTCCTCACAGACCGCATGGTTCGGTTGGAGCAGCAGTTGGATGCACTTAGGAGCATGCAGGTGGCGGAAAGCGTCATAGATAGCAGTTATATAAATGTGGTCACACCCAAGGTGCAGGCAGAGAAATGGGTGACCACCAGAAAGGGCAGGCAGTCAGTGCAGGAATCCCCTATGGTTGTCCCCCTCTTGAACAGGTATACCTCTTTGGATACTGCCGGGGGGGATAGCCTATCCGGGGAAAACAGCAGCAGCCAGACCAGTGGCACCACGGCTGGCTCTGATGTTCAGAAGGGAGGGTCAAAGCGCAGAAGAGCAATAGTCAGAGGGGACTCTATAGTCAGGGGCACAGATAGGCACTTCTGTGGCTGTGAAAGAGACTCCAGGATGGTATGTTGCCTCCCTGGTGCCAGGGTCCAGGATGTCTCTGAACAGGTAGCGGGCATCCTGAAGGGAGAGGGCAAACAGGCAGAGGTCATTGTACATATTGGTAATAACGACATAGGCAGGAAGGGGCATGAGTTCCTGCAGCAGGAGTTCAGGGAGCTAGGCAGGAAGTTAAAAGACAGGACCTCTAGGGTTGCAATCTCGGGATTACTCCCTGTGCCATGTGCCAGTGAGGCTAGAAATAGGAAGATAGAGCAGCTAAACACGTGGCTAAACAGCTGGTGTAGGAGGGAGGGTTTCCGTAATCTGGACCACTGGGAACTCTTCCGGGGCAGGTGTGACCTATATAAGAAAGACGGGTTGCATCTAAACTGGAGAGGCATAAATATCCTGGCCGCAAGGTTTGCTAGTGTCACACGGGAGGGTTTAAACTAGTATGGCAGGGGGGTGGGCATGGGAGCAATAGGTCAGAAGGTGAGAGCATTGAGGGAGAACTAGGGAATAGGGCCAGTATGACTCTAAGGCAGAACAGATAGGGAGAAGTTTCTGAACACAGCGGGTCTGGTGGCCTTGAGGATTCTTTGCTGCCAGTCCGGATGAAATGATCAGTCGAACACATCGTTACTTTAACATGTTTATTTATCGGCCGGTGCTGAGACCGCTGTATCTCTGAGAGTTACAACAGTAAGCAAAAATCAATACATCTAACAGCAGTTCTTATACATTTTTGGTTCATTGCTGAGGGCAGCCCCCTCGCATTCTATCTGAGCTTTTAGCTCAATTATAATTCAACCCCCTCAATTATAATTATCTTTAAAGCTAGTGCAACCATTCCCAAGACCGTTACTGCAATTTGTCTGGTACAAAAACAAGTGATTACAGCTTGCTACCAAAAAAACCTGTCTTGACATTCCTTCACACAAAGCTTGATCTAACATTTTGTTTTCCCATAAAGTTCCAATCCACCTTGAGCCAAATTCTCATTTATCCATCATCAGCCAAACTCTAAGCCTGAAGTGCATATGTTTTAATGCAAGAAATATTACGGGTAAGGCAAATGAATTTAGAGCTTGGATTAGCACTTGGAACTATGATGTTGTTGCCATTACAGAGACCTGGTTGAGGGAAGGGCAGCATTGGCAGCTAAACGTTCCAGGATTTAGATGTTTCAGGCGGGATAGAGGGGGATGTAAAAGGGGTGGCAAAGTTGCACTACTGGTTCGGGAGAATATCACAGCAGTACTGCGGGAGGACACCTCAGAGGGCAGTGAGGCTATATGGGTAGAGATCAGGAATAAGAAGGGTGCAGCACAATGTTGGGGGTTTACTACAGGCCTCCCAACAGCCAGCGGGAGATAGAGGAGCAGATAGGTAGACAGATTTTGGAAAAGAGTAAAAACAACAGGGTTGTTGTGATGGGAGACTTCAAGTTCCCCAATATTGACTGGGACTCACTTAGTGCCAGGGGCTTAGACGGGGCAGAGTTTGTAAGGAGCATCCAGGAGCGCTTCTTAAAACAATATGTCGACAGTCCAACTAGGGAAGGGGCTGTACTGGACCTGGTATTGGGGAATGAGCCCGGCCAGGTGGTAGAAGTTTCAGTTGGGGAGCATTTTGGGAACAGTGACCACAATTCAGTAAGTTTTAAAGTGCTGGTGGACAAGGATAAGAGTGGTCCTAGGGTGAATGTGCTAAATTGGGGGAAGGCTAATTGTAACAATATTAGGCGGGAACTGAAGAACCTGGATTGGGGGCGGATGTTTGAGGGTAAATCAACATCTGACATGTGGGAGGCTTTCAAGTGTCAGTTGAAAGGAATTCAGGACCGGCATGTTCCTGTGAGGAAGATGGATAAATACGGCAATTTTCGGGAACCTTGGATAACGAGAGATATTGTAGGCCTCGTCAAAAAGAAAAAGGAGGCATTTGTCAGGGCTAAAAGGCTGGGAACATATGAAGCCTTTGTGGAATATAAGGAAAGTAGGAAGGAACTTAAGCAAGGAGTCAGGGGGGCTAGAAGGGGTCACGAAAAGTCATTGGCAAATAGGGTTAAGGAAAATCCCAAGGCTTTTTACACGTATATAAAAAGCAAGAGGGTAGCCAGGGAAAGGGTTGGCCCACTGAAGGATAGGCAAGGGAATCTATGTGTGGAACCAGAGGAAATGGGCGAGGTACTAAATGAATACTATGCATCAGTATGCACCAAAGAGAAGGAATTGGTGCATGTTGAGTCTGGAGAAGGGTGTGTAGATAGTCTGGGTCACATTGAGATCCAAAAAGACGAGGTGTTGGGCGTCTTGAAAAATATTAAGGTAGATAAATCCCCAGGGCCTGATGGGATCTACCCCAGAATACTGAAGGAGGCTAGAGAGGAAATTGCTGAGGCCTTGACAGAAATCTTTGGATCCTCACTGTCTTCAGGTGATGTCCCGGAGGACTGGAGAATAGCCAATGTTGTTCCTCTGTTTAAGAAGGGTAGCAAGGATAATCCAGGGAACAACAGGCCGGTGAACCTTACGTCAGTGGTAGGGAAATTACTGGAGAGAATTCTTCGAGACAGGATCCCCTCCCATTTGGAAGCAAATGGAAGTATTAGTGAGAGGCAGCATGGTTTTGTGAAGGGGAGGTCGTGTCTCACTAACTTGATAGAGTTTTTCAAAGAGGTCACAAAGATGATTGATGCAGGTAGGGCAGTGGATGTTGTCTGTATGGACATCAGTAAGGCCTTTGACCAGGTCCCTCATGGTAGACTAGTACAAAAGGTGAAATCACACGGGATCAGGGTAAGCTGGCAAGGTGGATACAGAACTGGCTAGGTCATAGAAGGCAGAAAGTAGCAATGGAAGGATGCTTTTCTAATTGGAGGGCTGTGACTAGTGGTGTTCCGCAGGGATCAGTGCTGGGACCTTTGCTGTTTGTAGTATATATAAATGATTTGGAGGAAAATGTAACTGACCTGATTAGTAAGTTTGCAGACGACACAAAGGTTGGTCGAATTGCAGAGAGCGATGAGGACTGTCAGAGGATACAGCAGGATTTAGATTGTTTGGAGACTTGGGCGGAGAGATGGCAGATGGAGTTTAATCCGGACAAATGTGAGGTAATGCATTTTGGAAGGTCTAATGCAGGTAGGGAATATACAGTGAATGGTAGAACCCTCATGAGTATTGAAAGTCAAAGAGATCTAGGTGTACAGGTCCACAGGTCACTGAAAGGGGCAACACAGGTGGAGAAGGTAGTCAAGAAGGCATACGGCATGCTTGCCTTCATTGGCCGTGGCATTGAGTAGAAGAATTGGCAAGTCATGTTGCAGCTGTATAGAACCTTAGTTAGACCACACGGAGTATAGTGTTCAATTCTGGTCGCCACACTACCAGAAGGACGTGGAGGCTTTAGGGAGGGTGCAGAAGAGATTTACCAGAATGTTGCCTGGTATGGAGGGCTTTAGCTATGTGGAGCGGTTGGATAAACTTGGTTTGTTCTCACTGGAACGATGGAGGTTGAGGGGCGACCTGATAGAGGTCTACAAAATTATGAGGGGGATAGACAGAGTGGATAGTAAGAGGCTTTTCCCCGGGGTAGAGGGGTCAATTACTCGGGGGCATAGGTTTAAGGTGCGAGGGGCAAGGTTTAGAGTAGATGTACGAGGCAAGTTTTTTACACAGAGGGTAGTGGGTGTCTGGAACTCGCTGCCGGAGGAGGTGGTGGAAGCAGGGACGATGGTGACATTTAAGGGGCATTTTGAAAAATACATGAATACGATGGGAATAGAGGGATACGGACCCAGGAAGTGTAGAAGATTTTAGTTTAGATTGGCAGCATGGTCAGCGCAGGCTTGGAGGGCTGGAATGCCTGTTCCTGTGCTGTACTTTTCTTTGTTCTTTGTTCTTGAAATTCAATCATACTATGATCACTTCTACCGAGAGGTACCTTCACTTTGAGGACAATACTCCTGTCTCATTGCACATTACTGGCTCTCGTAGAGCCTGCTCTATAGTTGGTGCTAAAACTTAGTGCACTAATAAACTGTTGCAAAAACACTCTATGAACTCATCATCTCACGTTTGCCAATCTGATTTGCCCAACCGATATGTAGATTAAAATCATCCATGGTTTTCGCTGTATCTTTCTCACAAGCCCCATTATTTCTTCCTGTGTATCCATCCTAGTGTGGTTACTGTTAGGGAGCCTATAAGCCACTACTGCAAGTGACTTCTTAACTTTACAATTTCTCATCTCTACCCAAACTGATTTTCCATCTTGATCTCATGTGGGTTGACTTGCTAATGGTGTCATGGGATTTTCATGACTAATTATAATCTTCCAAGACCACTTTTAAGGAGGTGGATGTATTTAAACAAGCTATAAATTAGAGTGGAGACCCGTCCCACCATCCTACCTCTGCCCTGGTTAAATCCCATGGATGACCTTCCCACACAAATGCCAAATGAGGTGCTTAGTGGCAAATCAATGCCTACTTAAGGCCCTCAACTTGCTGCCACTGGTGCTCAACCAGTGGTGAACAGGCTCAATTGTCATGCAGGGATTTCAAGAAGCAGATCTTGTCAGTGCCTGATCGAGGCACCTGCATTAGGAAGGGGGTATCCACTGAAAACCATATCCTGAACATTCATCTAACATCGCTGCACACTTTAGCTAGTGGCACTCTCCTGCTAACCCTCATCCTGCCCACACTCACCTGTGGCATGGCTCTCTTGCTGATCTTGTGCCTCTGGTGGGTCTCGCCATTGCAAACACCCACCCATCACTCTCCATGACACTGCCTGAAATGACGAGTTGTTAACCTCTGCTTGGTTAACAATACAGGTTTGGGGGGTGGTGAAGGGGATCGCTATTGGCAACCCCAGGATCTTTTACCATGGGCAAGACAAGCAGCTGGCCACTTCTTCAAAGCAGTGATGCATAGATTTTGCTGGTTCTCCAGTGAGAGATCTCTCACCTGGTTTAAATTCCACTCTTAGAGTCCGCCATTCTGCCCAAACAACAGAAAACCATGTCATGTTCGGTTTTAAGATTCAAAAGTGGCTATTGATTAGGTGATAAATTAAAAATCACAAACCTGTCACTCAGCCCATCTACAACCTGTCCATTTTCAGGGATAATGGAAGTGCAAGAAGCAGAGTGGGTACCGCCCCACCCCCAGGAGTCATTTTGGCAATGTAACTATGTTAACAAGACTGGCAGTCCCAGATTTACCCTGTTTCACAGGTTAAATTGTGACAAGTTAGGATTTCCAAGTGTCTGAAACCTAACTGCTGAAAGGAGGTGAGATAAGGACAACTTCAGGATGAAGGGAAGCCTTAGCATCAATCCTTGGGGGCCAGGAGGAGCAGAAGTGCTTCCTCCCATACCAAAATCTGTCTCATCCTTCAGACCTGCCGACAGTCACCCCCTCCCCACCTCTCCCATCCTCCCAGATAAAGACCCCAGATTTAGGGATCGACATTAAACTGCGGGGGTTTAAACTAATGCAGCAGGGGCATGGGAACTGGATTGTAGTTTTAGGGTAAGGGAGAATGAGAGTATAGAGGTCAGGAGCTCAGATTTGATGTCGCAGGAGGGGGCCAGTGTTCAGGTAGGTGCTTTGAAGTGTGTCTACTTCAATGCCAGGAGTATACGAAATAAGGTAGGGGAACTGGTAGCATGGGTTGGTACCTGGGACTTCGATGTTGTGGCCATTTCGGAGACATGGATAGAGCAGGGACAGGAATGGATGTTGCAGATTCCGGGGTTTAGGTGTTTTAGTAAGCTCAGAGAAGGAGGCAAAAGAGGGGGATGTGTGGCACTGCTAGACAAGAGCAGGTGGCGGAGAGGATGCTCGATGGGGACTCATCTTCCGAGGTAGTATGGGCTGAGGTTAGAAACATGAAAGGAGAGGTCACACTGTTGGGAGTCTTCTATAGGCCTCCAAATAGTTCTAGGGATGTAGAGGAAAGGATGGCGAGGATGATCCTGGATAAGAGCGAAAGTAACAGGGTAGTTATTATGGGAGACTTTAACTTTCCAAATCTTGACTGGAAAAGATATAGTTCGAGTACATTAGATGGGTCGTTTTTTGTACAGTGTGTGCAGGAGGGTCTCCTGACACAGTTTGTTGACAGGCCAACAAGAGGCGAGGCCACATTGGATTTGGTTTTGGGTAATGAACCAGGCCAGGTGTTGGATTTGGAGGTAGGTGAGCACTTTGGGGACAGTGACCACAATTTGGTGACGTTTACGTTAAGGATGGAAAGGGATAAGTATACACCGCAGGGCAAGAGTTATAGCTAGGGGAAGGGAAATTATGATGCCATTAGACGTGACTTGGGGGGGATAAGGTGGAGAAGTAGGCTGCAAGTGTTGGACACACTGGATAAGTGGAGCTTGTTCAAGGATCGGCTAATGCGTGTTCTTGATAAGTATGTACCGGTCAGGCAGGGAGGAAGGTGCCGAGCGAGGGAACCGTGGTTTACCAAAGAAGTGGAATCTCTTGTTAAGAGGAAGAAGGAGGCCTATGTGAAGATGAGGTGTGAAGTTTCAGTTGGGGAGATGGATAGTTACAAGGTAGCGAGGGAGGATCTAAAGAGAGAGCTAAGACGAGCAAGGAGGGGACATGAGAAGTATTTGGCAGGAAGGATCAAGGAAAACCCAAAAGCTTTCTATAGGTATGTCAGGAATAAGCGAATAACTAGGGAAAGAGTAGGACTAGTCAAGGACAGGGATGGGAAGTTGTGTGTAGAGTCTGAAGAGATAGGCAAGATACTAAATGAATATTTTTCGTCAGTATTCACTCAGGGAAAAGATAATGTTGTGAAGGAGAATGCTGAGCTCCAGGTAAATAGATTAGATGGCATTGAGGTACGTAGGGAAGAGGTGTTGGCAATTCTGGACAGGCTGAAAATAGATAAGTCCCCGGGACCAGATGGGATTTATCCTAGGATTCTCTGGGAGGCCAGGGAAGAGATTGCTGGACCATTGGCTTTGATTTTTATGTCATCATTGGCTACAGGAATAGTGCCAGAGGACTGGAGGATAGCAAATATTGTCCCTTTGTTCAAAAAGGGGAGCAGAGACAACCCCGGCAACTATAGACCGGTGAGCCTCACGTCTGTAGTGGGTAAAGTCTTGGAGGGGATTATAAGAGACAAGATTTATAATCATCTAGATAGGAATAATATGATCAGGGATAGTCAGCATGGCTTTGTGAAGAGTAGGTCATGCCTCACAAACCTTATCGAGTTCTTTGAGAAGGTGACTGAACAGGTAGACGAGGGTAGAGCAGTTGATGTGGTGTATATGGATTTCAGCAAAGCGTTTGATAAGGTTCCCCACGGTAGGCTATTGCAGAAAATACGGAGGCTGGGGATTGAGGGTGATTTAGAGATGTGGATCAGAAATTGGCTAGCTGAAAGAAGACAGTGGGTGGTGGTTGATGGGAAATGTTCAGAATGGAGTTCAGTCACAAGTGGAGTACCACAAGGATCTGTTCTGGGGCCGTTGCTGTTTGTCATTTTTATCAATGACCTAGAGGAAGGCGCAGAAGGGTGGGTGAGTAAATTTGCAGACGATACTAAAGTCGGTGGTGTTGTCGATAGTGTGGAAGGAAGTAGCAGGTTACAGAGGGATATAGATAAGCTGCAGAGCTGGGCTGAGAGGTGGCAAATGGAGTTTAATGTAGAGAAGTGTGAGGTGATTCACTTTGGAAGGAATAACAGGAATGTGGAATATTTGGCTAATGGAAAAGTTCTTGAAAGTGTGGATGAGCAGAGGGATCTAGGTGTCCATGTACATGGATCCCTGAAAGTTGCCACCCAGGTTGATAGGGTGGTGAAGAAGGCCTATGGAGTGTTGGCCTTTATTGGTAGAGGGATTGAGTTCCGGAGTCAGGAGGTCATGTTGCAGCTGTACAGAACTCTGGTACGGCCGCATTTGGAGTATTGCGTACAGTTCTGGTCACCGCATTATAGGAAGGACGTGGAGGCTTTGGAGCGGGTGCAGAGGAGATTTACCAGGATGTTGCCTGGTATGGAGGGAAAATCTTATGAGGAAAGGCTGATGGACTTGAGGTTGTTTTCGTTGGAGAGAAGAAGGTTAAGAGGAGACTTAATAGAGGCATACAAAATGATTCGGGTGTTGGATAGGGTGGACAGTGAGAGCCTTCTCCCGCGGATGGAAATGGCTGGCACGAGGGGACATAACTTTAAACTGAGGGGTAATAGATATAGGACAGAGGTCAGAGGTAGGTTCTTTACGCAAAGAGTAGTGAGGCCGTGGAATGCCCTACCTGCTACAGTAGTGAACTCGCCAACATTGAGGGCATTTAAAAGTTTATTGGATAAACATATGGATGATAATGGTATAGTGTAGGTTAGATGGCTTTTGTTTCGGTGCAACATTGTGGGCCGAAGGGCCTGTACTGCGCTGTATTGTTCTATGTTCTATGTTATATGCGCTCACCCGAACTCAGGGCCGTGGATCAGAACTAACTGGCCCTCTAGCCTGCTCTGAAGTCTAACCGGCCTGACTGGAAGCCAAGTCTGTCAATCAGGCTGACCACAAGCAAGGAATTGCCAATGCCAAATTACGCATGACATGGAGTTAAAACTTCACAAAAAGTTCCAAAATTCAAATCCTATCTACCCCTGTACTTCCCTCTGTCAAAACCCAGGCCAACAAATCAATGTGTTAATTCTGGAAATTTGGCATCAGCTTAAAGGATAATTTACTCATCTTCACATAAAGAAAGACAGATTTCTTAAGGTTAAGAAAGATGACTGAATGGCGTACATCTGTTGGGTCTGAATTAAAGCCGATATCCCACAAAATTGTCTGATTTAATGATGAAATAAAAAGAGAATGTACTGGAAATGTTCAGCGTTAATTACAGAGGGAAAAACAGCTAATGGGCTTGATTTTCAATCTAGGTTCAGGAACCCACGGTGCAGGGATAACACCCGGGTCCCAACCCCTTGCTGCACAATTTTCAAATTTAAATGCCCTAATTGGGTCAGCGGAAAGTTAGCACCTAATTAGTGGCACTGAGCTCTGCCAGGAGGCAGAAACTGCGTGCAGACCTTGTTTATCAAAGGTAGCCATCAGCCACGACAGGGCCTGCTGCTGCCTTGCAGAAGAGAGGAGGTAACACACCTGGAGGCCAGCAGCTTCACCGTGCAGAGAATTATCAATTAGCCAGATAAAAAGCAGTGTACCCGATCTCATACCAAAATCCTAGTGGCAAAAGTCTTTCCTCATGAAATAATTGCGTAACTGCTGCATGTAGGAAGGCAAATGATATGTTAGCTTTTAATGTAAGAGGATTTGAGTCCAGTTGTAAACATGGCTTGCTGTAATTGTATAGGGCCTTAGTGAGACCACACCTGGAGTATTGCACGAAGCTTTGGTCTCCCTACCTGAGGAAGGATATACATACCATAGAGGGAGAGCAAAGAAGGATCACCAGACACATCTCTGGGATGGTGGGATTGTCCTCTGGGAAGAGTTTGAGGAGACTGGGCTTCTATTATCTAGAGTTCAGAAGAATAAGAAGTGACCAAATTGAACCATACAAAACTCTTAAAGCGCTCAACAAAGTTGATGCAGGAATGATGTTTCCCCTGGCTGGGAGTGTGTGTGGGGGGGGGGGGGGTCTAGAACCAGGGAACATTGTTTCAAAATAAGAGGTAGATCATTTAGGACTGAGATGAGGAGGAATTTCTTCACTTAGAGCGTGGTGAATCTTTAATCTTCTCCATCCCAGAGACTTCTGAAGGCTCAGTGTTGAGAATGTTCAAGTCAGTAATTGATAGATTTCTAGATAGTAAAGACTCAAGAGATATAAGGATAATGCTGGAAAATGCCATTGAGATTGAAGATTAGCCATGATCTAATGGAATGGCCTGCTCCTGCTCCTATTTCTTTGTGTTCCTTCAGCTGAATCCGAAGACGATACACTAATGTGTATCAGACTGTTGGTATTTGGCAATTGGCAAATTGCAAATCATCTTCTAGCCCTCCCCAGATTACTGTTAATTGGGGGCAAGCTGGTTCCTGGCTCCCCTGGTCCCTCCCCAACAGCCCTTACTTTGAAAACACCGGACGGAGCATCCCAGAAGTGTTGAGACACTGGTACAACATCCAGGAGTCCTATTTTGAAAGTGCACTCAAATGATCTCTATGGAGACTGATAACTTTCAAAAGAGAAAGGATTGATACCATGATGCCAATGGAAAGAAAACCACTGGACATTTAACTGTTAAAAATGTTTACTGTAAAAAACTAACTAAAATCAATTAAATTCAAACATTAATTAACAGTGAAGGATATTTCAAATAAAAATATAAATTTGATTTTAAGTAGTCAATACAACAAAGATATATCTCTTGTAGTCCCGAACACTTGCATTTATTTCTGCACTAATGTGGAATCAAATGTAATCTCAGAGTCCTAACAACTCAGCCTTCATTTTGTAGGGTCTCTCACTTTCCATGTAATCATTTAAGCCTTTGAGCTGCATTCACCAGCAACCTTATTCCATTTGACATGGTTATCACTGACAAGACTCAGGTCTACTAGTCCTCTGTCACTCGGGTCTCCACATTCCTGATGGCACAGAATCTCCAGAGACTCCCTTCTCCATTCCCTTTAAATGGCCTGGCAGACTCTTGCACCACTTCAACAGCAACAATAGATATTGTCCAATAGACAATTTATCGCTCTTCCTGCCTTCAGTTTTTGTCCTTTCCAACAGTATAACACAAACTGTAAAACTCAGCTGTATTCTCAGGAACCTGCTTTAACATCAGAATCTTTTCAAGACTGCCAACAGTTAAGTGTTCCATTTGGAGAGCCTTGCCTGTTTCTCTTCATATGAATTCCCAGTGCTCTGACTGAACCCACCCCACTGCGATTACCTTTCAATTTACCCTTTGCTGTTCTTCCCCATGACAACCTCAGGTCACATGGACATTTCTTGAAACCTAATAATGTTGTAATCAGGACACCAATCAACATCCTTCAAAATTCCTCCCAGCATACTTTATTCTTCAAGGGAAATTGCACAAAAGGCTTTTCCCAGCATATAGTCAACACAGCACCCATTCCAATTCTCATCTCCATTGAAAGTAAAATCCTAGCCAACGTTTGAAGTCAATGACTTTTTGCCACAACTTTAAGTTTAAGAAATAGCAGGTCGAGAGAAGGACCCATGTTTTGTTTCTTTACACACCCCATTATCATCTTATTTTGTCTTGTGTTGACTCTTGCCCTCTTCTTCCACATACCTCCTCTTTTGTTCTAATGCTACTCCTTTACCATACTTATTACATTATTATATCACTATTTTCTTCCAGTTCTGATGCATCAACATAAAATGTTCATTCTATTTTTCACTTCACCGAAAAAAATTCCCTGACTTTCAGAGTGGTTTTAGTAATTTCTTTTCTCATTTCAGATTTCCAGCATTTGTACTCTGCCTTTGGTTTCTTGATAGTTATGTGCATTTTTAAGGCAATTTTGACTAATTCTTGTTTCTTATAAAATGTTTCCCTCCCTTGGTCCAAACACTATAATGAGGTCTTATTGGTATGTTTCAAAGTTCCTATACAGTTTGGTATAAAAATACCAAGTGTATGGTTGTCATCAGAATTTCATGCAGCAGCTGAAACTTTGACGTGTATTTCTTGATGTTGACTCACGGAGATAATTCATTCTACTCCAAATGCTCAAATCCTCAGTACAGACTATTTTAGCTCTTGATCATTATTTTTGATCTGAACCTTATTGTTGAATTGGCAGCAATCATTCTGTAGAGTGATGAGAGGGAGTTTGTGTGATTTAAAACGAAGAATGTAAGTGTTCTTCAAGCTTAAAATAGCTCTCAGTAAAGGACAACAAGTTTCATTGGCCATACAATTGGAATCCCTCGTGTCCATAGTTTTGGGGCCAAGCTCGTGTTTTGTTACCAAAATGGCATTTGAGCAGCAAGTGCACTCATAAAACATTGGTTGCCAAATGCTATCTTGGTGAGGAGTGTTGGCACAGGTGTTAGTTGTGTGTATGATAGAAATATGCAGAGTTGACAAATTGGCAGAATCTTGAGATGGCACTCACTGCTCACGGGATCAGGGCAAGAGCAAACAATCTCCGAGAATCAGGAAACGCAAGTCGCACAGGAGAGATCACATTTCCTTATATTCCCTGCCCCTCGCTGCCGATGTTGCTGTCGATGCGGAATCCAGTTTAATAAATTTAAATACATTTCAATGTACTTAGTGGTCTCTCCGCCAAATAATCTCCCCTCATTAAATCCTTACACCTCATGTTTGTCAGGTTTACACAGGTTAGGCCTAGCGTGAGGCAGTCGAGGGGATCCCTTTGGGGGTGCAGAGGTAAGTATAGACCCCGGGCAGGTGGAGGGACATACCCAGGCATTACACTGGCACTTCCCCCTGGCACAGATTGACAGTGTCAACTTGGCAGTGCCAACTTGGTAGTGCCAATCTGTGTTGGGGGAAGTGCCACAGGCAGTGCTAGTGGGAGTGGGGGGGGGGGGGTGGGAGGGTGGGAGAGCAGACACTGAGGGATGGTTTTGCCTGCGATGAATGTCGGCGAAGGGTCGGTGGGGGGGGGGGTTTGCCAGCGATGGATGTCGGGTGCAGGGGGAATAACCCCAAGATCTCCGTTATGTGGGCTGTGGGCCATTGTACTGCAATTCTGGTTAGGGCATCCATTAAAGATGGTGCCCCAATCTATTTGGAGCAAGTTCCTGACTCTAAGAGACCTCACTCTGCCAAAGTGACGGTGTAAATCACGGCAACTCACATTTTTGGGGAAAAGTGGCCCTAGATTCCGTGAGTAAACTTAGATTAGATTTAGATTTATTGTCACGTGTACCAGGGTACAGTGAAACGTACTGTTCTGCGTACAGTCCAGGCAGATCACGACATTTATGAAAACATAGAACATAAAAAATACATGAGGATAAATAATGAAAATACATAAACATAGACAGAGGGTGAAATATACGGTGTATCGTGTTACAACTGTAGAGAAGATGCATAGAAAGATCAGTTCAATCATCAGATCAGTTCAGATCCTAGGAGGGCCATTCAGGAGTGGGTAATAGTGGGGAAGAAGCTGTTTTTGAATCTTTGGTGCGTGTTCTCAGACTTTTGTATCTTTTGTCTGATTGGAAAAGAGAAGAACCCTGGTGGGAGGAGTCTTTGATTATGCTGCCCGCTTTCCCAAGGGAGTGGGGGGTGTAGACAGTCAATGGGTGGGAGGCAGGCCTGCGTGATGGGCTGGGCTGTGTTCATGACTCTCTGTAATTTCTTTTGGGCCGAGCAGTTGCCATACAAGGCTGTGATGCAGCCAGATAGGATGCTTTCCATGGTACATCTATAGAAATTGTTAAGATTCAATGTGGACATGCTGAATTTCCTTAATTTCCTGAGGAAGTATAGGCGCTGTTGTGCTTTCTTGGTCATAGCGTTGGTGTGGGTGGACCAGAACAGATTGTTGGTGTGTGCACACCTAAGAATTTGAAGCTGTCAACCATCTCCACCTCGGCAGTATAGATACAGACAGAGGCGTGGACGACACTTTGCTTCCTGAAGTCGATGATCAGCTCCTTAGTTTGGCTGACATTGATGGAGAGATTGTTGTCATTGCACCATGGCAGTAAGTTCTAGATCTCTTTCCTGTACTCTGACTCATTGTTGTTTGAGATACAGCCCACTGTGGCCGTGACATCAGTGAACATTTGGATAGAATTCGAGACAAATTATGTCACACAGTCATGTGTGTACAGGGAGTATAGTAGGGGGCTAAGTATGCAGCCTTGCGGGGCCCAGTATTGAGGACTATCGTGGAGGAGGTGTTGTTTATCCTTACAGATTGCGGTCTGTGTGTCAGGAAGACGAGGATCCAGTTGCTGAGGGATGAGCGAAGTTCTAGGTTTTGGAGTTTGGATATGAACTTGCCTGGGATTATGGTGTTGAAGACAGAGCTGTAGCCAATGAACAGGTTTCTGACGTATGTATCCTTGTTGTCGAGGTGCTCCAGGGATATGTGTAGAGCCAGGGAGACAGCGTCTGCTGTGGACCGGTTGTGGCAGTATGCGAATTGAAGTGGATCAAGGCAATCTGGAAGGTTGGAGTGGATGTGTCCCATGACTAACCTCTCGAAGGACTTCATAATGAAAGCTGCCAGGGCCACCAGTCGTTGAGGCTCCGGTATGATGGTGGTCTTCTTGAAGCAGGTGGGAACCTCGGAACAAAGTAGGGAGAAATTAAAGATGTCTGTGAACACACCCACCAGTTGGTCTGCACAGGATCTGAGTGCATGACAAGAGACTCCGTCAGGACCCGTTGCTTTCCATGGGTTCACTTTCGAGAAGAACAATATAACTTCTGAGACTGTGACAGTAGGTATGAGTGGGGCTGGATTTTCCATTTCAGAGACTAAGTGCTGACACCGGGTCTGAATAAGTGGTGTTCTATGACCATGGAATCGGTGCCTGTCCCGAGCAATTCATTTCCATTAATGGGCAAGCATTGGCACCACGTGCAACTAGAGCGATTCCAATGAAAAACAATGTCAGGTTGGCACTCGAGAGGCTGACAAGCTGCAACCGCACATCAGCACATCACTACCCAAAACACGTTCATTCCAACCAACAAGATAGCAGCCCGAAGAGTGGCACTGTGATTCACAGAGGCAGAGCTCGAGACCTTGGTAGACACCGTGGAGGAGAGGCCGGGTACCCTGTTCCCCAGGTGGGGAGGAGGCTGCCACCCATCGTCATACACCGGGCCTGGGCACAGATGGCAGAGGCAATGAGCACCATGGGCCCCACCACCTGGAGTGACCAGCAGTGCCGCAAGAAGCTATACGACCTCCTCAGGGTGGCCAGGGTGGGAAGCCAGCACTGTGCCTCTGGCACCAACCCCTGGTGCAAGCATCTGTAACTCCCCCCCAACCCCCTCCCCCCCAACAGAGGGTGGCCACCAGCCAGCAGTCTGCTCGCACCCCGTCCTGCACCACATGCCAACACCCACATCACCCACCATGACCGGATGCCTTGTTTGCAAAGGTCATTAGCTGCCCGTCTCCTGTACTGCCTGTGTTCAACTGCCTAACACTGCATGCTTTCTGTGTCCCCCCCTTCAGGAGAGCTCACTTCATAACTGCAGGGAGAGAAAGAATTCTGGTGGGGCCTGCCGGAAAGCAGCCCCTCATTGTCACGGAGCTGCGGCACTGCACGTGGTTGGTGGGCCCGGGGAGTGGGCAGTTGTCAAGGCCGAGGTCAGCATCGGTGAACAAAGTGAGCCCCCGCTAAGTTGCGGTGTCCCTGTGGCACGAATGGCACAACACCCAAACCACCCTCACACCAACCCACCAGGGAGGAAACTGGAGCACCCGGAGGAAACCCACGCAGACACGGGGAGAACATGCAGACTCCGCACAGACAGTGACCCAAGCCGGGAATCGAACCTGGGACCCTGGAGCTGTGAAGCAACTATGCTAACCACTGTGCTACAGTGCCATCTGGTGACAAGGTGAGCCCTTCTGATGTCCCATGCCCCCGGCCACAATCCCAGCACACATCCAGTGAGGAGGCGGCAACGGAGAGCGACGCGAGCTCCCAAGTGCCAGCCCACGACATCCTGGAGTGGCAGTCTGGGGATGACACCGATCTCCCATCACAGCTGTCTCCAACACCATCCACCATCCCAAAGACACACCTCGGTTGTGCATGATAATGAAGAGGCTCCTGGGGCACTATCTGGTGTACATCACACACGTGTTGTGGCACATCAGATGGAGGCAGTAACCCCCAAGAGGGCGGACGGTCCGAGGGCGGCCTGACACCAGGGTCTTGCTGCCGTACAGATGGGTCTCGGGCTTCTGGAAACAGTGATCTCATCGGTGCTGGCGATGCAGGCACAGTGCCGGGGACTACATGGGGGATTGTTACCAACCATCAAGTGCCTGCAGGAGGGGCAGGAGGTGGTACTAACCATGCATGCAACGCAGGCCAACACTGCACTGGTGATGTCTGCGGTGGAGGTCTTGGGGCGAAGGTATCTGCCTTGGATCAAGATGTCCATGTCGTGTTGGGTGTTCTGGTTTACAAACAAACCAACAATGCTGGAAGTGGTGTAACGCTATTTTATTAACTGTTCAACTATGTTAACATACTTTAAACGTTGGTACAAGCAATACCAGCTTAACTGTGGACCCTTTCCTATCACTAGCTATGTTGAGGCACTCAGCACATGGTGAATGTCTGTGATGCAGGCTGTGAGCTCTGTGCTCTGAGCTGGCTGCTGCTAGAATGAGCGGGAACTCTCCTGTCCCCTGTCTTTATAGTGCATGTGCTCTCACTGGTGATTGGCTGCTGTGTTATGTATGCTGGTTGGTCCTACTGCATGTCCATCAGTGTGTGTATGTGAGTGCACCATAATGTACTGATGTATATTATGACATCCTCCTTTTTTACAAAGAACATGTGCCTATGTGAGAATAAATAATGTGTAATGAGTGTATCTGACCATGTGTGTGCAGTATTTACATAACTATGTACATGAGGCTCGTCTATATACATGGGAAGGTGCCTGGTGCAGAGAGAAGAAAAACAAGGCGTTACACCAACAACAAAACTAATAACGAATGCTATAAACAAACTAGTGAAATGCTGAAACAGGATGAAAGAACAAAGCATTGAGTCCAACATTGTTAGGCTCATAAATCAAGTCTTTGAGGTGGGTGACGAATTCGGGTTGACCGCCTCAAGGGTGGGTCAGGAGCCACTGGCTGAGGATCGGGCCGGGCCACGGCCAAGTGAGGAGGATGCAGAGTATCCGGAAGCTCTACAAAGTCCAGGTCGGGGACAACAGGAGGGCATGGCACCGGTAGAGGATCGCGTAACGAGCGTGGAACCAGATGAAGGGCACGCCGATTGCGGCGGCGAATGGAGCCATCAGGCAGACGAACCAGGAATGAGTGGGGACTCTCCTGTCCCCTGTCTTTATAGTGCTTGTGCTCTCACTGGTGATTGGCTGCGGTGTTATGTATGCACCTTGGCCCCGTCATCCATCCCTGCCGGTATGGAGACCGTGGCTGAGGTATTCTCTGCATTAACCGTCCGGTGCCCTCCTGTAGGGGCTACCATGAGCATTTTCCTTTAGTGCGTCACGTGATGCCCCGCTGGTGGGTATTGCCCAGTTGTGGGTGGGTAGATGGGGTGGAGGGGCGGGTTGGGGTGCAAGGTGGGATAGTGGGGTGGAGGGAGGGGCATGGTGGGTGCAACCATATGGCCGGTGTCGCTCTCTGCAACCATGGGCCACGGTAGGCGGTCAGTGGCATGGATAGCAAGGTGGCTTACCTTGCAGTCTGCGGTAATTTCAGTGCATGCCTAGACACCCCGGTCCCGGGGGTCACGCCAATGCTATGGCCCATCCCCTGGTCACCCCTCTCCCTCCTCCCCCCCTACTCCCTCCGGCTCTGACAAATGTCCCCCCCCCCGGCAACCATGCCAGCGGCAGAATCGGCAGTCCATGGTCAGAACTCTGGGGACACGTTCTACCACCGTTTTCTCCCTCAGCAGCCACTGTACCTGTTTCCTGATTTTTAAAACCACAAGTGAAGCTGACCGTTGCTAATTCCTCCTGGCGGTGGTGGAGCATTTCAGGAGCCCCAGACAATACCGGTCGGGCCCGTGAACGATATGCCAACAAAGGTTACTACTGTATGTGCGGTGTAGAATGCATTCATGCCGCTGTCGAGGCACCGGAACATGGCATTGTGTTGGGAGCCCGGTGCCAACAACAATTTTCGGCTGACGTGCGATTCTCCGCCCAATCCCGTTTCCCGATTCCGGCGTCGGGAATCCCGCTCCTGCGTCTGTGGAACTGGAGAGTTCGGTGAGAGCCTGGTACTTTGCCAAATTCTGGTAAGATTCGATCCATTATCTTCTTCTGCATGGTCAGTGAGTTTGATTCAATGTGTTTGGTGATGTGCCTCATGGAATTAAGTAGCTGTAAGGGTGTGCAAACCAGGAGATGGGAGTTTGCTGCTTGCAGCAGTGCTAAGTACATGACGGTGATGTGAGGCTATAAATGTCAGGTGTAAGTTGTGTTTGGTGGAGATTGTTGATGGGTGAGTTAAGGGAGGATGATGAATGGAGCAGTGTGTGGGACTTGTGACTGGTTTGTATGGAAATGATAAGTGAAGATCATTGAACTTATTACGTCATTGCTTCCCAGCCCTTGGAGCTAGTCCACTGACATTGTATTCACACTGGCTGACTGCCTGCTCCCACTGTTTTTATAACGTCTGAGGATCTTTCTTCACCTGTTTACCTCTGCACCCAGGCCTTTATTACTGCATTGGAGAACTTAAAAAAAAAAAATTCTTCCATGGGATGTAGGCCTTGAACTGAGTGGCTTGCTGGGTAATTTCAGAGGGCGGTTAGAGTCAATCATATTGTCATGGGTCTGCAGTCACATGTCGGCTAGACCAGATAAGGGTGGCAGATTTCCTCCCCTATAAGACATGAGGGGACCGGTTGTGTTTTTACAACAATTTCATGGTCACGTTTGCTGAGACCAGCTGTTAATACTAGATTTTACGAATTTATTTTAAATTCCACGCGTGGCATTACAGTAGCCTGGATCTCCGGACTGTTGGTTCAGTGACATCACCACCAAGCCACCATCTTGGAACGTGGTCTCTAGTCTGTTGTAAAATTTATTACGATCCAGGACCAGACCCCAACATTTTCTAGAATACCAAACAGAACCTCCAATATTTAGAATAATTTGCAAGACTGTGAGGAAAGGATATTTCACTCCAGGAGTGACTCCATGCACATTAGGGACATGGTGTACTAAAACAAACTTTATTCCTAACACAGTATTAAACTAACTTTAGCATCATACAAGAAATAGCTTACAATTACTACTGAAGCAATGCTTAGCAATAAAATGAAATACTTTGGGTGGGATTCTCCGTTGGCTGACGCTGAAATCATGAAAGGCGATTGGGTGGAGAATCGGTTTCAACGCCAAAAATGCAGCAGACGCCGATTTGATGCCAAATCGCAATTCCCCATCACCTCTACAGCGGAGTCAATGCGCACGGGAACACACATACAGTAGACACCATTTGCACATCATTAGGGGGCGCCGACCCGGTATTCTCCGAGGCCTCGAGATTCTCTGCCTCCGATGGGCCGAGTTCCTTACAGCACCGTTCACTTGAGCTTTTAAAATCATGAAACTGGCATTGTGGCTGCTGAGGAAGAGAGAGGGGGTACGGAAAGTGTCCATCATCGCCAGTTGTACCGCTGGCCGAGGGGCTTCTGCCAGGGTCGGGGGGAGTAGTGGGGGGTGGACAGGAGGTGGACTGTGGAGTCGGTGTGGATAGGCAGGGAACACCATTGCCACATCCAGGAAAGCAATCATGCAGCTGTGTACACCACTAACAGCCCACTTTGAACTTAGTGCCATGGTCATATAGTTGGCTTCTCAGAGCAACTCCCCCTCCCTTGGTGCCCTCTGGCCCCAGCCGATCCATCAGTTGTATGGTGCGCTCCAGTACAAGCAGTGCCATCTTGTTGGCTGGGATGAGTGTGTGGGGATTGTAATGTGTGTATGTGGCTGCAGCTTGCCAGCCTCCCGAGTGTCAATCACAGACCCGCGAATCTCGCACCATTTTTCATTGGAATCAATTGTGTTCCATGCGCCGCCGACGCTAGCCCCTCAATATTAATGGAATCGGTCCAGGTGTGGCGCCAGTTTTTCTGTCGTGAAAGTCGCTGAGCTCTGCATTGGCATCACCACTTAGGGCTGAATTCTCTGATTTTGAGGCTATTTCCCTACAGACGGAGAATAGCCGGGTCCATGGCCACGCATGTGCACGGCGGTGACCTCTGGCAGCCGTGCTGTACAACATGGCGCCGGCCGCACGTGGACCTGGCCTGCCAGATAGTGTCACCCTGTAACCCACCTCGCCACCCCGGACCAGCCCCCACCAGACCCCCATCCTCCGCCGAAACTACCCCCACGGCCAGCGGAATAGCTCCCCCTCACCCCGACTGTGGCGGCGCTGGACACAGTCCGCAGCCGCCATGCGAGGTCCCCGAAAACTATGAGCACACACGCCCCACACCATGGGGAAGTCGTCCGATTGGGTGCAAAGCATCGGGGAAGGGCCTTAGGTGACGTCCCAATGGCGTGCGGCATACTCAGCAATGACGCTGTTTTTGAGGGGTCGGAGCATCCGAAAAACGGCGCTGCCCACTAATTCGGCATTAACACTGATTCTCCGGCCAATTGGCAAACACAATTTTGGTGTCGGCAATCAGAGAATCCAGCCCTTAGTCTCAGAAACGGAGAATTCCATCCTTTACTCTTAACTAATGTCGTTTTTATCCGCAATCAAGCAAAACCCATCTCAAATCAAAATCTACTTTTAAATAGAGTTAGCAAATGCAGGAATACTTGCTATTCAGAGGTGTCTTGGAGAAACTGCTTTGAGAGAGAGAGAGAGCGAGAGATTTATCAGGAAACAGCCTGAAGATTCTAACCTGTGTCAAACTACTGTTCAATTTCCCAGAATTTGTTGAAAAGCTTCTTTTCCGTTCACAGCTTAATCCAAACTGAAACACAACACCTGACTGCTTTAGCCTCTGACTCCTCCCACTAACTACATCATCTCTATCCCACTAACTGGGTTATGGCCGTCTTATTAACCACAGCCCCCAAATTATCTAAACCTCAAGGAACCTTCTTTCTATAAACAAACTTCCATTAGCTCTATTTAGGTAAAACATTATACATGGTTTAAAAGAATGATGATCCTACTTTATTGATATTATAATTACCCCATCTGTAGCCCCAGTGTCTGATTTTCTTTTAAACCAGGATTTTTAAAACCCTTACTGTAGTAGATACATACACACGCTAACCCAGGCTTTTAACCATTACTGCACCAGATACATATTAAACGATAAATATATATACATATCTAAAATTTTTATATTCATCACACATTTCACACCTTTTTCTACTTATAATCTCTTCTCCAGTCAATTTCAGTGTATGTTGCAGCCAGAATACACCATATCTTTTTAAGAAATGCAGTCTGGCTTTAAGCAGTGTAGGTAGTGTGATGAATGGAGAAATTGTTGTACATTATATTTTATATCTGTTATCGTAATGTATTTAAAAACCTGGTTTAAGGTGCTTTTTGTTGCAGTAGTATTATTAAAGAACCTAGGTTAAGGTACCCAGACTGTGTATCTGATAAAGCTGGAATTAAAGAATTTTAAAAGGTGAGGTAATGATTGATTCCAATCACTTAGTTGGCTACAGATTAGAGGGCTAATAGAATGGTGTTTTGATTTCTGGAGATTCCCTGGAGTGGGCATAATTTGTGGAGGAGTGGTGATTAGACCTAGCTAAGCAAGTCATGAAACTTAGTGGGATACAGAGGATGTAATTAACTGGAGGAGCCAAGTCTATCTGTAGTTTTGCAGTCTGCTGGATTATTTTAAGAACAGCAGTTTGATGTAGGATTTCAGTCTGACAAGAGAGACGTATATTGGATCTGATCTCGAAAGGGTCTCTCTCCAAAGATCTCTAAGTAAGTAAGTAAACCTGTTGTTGTTAACTTTATTTATAAGTAGCATTTGAACAGTATTGCTTGCGTCATTGGAATTAATAGCAGATATAGATAATAAGTTCAAAGATTTCCTTTAATTTAAGAATCGTTTAACTGATAATTGTGTAGCTACTTTTTTGATGTTAATGTGGTTAATTCTGTGTTTAAATTAAAGTTTTTTTTAACATAAAATATACCTATTGGTCAGAATCATCACTCATTAGGATGAAGTATCCTTTCCTCACATTTTTACAACTACTAAAATTGTTTGTAGTTCTCGTCCAGTATCCTAATAAATGTTGGGATCTGGTCTGCTGTCCTAAAAGTAGCATTGAGTCATGTTAGCTTCATAGGAACTTGGGCACCTTGCTGATGTGTGCAGTTTCTCAGAAATAGGCTTAGCACTGGGTTGCATGTCATTGAAACAAATAGGAAATATGAAGTTTCTGTGCTGCCTGCATTGTTTCAAACAGGCATGGGTTAATCTTGCACCGCAATCCCCATGCCCGATTACTGGCCATTTCCTGTGTTTCTCAGATGAATAATTATTTTTAAGAAAATATATGTACATATATACATATTAAAGCGGTATAAACAAAAAACATATGAGGAAATTGTTTCCAACTTATTGGATAATTTCTCCATTCAGTTTTATTTATTTATAAGACACAGACCCTAAAATTACATTATTGAATGATAAACGCTCATCTGAAATCTCTCAGCTATTTCTGCAAACAAAAAGCCATTCAAAATAAATAAAATAATGCCTCCAGTAAAATAATTGAGACCGGAATTGCCAACAATTTATTAATTTTTTTATGCCGTTGTCCCACAGAGCAAGTTTCGTAATATTTCAAAAGAAATGCTCTTAAAAAGTACAATGATTCACCAGTTCCAGATCAAATGTTGCTTGCTCATTTGTCCTAACATTTGTCCAACACATAATGGCTCATAACGTCCTGGCTCCCCAACATCACAGTGAGGGTGGTACCCCAAAGATGTACTAGGGAATCCTCCTCAGAATGTAAAGATGCACCCAGAAATTGTCCAGAAGCACTAACTTCTCCTGGACAAATGCATTGAGCTGGGAACCATTCGACAAAACAATCTTAATCGTTAACTTTAGATGGTTCTGCCAGTTTTACCCTGATAGTTATTCTGAAAGAGTTAGAAGAAAGAAGAGCACTTCTAACTTCAGAGTAACTATTTTAAACACCCAGACCAGCCCTGAATGGTATCCCGCCCCTCAACATCCCGAACTGCCCAGGGGAACCCCCACACCATCCCACCACCGACTCCCCAGAGAAACCCCCATTCCATCCCGCCCAGGGGACCCTCCCACGTCATCCCCACTCAGAACTCTCAGATGGCCCTTCCACACCCCCATCCCAAGGAAGCCTTCCCCAACCACGCTCCACCCGACCCCCAACCAATTGGACTCAACTCCCTCCCCAATCTGACCGACAACTCCCGTGCACCCACCCCCCCATGTTCAAATCTGACCTGAGCACCCCCAGACCAAATCTGCACCAACCCACCCCCCCCACCCAGATCTCACAAAGCTGCTTGATACATCCCCCTGACGCATCCGAACCCGACATGACACTTGTCCACCATCCACCCCTGGCCTGACCAGACACCTATTATCCCCTACACCCAACTTGGCTTGACACCCCTCAGCCCAACACCCTCCCCCCTCCCCAATATCCCCCAACCGAACCCAACCCGATATCCAACTCCCTGCCCAATCGGACACCTGACCCCCCCTAAAACTACCCGCATCCCATTCACTTACTTTAGGAACTTATCTCACCCCTTTCAATGGTCCCTTTAGGCTCCCTGTGTTACGGCAGCTAGCGCTGTATAAAGGGACGCGTCCTCCTTATTGCACTCCTCTTGCTCCTCGCTGCTGAAGCCCCTGACCTGCTTCGCCGTTTCAGTCTCACCCAGCCTGAGTCAAGGAGGTCGAGCGAGACAAAGGCTTTGGATTCCTTGCGAAGGTAAGTCGAGAAGGAGTGGCAATCCACTGCTGATTGCCACTCTGGGGACGTTACAAGCCATTATGGAACTAGACATACATAAAACATGTGGGCATTTCTGTCATCCATTCAGTAGAACTACAAATCCAGTCACTCATTACCAACTATTTTGGGACTGAATCTGTGGTGGATTTTGGATCTTACTGGTTTTCAGGATGGTGGTTCAGGCCAGGTGGTGTCAGGCCGATTGGGCTGAGCTGAGTCAGGTGGGGTTGCTGGTTACTTGGACCACAGGCAAACTCTAGCGCATGACGCTGATAACCAATGCAGCACACCACCATGGCAATGCAATCAGTTGAACAAGCCAATAATTTTACTCATTTAATAAGAATTAAAGTTCATGCGCAGCAGCTTATAAACGTGCCTGGTTTTCACACATATTCAGTTTTTGGATAGCCCGATTTGACACACTGTACCTGTGTGTTCCTAGAGATAGCCGTGCAAAATTCAATGTGATTTGTTTTATCTTGCACAATGTTTACACAATTTAATTCTCATAAACACCTAATTTAAATTCTATTGATGGGATCAAGATTAAGATTCAATCAGTCAAGTGTTGTACCAGACTCTGTTAACTGACTTTGATTCTCTGAGTGCGCTTGATTTTCCCTAAGTGAAAACTCTACTTTGATGCAGATAAACCAATTTCTAATCCAGGTCCCGTTGGTAGCAAACATATTTGAATATTGTTAGAACGCACTATATGTAATAAAATATAAATGTAGCTTTTTTAACCTCCACACCTACAACAAGTTAAGCGTTGCATGTAAAAGTGCCATTTTATAGATATATCTTGCTGAATGCTGGCTTTTATTTCCCCACAGCTCAGTTTATGCCTATGTAGCAGGATGGTTATTCAAAAAGGAACATTGACTGGGCTGAGGTCCCTTTCGGCTGCACTTCGATTTATACCTCGCTGCTCTTGCTGGTAATAGGCAAGGTCCTCAAATATATCAAATAAAGGTCAAGTGATGCATGTTCTCAGCGGCCCCAGTGCCATTTTAATGTCAGTCAGCATTGCCACCTCTAACTTCTCAAGCTGCTCAAAAACCATGGCGGTGCAGATCTGCAAATGACCAAACCAGCAGTCTTTAAAGGGGATACTTGACTGGAATGCTGCAATTATTTGGAATATATTTTTTGCTGGAATTTCTGGTGCCTTATTGGCTGCGTAGGTGATTTCAAAGTGTTCATAATACCTGTCTAAGCATCTGAACTCTCAGGGATCCATTGGTGCTCTGTTGTTTCTGTGTGGGAGTCGGGGTGGCGGGGGAGGGGGGGAAATCTGCTTGGGCTAGAAGAGGAACAGCAGCATGAAGAGAAAGGAGAAAACATAAGCTGCAGCTTATAAGTAGACCAGATAGAAGGACCGTGTTTGCCAGACTCTGACTCTTCCATCATATTGGAAGCAGGTTCAGTACAGCACTGAATACCTTTGTTTCTTCCAGGCTGCATTTGGGGTGTCAGCAAAATCAGTCGGCCTACATTTTGTTCTTGAAGTCAGCAGGTGACTGATGCCATGTTTACCAAAACTAACACTTTCACTACTTTCCCCATGGAAAAGGGTGGGATTCTCTGACCTCCCGCCGAGTCGGAGAATCCCCGGGCAGCGGCGCAAATCCCGCCGCGATGCCGGCTGTCGTATTCTGCGGCGCCGCTTTTCGGGCGGGGGCGGGGTTCACGCCACACCGGTCAGGGGCCGTTGGCAGCGCACCCCCCTGGCAATTCTCCGGGCCCCGATGGGCCGAGCGGCCGTCGGACTTTGGCCAGTCCCGCCGGCGTGGATTAGACATGGTCCCACACAGCGGGACCTGGCAAGTAAGTCAGCTGGGGCGATCCTCGGGGGGGGGGGGCGCGGGGGTGGATCCGACCCGGGGGGGGGGGCCACAGTGGCCTGGCCCGCGATCAGGGCCCACCGATTTGCGGGCGTGCCTGCGCCATGGGGGCACTCGTTCCTTCCGCGCCGGTCCCTGTAGGGTTCCACCATGGCCGGCGCAGAGAAGACACCCCCCTGCGCATGCGCCAGAATACGCCGGCGGTTTTGCGCATGTGCGGGATCACGCCGGCCCTTTGGCGCATGCGCGGACTCGCGCAGTTGCTTTGGCGATGGCTGGAGCGGTGCCAACCCCGGTGCGGAGGATTCTACTTCTTCCGGCCAGCCCAACGCTGGAGTGGTTCGCGACGTTTTTGATGCCGGCGTCGGGCCATCGCACTGATTCCGGAGAATCCTGCTGCCTAAATAGAAGGGTAGGCCCTGGTGGTTGCTCAGGGAGTAGGCCTCCCCATGTTCACAGTATGATTGACTGCGCATAATGGCATAAAAAGAAAGAAAGCTTGCGTTCATATATCACTTTTCACACCCACCATACGTTTCAAAGTACTTTACAACCAATTCATTACTGTTAATCACTGTTGTATTACAGAAAACACAGCAGCTGTTTTGTGCACAGAAAGCCCCCACAAACAGCAATGTGGTGACCTGAGAATCTGTTCTGATGTTGATTGAGGGATACATATTGGCCAGGACACCAGGAATAACATTCTTGTTATTTGAAATATTGCAATGGGATCTTTTACATCTACTTGAATAGCTTCTGGGTCCTGGGTTTAACATCTCATCCAACTGACAGCACTTTCAACAATGTAATACTCCCTCACAATCGCACTGGAGTGTCAGCCTTAATTTTAGTGTTCAAACCCTTGAGCAGGATTTGAAACCAGAACCTTGCGACACAGAGGCATGAATGCCACCAACTGAGATACAGCTGTCGCATTAATGTGATTAAAATACAGGATTAGCAATCCAGAGGTCTGGATTAATAGTCTGAAGACAGGAGTTCATATCTGCCACAATAGCTGGGAAAATTAAATTCAAAGGGGAATTAGATAAAGACTGAAAGAGGAACAAAAATTGCACAGAGAGGAGGAAAGAGCAGGAGAGTGGGACGACGGCTCCCAGACGATGAGCTGGGTAGACATTCATAGTCTTCTTCTGGTGGCTCAAATAAGCTGGGTAGACTGTCATAGTCTTTTTGTTGTTTACGTGAGCTTGGTAGACTTGCATAGTCTGCTGCTGGTTGCTAAGATAAGGTGGATAGACCTTCTTGTTCATACATGGACTGCGCTATGGAGTCTTGAGTTGCTTCCATTGTGGAGTCTGTCAATGAGCTCACAATGGAGGCTTGTATCGCTCTCTGTGTGGAGTCTTGCATCGTTCCCTGTGTGGAGTCGTGCAGTGGTCTCACTGTGGAGTCGATCTATGCGGTCTCAACGGAGTCATGCAGTAGTCTCGCTGTGGAGTCTGTCATCGCTTTCTGTGTGGAGTCCGGTACTCTTTGTGGTGCGTGGACCACTTTCCGTGGTGCATGGACCACTGGTGTGGCGTCAGGCTGCTCTCTGTGGGCTTCGTCTTCTTCTTGGGTATTTGGCAGGTTGCTGTCATCCAATGTATCGATGAGCTGCCATGGCATCATGGTATTGGATTCATCTACCATGAGTAGAGTCGTGTTGAGCTTTACAACCGTGTTGCTGATGCAGTGATCCTAAAATCCGAAGAACTCATCCATATCTGAGTAGTATTCTTCAATGTACAAATCATCTCTTTGTAGTTCGGATTTGTTATTCTGCTCGCTATGTCCAATGATGAAATCATCTTCTGAGTAGTATTCTTCAATGTACAAATCATCTCTTTGGGTGGTGCTAACTGCTTATTCCAGGGTGCTGCGGAGGTTATTTTCAACTGCTGGTAGAAGTTCAGGCATTGTTCTGTCTTTCGAGGTGAAAGAATTGTGCTTTGTGGCTTTAAAACACTTTTTAAAAATTTTTGTACATTTCCCCTTTAAGTGGGCGTGGTCCGGGGCTGCTGATGTCGTGACGTCATGCGTAGGACTCCATGACTCCATTGCGCATGCCGAGGTTCCTTTACTGTGTGCTCTTTTCGCAACTGCGCATGCGCGGCTACTTGTACATGCGCAAACACCGTTCTGCCAGAGGGAAATGCGCATGTGCGGACTGGTGTGGCTGGATATGTGCAAGATGGCTGCCAATCAAAACTGCCATCTGCTTCTGTTGCAATCCGACCTCTGCCTCGTGGTGAGTATTCGCGCCAGTTTTACCGATTTTTTTGTGTGTCTACCTCGCAGTGCCTGTCGAATTTGTCCAGGAAGGTCTGGAATTTCGTTCTGTCCTGCCCGTTGGAGTATTTAAAGGAGTTGAAGATCTCTATTGCATGATCACCCGCAATGGTGAGTAGAAGAGCTATCTTCCGAGCATCGGTCGCGCCATTGAGATCGGATGCTACCACGTATAGTTGAAATTTCTGCTTGAATGATCGCCAGGTGGCACTAAGATTGCCGGTGGTCCTGAGCTGATGAGGAGCCTGAATCTTGTCCATTGTGCCTGTATTCAATAGCTGGTTGTCACGGACCTTGCTGAGTTGAACTAAATAGATTGAACAGTCAATCCTGGTATCATGTTGTGTTATGCTGCTTCGGATAACACAGGCTGCTACTTGATGCAGTCTTACGAAAGGATGCTCCAGACTATGAAATGAGTTCTATGTGTTTATTGAACTATTAACACAGTTCTCAAACGAGTTCTACTCTCTGCTAACTGTAGTAACTCAGTCTAACTGGACCAGCTTGCTCTAAGCCACGTGCTGGGGTGTGATGCTGCTGATCACCACTGTCTAACTCTCTAGATGTCTGTCTGTGGAAAGAGGCAGAGCCTGTGTGCCCTGTCCTTTTATATGGGTCGTGTAATGCCCCCTTGGGGTAATGCCACCTCTGGGTGTCCTGATTACCCATTGGTTGTGTCCTGTTCTAATGACCCATTGGTTGTATGTCTGCATGTCATGACATCTCTGGTGTTCCCTCTAGTGGTTACTTAGTTGTAGTGTATTTACATTAACCCCTTGTGTATATAGTGATGCATATCACTACAACCAGCAGCAAATCATGCAGGTCTGTTTCTGTTTTCCTGGCAGCTGTCATGATGCATTATATTTTGTGACAATTCCACTACTCTTTGCCCCTGGCTGATGATGGGAGGCTTGTTGCTTGGTTCATGGCAGCTCTTGTGCAATTGAACTATGTTATAATAAGATACATGGTTAACTGCAGCTTTTATCCAGCAGAACATTGAAATCCTCGACAATGACTAAATTGCCTGGATAGGTCTGATGAATTCCATCAGTGAAAGTTGCAACATATTTTTCTGGGTGATTGTGATTTGCTGTATGTTGCCAAACTTTGTTTTGCAATGGGACAGCACATGGAGTAAACATTGAATAAAGGACCTGAACACGGTAAGGGAGAGGATACTGGTCACACAGAAAATGGGAAGTCGCAGGTGGACTCCAACACTTGCACACACCCAGAACCCTTCAACAGTATCTCATTTAAGAGTACTTCAGTTGAACAATTCTTGTTCCCCAGCATTAAGTTATCTCCAGCATTAATCACAGTCATTTTGGCCTCCAATAAATCTGTCCAATGACCAGTGTTGATGTGCAAAGCAGCTGACATTACAGGATCGGCAGTCACAACAGCAGCACAGAGGTTTACTATTTTATTGATTTACACAAATGTCTATACATTAATTTTCATCCAGGTGTAATTTCACAGTGCCTGTATTCAGTTATCTACTGCTCACTGTGGGCAGGAGGTGCACAGGTAATGGCATGGGAGGTGTGAAGCAGCCGTGCCTTAAACAGTGGGTCTTGAGACTCTTGCGTTTGGTGGCCTCTCAGGGCCTGGTCATGTGAGTGCCCAATTACGGGTTGCAGCAACTGAGTCTGGTGTGGTATTAGCTGTAGGGGGAGGGCAGCACAGAAGTTCTGTCATCCTAAAGGAAGGCAACATTGCTATTGCACAACTGCCCCTACCATGGGCTGTGGAAAGCCCCTCTCAGTGATCTGCAGGAGTGTCCAATGTTTAGCCTATTATACCTGGTGCCATTCTCGTTATTATTAAATTCCTGGCCACCTTTCAATCACAAGATTTAACTCACTGGTTCTTCTTCAACTGCAGGTAGCATTTGAGGGTCATCAAACCTCATGCTGTGATTTGAGGACAGGACAGTGCATGTAGACAGGTCCCAAGTCTACTTCAGCCAGAAGGGGAATCAAACCTCACGCAGTTGCCATTATTCTGAACTATATGCCAGATGTCTCACCAATTTAGCTAACCAGCAACACTGCACCACCCACTTCCCCACCCTCTCCCACCCCACCTCGCCCAACATATAGGTTAATCTGGGAAAATAGCTTTGTGGAGGGCTCAAAGATGCTGGCATCTAACATGGATAAAAGTTGCAAAATCGACTCACAGCTTGAGACAATGAAAGAGAATGATTTCTTCAGCACACCATGTGTGACAAAAGGGAAGGATTTTGTAGATTGGTTCTGCATACCACAGGAATGAAATCATTTCCTCAGTTTCAAGTTGCTTAGCAGATGCACTTACCCTACAGCATATTTTCTCATTTTAATTTCACAACGTTGAATTAACTGGGGCCCTTCCACCAAGGTCAGTTCTTAAAACAAAAATAAAAAGACATCCATTATTTGGCAGTCTATCAAAGTTCTCCTGAAGGTCACTGCATATCATGACCACTGGATTGACCGCGTCTATTCTTTCTGTTATTTCTTCAAAAAAATTCAATTAAGTTGGTTAAACATGGGGCGGGATCTACTGTCACGTTGCACCCGAAAAGCAGCATGGGGCAACGCAATCAGTAGATCGCATTTCCGGGATCTATCCGACTCTCCATACCTCACTCATTATGGGTGGGATCACTATCTGGCACATCTGCATATTAGAGTGAGATAGCTAGTCTCACTGTATGATGTGTTCCTGAGATCTACCTCACACGCCTTGTTCAATACTGTTCAGTACTGGTCTCCACAAAAGGGGACCAGACAAAATGGCGCTCGAGGTCACTCAGAGATTGAAGGCCCTCTGGCATCGCAGCACGCAGAGCTTCTCAGTGCAGAAAACGGGGCGAAGTGTGGCTTCATCAGGGAGGTCCCCGCTGAGGTCCCCAATCTACCTGGATGGGTGTCAGATAACGGGGTATTTTTCGGTGCTCTGAGTGCCGGGAAACAACTGGCTAATCTGGTGGTATTGGAGTCTATCCCCATTCACGTGGATCTGCCCTTCAGAAATCCATTTTTATTATATACTTCATCATGCATGACAGAGGAGCACAGTGGTTAGCACTGTGCTTCACAGAACCAGGTATCTGGGTTCGATCCCCCGCTTGGGTCACTCTCTGCGGAGTCTGCACGTTCTCCTCATGTCTGCATGGGTTTCCTCCGGGCTCTCCAGTTTCCTCCCACAAGTCCCGAAAAACGTGCTTGTTAGGTGAATTGGGCATTCTGAATTCTCCCTCAGTGTACCCGAGCAGGCGAACGAGTGTGACGACTAGGGGCTTTTCATAGTAACTTCATTGCAGTGTTAATGTAAGCTTACTTGTGACAATAATAAAGATTATTATCTCAGGATGTTTTCCTGTCTGAACTTTAGCATAAATTCTTGTATCTTTCCAAACACTTCGGTCGACTCTATCGTTCACTGGATTAGTTCAACCTTCCTTTTTAAGCTAAAAATTCTATCCTTAAATATTTGTCTTTGGAAATGTTTTCACCTCCTTTACAGACAAATAGGTTTCAGGTGCGTTTTAGCAGCCTATTTGTCCCGAATTGAGGCCTCTCACGATATTTGCAATGCTCGGAACACCTCGCGAAATCTAATGGGATCTCACGAGACGTCATGATCTGGATCTCGCCGTCGCTGGGTGAGATCCATATGAACATATTTAAATGAGCTATTAGGCTCATTTAAATATGTCTGCGCCGGATTATCCCGGCGCCCCGGAACCAACGCCCTGTGAGACCTTGTAATGGCACCATTTAGCACTGGCCCACACAAATGTGGACCAGCCAGGCATAACAGCACCAAGGGGAGGGGGGTCTCCTAGACTATTGGAGAACTCTTGGTAGTCAGGGACAGGGCAGGGCAACACCCTAGCACTCCCTCTGGCACTCATGCATGTTGGCATTGCCATGTTGGCACCTTCGAACTGCCACCATGTCATTGCCAAGGTGCCTGGGTGACATTGCCAGGCTGACGCTACCAATGTTCCCAGCTGGCACTGCTGGGCTGGCGGGGCATTGCCAAGAAGACAGTGCCAGGGTATCTAGACAGTTATGCCAGACTGGCACTGCCAGGGTGCCTGGTTGGCACTGCCAGACTGGAAGGGACACTGCCATGGTGCCAGAGTGGCAGTGCCAGGGCAGCCCAGGTGCCAGGGTGGCACTGCCAAGGAACAGGACTGGGCATCCCATGCCCATGAAAGGAGGATGAGGGACTATGAAAGTTGACGGGGTGAAGTGCACATAGGAAGGGATCGCCAAAGATTGGGGGGTGAAGGGTGAGGCCCAAAAAATGCAGTTTGGGAGGCCTGAAAAGGGGAGGTACCCTCAGCAACCACATAGCGGGTGCCCTTACTTGGGGGATCGGTAATGAGCATGTGTGTGGGGCGTGACATTGCTCATGGATGGGGTGGGTGGAGCGGGTGTGGGGACCTCAAGTTCACTTAGAGATTGGGGCACCCTTTCAAAATGACGGCCCAATCACTGAGGATCCAGTCTCGCTGGGCAGCACGGTAGCCTTACATAGATACATAGAAAATACAGCACAGAACAGGCCCTTCGGCCCACGATGTTGTGCCGAACCTTTGTCCTAGATTAATCATAGATTATCATTGAATCTACAGTGCAGAAGGAGGCCATTCGGCCCCCTGAGTCTGCACCAGCTCTTGGAAAGAGCACCCTACCCAAACTCAACACCTCCACCCAACACCAAGGGCAATTTGGACATTAAGGGCAATTTATCATTGGCCAATTCACCTAACCCGCACATCTTTGGACTGTGGGAGGAAACCGGAGCACCCGGAGGAAACCCACGCAGACACGGGGAGGACGTTCAGACTCCGCACAGACAATGACCCAAGCCGAAATCGAACCTGGGACCATGGATCTGTGAAGCAATTGTGCTATCCACAATGCTACCGTGCTGCCCTTAAGAACAAATAAATCTACACTATATCATTTTCCCGTAATCCATGTACCTATCTAACAGCTGCTTGAAGGTCACTAATGTTTCCGACTCAACTACTTCCACAGGCAGTGCATTCCATGCCCCCACTACTCTCTGGGTAAAGAACCTACCTCTGATATCCCTCCTATATCTTCCACCTTTCACCTTAAATTTATGTCCCCTTGTAATGGTGTGTTCCACCTGGGGAAAAAGTCTCTGACTGTCTACTCTATCTATTCCCCTGATCATCTTATAAACCTCTATCAAGTCGCCCCTCATCCTTCTCCGCTCTAATGAGAAAAGGCCTAGCACCCTCAACCTTTCCTCGTAAGACCTACTCTCCATTCCAGGCAACATCCTGGTAAATCTTCTTTGCACCTTTTCCAGAGCTTCCACATCCTTCCTAAAATGAGGCGACCAGAACTGTACACAGTACTCCAAATGTGGCCTTACCAAAGTTTTGTACAGCTGCATCATCACCTCACGGCTCTTAAATTCAATCCCTCTGTTAATGAACGCGAGCACACCATAGGCCTTCTTCACAGCTCTATCCACTTGAGTGGCAACTTTCAAAGATGTATGAACATAGACCCCAAGGTCTCTCTGCTCCTCCACAATGCCAAGAACTCTACCGTTAACCCTGTATTCCGCATTCATATTTGTCCTTCCAAAATGGACAACCTCACACTTTTCAGGGTTAAACTCCATCTGCCACTTCTCAGCCCAGCTCTGCATCCTATCTATGTCTCTTTGCAGCCGACAACAGCCCTCCTTACTATCCACAACTCCACCAATCTTCGTATCGTCTGCAAATTTACTGACCCACCCTTCAACTCCCTCATCCAAGTCATTAATGAAAATCACAAACAGCAGAGGACCCAGAACTGATCCCTGCGGTACACCACTGGTAACTGGGATCCAGGCTGAATATTTGCCATCCACCACCACTCTCTGACTTCTATCGGTTAGCCAGTTCGTTATCCAACTGGCCAAATTTCCCACTATCCCATGCCTCCTTATTTTGTGCAGAAGCCTACCATGGGGAACTTTATCAAATGCCTTACTAAAATCCATGTACACTACATCCACTGCTTTACCTTCATCCACATGCTTGGTCACCTCCTCAAAGAATTCAATAAGATTTGTAAGGCAAGACCTACCCCTCACAAATCCGTGCTGACTATCCCTAATCAAGCAGTGTCTTTCCAGATGCTCAGAAATCCTATCCTTCAGTACCCTTTCCATTACTTTGCCTACCACCGAAGTAAGACTAACTGGCCTGTAATTCCCAGGGTTATCCCTAGTTCCTTTTTTGAACAGGGGCACGACATTCGCCACTCTCCAATCCCCTGGTACCACCCCTGTTGACAGTGAGGACGAAAAGATCATTGCCAACGGCTCTGCAATTTCATCTCTTGCTTCCCATAGAATCCTTGGATATATCCCGTCAGGCCCGGGGGACTTGTCTATCCTCAAGATTTTCAAAATGCCCAACACATCTTCCTTCCTAACAAGTATTTCCTCGAGCTTACCAATCTGTTTCACACTGTCCTCTCCAACAATATCGCCCCTCTCATTTGTAAATACAGAAGAAAAGTACTCATTCAAGACCTCGCCTATCTCTTCAGACTGAATACACAATCTCCCGCTACTGTCCTTGATCGGACCTACCCTCGCTCTAGTCATTCTCATATTTCTCACATCTGTGTAAAAGGCCTTGGGGTTTTCCTTGATCCTACCCGCCAAAGATTGTTCATGCCCTCTCTTAGCTCTCCTAATCCCTTTCTTCAGTTCCCTCCTGGCTATCTTGTATCCCTCCAATGCCCTGTCTGAACCTTGTTTCCTCAGCCTTACATAAGTCACCTTTTTCCTCTTAACAAGACATTCAACCTCTCTTGTCAACCATGGTTCCCTCACTCGACCATCTCTTCCCTGCCTGACAGGGACATACATATCAAGGACACGTAGCACCTGTTCCTTGAACAAGTTCCACATTTCACTTGTGTCCTTCCCTGCCAGCCTATGTTCCCAACTTATGCACTTCAATTCTTGTCTGACAACATCGTATTTACCCTTCCCCCAAATGTACCCTTACCCTTGTGGATAGCACAATTGCTTCACAGCTCCAGGGTCCCAGGTTCGATTCTGGCTTGGGTCACTGTCTGTGCGGAGTCTGCACATCCTCCCCGTGTGTGCGTGGGTTTCCTCCGGGTGCTCCGGTTTCCTCCCACAGTCCAAAGATGTGCGGGTTAGGTGGATTGGCCACGATAAATTGCCCTTAGTGTCCAAAATTGCCCTTAGTGTTGGGTGGGGTTACTGGGTTATGGGGATAGGGTGGAGGTGTTGACCTTGGGCAGGGTGTTCTTTCCAAGAGCCGGTGCATACTCGATGGGCCAAATGGCCTCCTTCTGCACTGTAAATTCTATGAATTCAGCCCCCCTGTGATGAAAACATTTCACTGTGTTGGCGACACTGAGGAGAAACTCCACAAAGTCCCAAAAAATGGTGAGAAACACCCTGCCAAACTCGCCGAAAATTACATTTAGAAATTTTTCCTTTGAAACTTGCTCAAAGTATTAAAATATTACCAGTGTTCTCAGTAGAAACATCATATTGTTTAAAATGACTGCATGCTAAGTTACTGAGGGAAGTAAGGGTGAAAAATGCAGAGGCTCTGGGCACTATTTTCCAATTTTCCCTAAAAGTGGTGCTAGATGACTGGCAGATTTTAAATGTCACAGCCCTGTTCTGCAAAACAAAAGAGGGATAAACGCAGCAACTATAAGCTGGTCAGTTTGACAGCTACGGTGGGGATCTTTTTGTGAGAATAACCAGACAAAGTAGTTCTCACTTGGGGAAAACATGGGTAAATAAATAAAGCCAACATGGATTTGTTTAAAGCAAATCATGTTTGACTGACTTGATTGAATTCTTGGACGACATAATGGAGATGCTTTATGGGGGCCAGAGGTTAATGTTGTGCAATAAAAACAGAAAATGCCAGAAAAACTGTCAGATCTGCTGAGACTTTCCAGCAATTTCTGTTTTTATTTCAGATATCCTGCATCTGCAATATTTTGCTTTTATTTTGATGGTGTGCATCCGGATTTCCAAAAGGTATATGATAGAGCACCATAAAATTAACTTCCTGGCAAAATTGAAGGCCACAAAATTAAAGGGACTGCATATAGAATTAGATAAAGAAATGACACAGAGGAGTAATTAGTTCATATTGGAGGGAGAGGTATAGTGGTGTTCCTCACGGATTGGTGTTCGGACGAAATGTCTATTTTTTAATATATGTTCATGACCCCGACTTAAGTAATACAGGACACTGCTATAGGTCCAGATCTAAATCCCAATTTTGATTAAGATGCCGGATTAGATTTTCATTTATTTGCATTTGCATTTGGTAAAACCGTGAGGGAATGTTCCTGCACCACTGGAGTGACAACACTGACCAGTAGACAGCTTTCATATTAAAACAAACTTTAATTTGAACATAGAATTAAGTACATTAGCAATAAAGAAATAGTTTCACAGTTAACAGTTACAACATCCTAACTTGCTTCCTGAAACCTGCCTCTACATTTCAATTAAGCATACCCATATATTTAAATACCACTTGAGTACAAAGTTAACAATCATGTTTTACTTTCTTCTCAGAGTCCCTGGAGTGGTAAAACTTTTTGAAATGAAAATCGCTTATTGTCACAAGCAGGCTTCAAATGAAGTTACTGTGAAAAGCCCCGAGTCACCACATTCCGGCGCCTGTTCTGGGAGGCTGGTAGGACCAAGCTGAAAACCTTCTGTTCAGCTTAGAGCCCTGGATAAAAACTTGTTTTCCAGACAGACGTGATCCCTCCCATTCGCTACACCAGTTGCACTCAAGCACACAGCATTCTTTTGTCTCTTGTTACAATATGTGCCTTGATTTGTGTTGCCAGGCTCAAACTGTTTCAATGTTATATTAGCTCTCTGTCTGAAAACAGGCCAAATAGTTTTTCACATCTATTAGCAAAACCACTTCCCCTGCAAAATCACTGATTTAATCACAGCTCTTGCAGACATACCGTTTCTATGCATTTTAACTTAGGTTTTTAATAACATTACTGCAAAAAATACAAACTATAAAAACAACAATTTGTTATATTCGTGACAACATAATTTCAATGATTGTTGAAGCCAAAGTTTGGAATTTAATAAACAGTGAGGAGAAAAGTAATGAGATGACAGGAAAACACAGATAATAAAACGAGCAGATGAAATTTAACATAGATAAGTGTGATGTGATTATTTTTGTCATAGAAATGAGGAGACCATACAAACAAAATGCTGCATTGTATACTATAGTGCATTAAAATGGAGGAGTGGGTGTACGTACATAAATCATTAAAGGTGGCAGAACAAGCTAAGAGGCTGGTTGAAGAAATCTAGACTCCTTGGTTTTATTGATAGAGGCATAGTGTACAAAAACAAGGAAGCTATGCTGAATCTTTATAAACACCTGTTAGGCCTCAGCTGGAGTATTGTGCTCAATGTCTGGCACCGTAGTTCAGGAGATGGTCAAGCTCTTAACAACAATGAGGGACTTCAGTTATGCGGAGAGGCTAGAGAAGCCTGGGTTGCTTATTTCAGAGTAATAAAAGTTAAGAGAAATTTTGAGAGATCATGAATGGTTTTGAAAGAATAAATAAGGAGAAGCTGCTTCCAGTGGCCAAGGGCCAGTAACAAGAGGACACAGATTCAGGTAATTGGAAAAAAAGATTAAGAGATAACCTGAGGAGAAAATATTTAAGTGATGAGTTGCTGTGTTTTATTATACACTGTCAGAAAAGGTGGTGGAAACATATTCAGTGACAACTTTCAAAAGGGAATTAAATAAATACTTGAAATGGGGGAAATACTGTTGGCCTATGGAGCAGGAATTGAACAGTGGAACTAATTGGATAGCTTGTAAAGAGCCAGTGTGGGCATGCTCAGTCAAATGAACTGTTTATTCTTTCACAGGATTTGAGTGTTGCTGCTGGCGAGGCCAGCATTTGATACCCACCCCTCAGTGCCCTTGATAAATTGGTGGTGAGTAACTTTCTTGAACCACTGCATCCATAGAATATAGGTACACCCACAATGCTTATGAGGGATGGAGTTTCTTGATTTTGGCCCATCAAAATAAAGAAAGTACAATATGGTTTCAAGCCAGGAGGATGGTGTGTAGGTTGGCACGAGACCTACTTCAAGGGGAGATGGTTAGATTCTCTCTTGTTGGAAATGGTCATTGCCTGGCACTTGTGTGATATGGATGTTATTTGCCAGTTATTAGCCCAAGCCTGAATGTTGTGCAGTCCTTTTTACATATCGGCATAGATTGTGTCAGTTTCTGAGGAGTCTCAAATGATACTGAACACTGTCCAATCATCAGCAAATATCCTGACTTTGATCATATGATGTAGGGAACATTATTGATGAACCAGCTGAAGATGGTCCAGCGAAAACAGCGCCGGAGCAGAGAGAGCCGGGACAGCGAAAGCAGCGCCGGAGGAGAGAGCTGGGAGATTTTTAAAGTGCGGGAGGAGAGAGCCGGGACAGCGAAAACAGCGCGGGAGCAGAGAAAGCCGGGACAGCAAAAACAGCGCCGGAGGAGAGAGCCGGGAGATTTTTAACGCGCAGGAGGAGAGAGCCGGGACAGCGAAAACAGCGCCGGAGGAGAGAGCCGGGAGATTTCAAAAGTGCGGGAGGAGAGAGCCGGGACAGCGAAAACAGCGCGGGAGCAGAGAGAGCCGGGACAGCGAAAACAGCGCCGGAGGAGAGAGCCGGGACAGTGTTGGGAGAGGTGAGTGCACAAAAGGTGTGGCAGGAGTGCCTTTAGTCACGGAGTGCTGATTGGAACAGAGTGCATCTGAGTTTAGGTGAGTGACTGAGTTCGGGTGAGTGGCGAGAGAGGGCTGTGTTTTTTGTTGGTGTTCGGGTTTATCCTTGATGTTATATTAAAAAATTTTTTTTAAAAATTAATTAACTAGTAGAATATGGCTGGACAGGTGATGTGTTGTTGCTGTATGATGATGGAACTGGTGGATCCCATTGAGACCGTCAGTGACCACATCTGCAGCAAGTGTTGGCTGCTCGAGGAATTTCTGCCCAGAATTGATGAGCTGGAGACCGAGCTGCACACACTGCGGCACATCAGGGAGGGGGAACATTACCTGGATGGTTTGTTTCAGGAAGCAGTCACACCTGGTAGAATAAGTTCTGTTAATTTGGACAGTGGTTAGGGACAGAGTGGTGACTGCAAGGGAGGCAGGTAGGGGGATCCTGAGTTTAGGAGTTGAGGAGCCTCAGCCCTTGACCTTGCCCAGCAGGTATGAGGTACTTGCTCCCTTTGTGGATGAGGAAGAGGGCTGTAGGGAGGATGCGTTGACTGACCACTGCACCGTGGTACAGGAAGCCATTCAAGAGGGGGGAGCAAAAAGACAAGTGGTATTTGTAGGGGATTCTATAATTAGGGGGATTGATGGCATCCTTTGTAAGCCAGATCGAGAGTCCCGCATGGTATGTTGCCTGCCCGGTGCCAGGGTGAGGGACATCTCTGATTGGCTTGAAAGGATTTTGGAGAGGGAGGGGGAGGATCCAGTTGTTGTGGTCCACGTTGGGACTAACAACATAGGTAAGACTAGGAAAGAGGACCTGTTTGGGGATTATCAAACACTAGGGACTAAATTAAAGAGCAGGTCCTCCAGGGTTATAATCTCCGGATTACTACCCAAGCCACGTGCCAATTGGCATAGGGTTGAGAAAATGAGAGAAGTTAACACGTGGCTAATGGAGTGGTGCGGGAAAGAGGAATTCCATTTCATGGGGCATTGGCATCAGTACTGGGGCAGGAGGGACCTGTACCGTTGGGACGGACTTCATCTGAACCATTCTGGGACCAGTGTTCTAGCGAATAGGATAAATAGGTTGGTCACAAGGACTTTAAACTAGCAAGTTGGGGGGAAGGGAAGTGTAAAGCTATGGACAGTATAATGGTTAATGGAGATCAAGGCAGCAGGTTACATGACAGGTTATTATGTAGAGATATGGGTTCAAAGACAAGGAAAATTAGGAGAAAGGGTAAGAGGAAAAATAAATTGCGAAAAGTTACTGATCAAGGTGTTAGGATTCATAACAAAGACATAAAAAACAGCATAAGTGTACTTTACCTGAATGTTCATAGTATACGAAATAAGGTAAATGAGTTGATGGCGCAAATCATCGTGAATGACTATGATTTAGTGGCCATTACTGAAACATGATTAAAAGATGGTCACGACTGGGAGTTAAATATCCAAGGGTATCAGACTATACGAAAGGATAGAATGGACGGTAAGGTGTAGCTTTGTTGTTTAAGGATGGCATCCGGCCAATAGTAAGGGATGATATTGGTGCTATGGAGGACAAGGTTGAATCAATTCGGGTGGAAATCAGGAATAGTAAGGTGAAAAGGTCACTGATAGGAGTAGTCTATAGGCCACCAAATAGTAACAGGATGGTAGGGCAGGCAATAAGCAAAGAAACAACAGATGCATGTAGAAATGGTACAGCAGTTATCATGGGAGATTTTAATCTGCATATCGATTGGTTTAACCAGGTTGGTAAAGGCAGCCTTGAGGAGGAGTTTATCGAATGTGCCCGGGATAATTTCCTGGAACAGTATGTAATGGAACCTACAAGGGAACAAGTGGTCCTAGATCTGGTCCTGTGTAATGAGGCAGGATTGATTAATGATCTCATAGTTCGGGATCCTCTTGGAAGGAGCGACCACAATATGGTGGAATTTAAAATACAGTTGGAGGATGACAAGGTAAAATCAAACACGAGTGTTTTGTGCTCAAACAAAGGTGATTACAATGGGATGAGAGAAGAACTAGCTAAGGTAGACTGGGAGCAAAGACTTCATGGTGAAGCAGTTGAGGAACAGTGGAGAACCTTCCGAGCGATCTTTCACAGTGTTCAGGAAAGGTTCATACCGACAAAAAAGAAAGACGGTAGAAAGGGGAAAAATCGACCGTGGATATCTAAGGAGGTGAGGGAGAGTATCAAATTGAAGGAAAAAACATACAAAGTGGCAAAATTTAGTGGGAGACTAGAGGACTGGGAAGTCTTTAGGGGACAACAGAAAGCTGCTAAAAAAGCCATAAAGAAGAGTAAGGTAGACTATGAAAGTAAACTGGCTCAGAACATAAAAGCAGATAGTAAAAGCTTCTACAAATATATAAGACAAAAAAGAGTGGCTACGGTAAATATTGGTCCTTTGGAAGATGAGAAGGGAGATTTAATAATAGGAGATGGGGAAATGGCTGAGGAGCTGAACAGGTTTTTTGGGTCAGTCTTCACAGTGGAGGACACAAATAACATGCCAGTGACTGATGGAAATAAGGATATGATAGGTGAGGACCTTGAGATGATTGTAATCACTAAGGAGGCAGTATTGGGCAAGCTAATGGGGCTAAAGGTAGACATGTCTCCTGGCCCTGATGGGATGCATCCCAGAGTGTTAAAAGAGATGGCTAGGGCAATTGTAAACGCACTAGTGATAATTTATCAAAATTCACTAGACTCTGGGGTGGTCCCAGAGGATTGGAAAGTAGCAAACGTGACACCACTGTTTAAAAAAGGAGGTCGGCAGAAAGCGGGTAATTATAGGCCGGTAAGCTTAACTTCGGTTGTAGGGAAAATGCTGGAATCTATCATTAATGAGGAAATAGCGGGGCACCTGGGGGGAAATTGTCCCATTGGGCAGACGCAGCATGGGTTCACAAAGGGTAGGTCATGTCTGACTAATTTGGTATAATTTTTTGAGGACGTTACCAGTGCAGTAGATAACAGGGAGCCAATAGATGTGGTATATCTGGATTTCCAGAAAGCTTTTGACAAAGTGCCACACAAAAGGTTGCTGCATAAACTAAAGATGCATGGCATTGAGGGTAAAGTGGTAGCATGGGTAGAGGATTGGTTAACTAACAGAAAGCAGAGAGTGGGGATAAATGGGTGTTTCTCTGGTTGGCAACCTGTAACTAGTGGGGTCCCTCAAGGATCAGTGTTGGGCCCGCAGTTGTTCTCAATTTACATAGACGATTTGGAGTTGGGGACCAAGTGCAATGTGTCAAAGTTTGCAGATGACACGAAGATGAGTGGTAAAGCAAAAGGGCAGAGGATACCGGAAGTCTGCAGAAGGATTTGAATAGGTTAGGTGAATGGGCTAGGGTCTGGCAGATGGAATTCAATGTTGCCAAGTGTGAGGCTATCCATTTTGGGAGGAATAACAGCAGAATGGATTATTATTTAAACGGTAAGATGTTAAAACATGCTGCTGTGCAGAGGGACCTGGGTGTGCTGGTGCACGAGTCGCAAAAAGTTGGTGTGCAGGTACAACAGGTGATTAAGAAGGCTAATCGAGTTTTGTCTTTCATTGCTAGAGGGATGGAGTTCAAGACTAGTGAGGTTATGCTGCAATTGTATAGGGTGTTGGTGAGGCCGCATCTGGAGTATTCTGTTCAGTTTTGGTCTCCTTACCTGAGAAAGGACATATTGGCACTGGAGAGAGTGCAGAGGAGATTCACTAGGTTGATCCCAGAGTTGAGGGGATTAGATTATGACGAGAGGTTGCGTAGACTGGGACTGTACTCATTGGAGTTTAGAAGGATGCGGGGGGATCTTATTGAGACATATAAAATTATGAAGGGAATAGATAGGATAGATGCGGGCAGGCTGTTTCCACTGGTCGGGGAAAGCAGAACTAGGGGGCATAGCCTCAAAATAAGGGGAGGTAGATTTAGGACGGAGTGTAGGAGGAACTTCTTCACCCAAAAGGTTGTGAATCTCTGGAATTCCTTGCCCAGTGAAGCAGTTGAGGCTCCTTCTTGAAACGTTTTTAAGAAAAAGATAGATGCCTTTCTAAAGAATAAAGGGATTCGGGGATATGGTGTACGGGCCGGAGAGTGGAGCTGAGTCCACAAAGATCAGCCATGATCTCATTAAATGGCGGAGCAGGCTTGAGGGTCCAGATGGCCTACTCCTGGTTCTTATGTTCTTATGTTCTTATGGTTGGGCTGAGGACACTACCTTGAAAAACCCTGATGTGGAGATGCCGGCGTTGGACTGGGGTGAGTACCTTCTCCTTCACCTGAGGAAGGAGCAGCGCTCCGAAAGCTAGTGATATCAAAACAAACCTGTTGGACTTTAACCTGGTGTTGTAAGACTTCTTGAAAAACCTTGGTCGTAGTGTCCTGGGACTGAGATGATTCACCTCCAACAACTACACATCTCTCCTTTGTGCCAGGTATGACTCCAAACAGGCAGGTGTTTACCCCCGATTGCCATTTACTTCAGATTTGCCACAGCTCCTTGACGCCACACTCAGTCAAATGTTGCCTTGATGCCAAGGGCAGTCACTTTTGTCCCACCTCTTCAGTTAGCCCTTTTGGCTATGTTTGGATCAAGGCTGTACTGAGATCAGCAGCTGAGTGGCCCTGATGGAACCGAAAATGAGTGTTAGTGAGGGTCACTGCATGATCGCACTGTTGACAATTGTTGCTGGTCTTTTTCCAAAAAATGTGGGAAACTTCCCAAAAAAAAGCGGGATAGTTCCTGTAGCTCCTCACACACCAGAAAACAGGTTAAAGATGAGGACAAAGTATTTTTGTTTAAAAGATGTGGTCAAAGGCACAAATTAAGGCGTGTCCAGCATTTGGCAAGTTTTGTTCCAGATGCAAAGGAAAAAAATCACTTTCATCAGAATTGTTACTCTAAGCTCAACCCAGATCAGCCAGCACAATGGAAGACACAGTCTCCAGTGATGAAACATCATTGTTGTTGAAGTAATAACAGAAAAGAATAAGTTTTTAAAAAAAATCTCCAGCACTTAAAAAAATGCAAACTGATGCTCCATGTAAAATAAATGCGATTGATGAGGACAAATGGCTGCTACCAATTGAAGTAAATGTTACAGTGGTCCCATTAAACTTAGATACTGGTGCCAAAGCCAATTTAATCAATATGACTAATTTTAAAAATCTAAAAATTCAGCCGAGTAGAAGAAATCACAAAATATCTCTGGGAGATTATAATGGTTCAAATCCGATTTCCCACCGCATACCAGCATTTGACCTGAAACAAAATAAAACAGGAAGTCAAATTAACATGTTTATTGTTGTTTCATGTTAACACAGGAACTGCTGGCGAAGCAGTTTTTTAAAAAGACGCCTGGATTGGTTACTTTTGTTCAAATGCATGAATTCCACAAAAAAATAAATTCCTCCATTTGTCAATATCCTCCAAAGCCTGCATCAGTTTTGTTGATCAACAACTCGTGCAAAGTGACAAAGTTCCAAGTCAGATCGCAAGGAATTTGCTGTGTTTAATATTGATTCATGTGACAGTTTATTTGCATGGGTCAACTCAGGAATGTAGGAGACAGGGGACCTGCTTTCGGAGCAACCGACACCATTGAGACTGGAAAGGATGGCGCCGGAGTGAGGCGACTCTCTGTGAGCTCTCCCCAACAGATCCACTTTTTACTTAACTTATACTCGTTCTAATCTTTTAAAAATGAATTCTAAAACTAACATTATTACTAACCTCTCTCTTTTATCTTCTCTTGCAGGCTTGAACATCCTCCGAGGCCCGTGGAGACCTTTTGACCCGACCCGACCTGACCTCCACGACCTGGAAGTGGATCAGGCCCAAACCGGATGTGAAGCCCCGACCTTGATTTGGAGCCGACCTGGACCTCGGAGCCCCCAACCCGGCCTAACTACCGACGCCAGTCCCCAGATCGCCTTGCCCAGTCCCCGGAGCTCCCGACCTGACTCCCGATGGCAAGACCCGGCCCAATGCGACCCCCAGAGACCCGCCCAGCGGCCCGACCCGGAGAGGCTCGCCCAACAACCCGACCTACCTGGTGATGGAAGTAAGAGACTGCTGTGTGCTCTGTTTCACAGAGACATGGCTCACCCCCGCCTCACCGGACTGTGCCATACAACCTGAAGGCTTCTCAATTCAACTGGTGGACCGCACGGCATCATCAGGCAAAGCGAAGGGTGGAGGGGTGTGCCTCCTCATCAACACCTCCTGGTGCTTGGGTGTGGCAACCCTGGCGACCTACTGCTCCCCAGACCTGGAATACCTGACCGTGAAGTGCTGCCCATATTATCTTCCACGTGAGTTCACTTAGCCATTATCACAGCGGTCTACATCCCACCCCTGGCAGAAGTGAGGAAGGCACTGGACGAACTATCCACAGTTATAAACAACTACAAAACAGAACACCCGGAGGCCTTGTTCATCATGGCCGGAGACTTCAACAAGGCCAACCTCAAGAGTGTACTGCCAAAATTCCACCAGCACATCTCCTGTCCCACCAGGGGCGACAACACTCTTGACCACTGCTACTCAAAAATCAAGGGCGCCTACCATTCCATCCCCCGACTGCACTTTGGGAAATCAGACCATAAGACGGTGCTCCTTCTCCCGGCATACAAGCAGAAACTCAAGCGGGAGAATCCAACTAAGAAGGTCGTGCAGTGCTGGTCCGAGGAAACAGAAGAGCTCTTACGTGACTGCTTAGAGACAGTGGACTGGTCCATATTTAAGAACTCAGCGACCAACTTAAACGAGTAAGCCACCACCGTCACAGACAAATGTGTGGACGACTGCGTGCCAAAGAAAGCAGTACGTACGTTCCCCAACCGGAAACCATGGCTCAGTCAATTACTAAATGATCTGTTGAGCTGCTCGCAGAAAAATACTTCTCACTGTACCTCGGTACACGTGACAATAAACAAATCCAATCCAATCCAAAAAGACCTGAAATGCAGAACAATGTTATCGCACCTGTTGGCGTATTTCATGAGGATTGTCTGTCCTTATCTCCATGTAAGTGCGGCTGTGGACATCAAAGACCACGAGGAAGCTGCCCTTGATGTAGAATTATTGCTTTGGAAGGGAATAAGCTTCTGCCCCCTCCAGAACAGTGCTGTCGATACGACCATAGTGGGCCGGATCTCGAATAACGACGAATCAGAAAACAGGAGGGAAATAGAGAACCTAGTGGAGTGGTGCAGCGACAAAAATCTATCACTCAATGCCAGCAAAACTAAAGAGCTGGTCATTGACTTCAGGAAGCAAAGTATTGTACTCACCCCCATCAGAATCAACGGGGCTGAGGTGGGGATGGTTAGTAATTTCAAATTCCTAGAGGTGCACATCTCCAAAAATCAGTCCTGGTCCACCCACATCGATGCTACAACCAAGAAAGCACAACAGCACCTATACTTCCTCAGGAAACTAAGGAAATTTAGCGTGTCCACATTAACGCTTACCAACTTTTACAGATACACCACCGAAAGCATCCTACTTGGCTGCATCACAGCCTGGTATGGCAAGCGCTTGGCCCAAAACCACAAGAAATTTCAGACAGTCGTGAACACAGACGAGTCCATCACAAGAACCTGCCTCCCATCCATTGACTCCATCTACACCTCCCGCTGCCTGGGGAAAGCGGGCAGCATAATCAAAGACCCCTCCCACCCGGCTTACTCACTCTTCCAACTTCTTCCATCGGGCAGGAGATACAAAAGTCTGAGAACATACACGAACAGACTCAAAAACAGCTTCTTCCCCACTGTCACCAGACTCCTAAATGACCCTCTTATGGACTGACCTCATTAACACTACATCCCTTTATGCTTCACCCGATGCCGGTGTCATGTAATTACATTGTGTACCTTATGTTGCCCTATTATGTATTTTCTTTTATTTCCTTCTCTTTCTATGTACTTAGTGATTTCTTGAGCTGCTCGCAGAAAAATACTTTTCACTGTACCTCGGTACACATGACAAACAAAATTCAAATCTGACACTTTCAGAATCGTGCTTTAACGAAAGTCCACAAATCACTGCCTATTGTCTGAAATAATGTAATATAAAGAAAAGAACATTCAGAACAGGTGGGACTTCTAAAGGAAAAGGCAGGTCAGTTGTGATCCGTGTTATTATTAGGTAATGTTCAGCAACTGACTCTCCTGAGAAGCTTTAGGCTTTAACATTGCTTCCCTGTTAATCCCTGATATAATTTTCCAGCAATACGCCACTTACTCAGATATACTCGTGGCTTCTGCCTGTCTTGAAAAATACAACGAACAGCCAGAAGGGGAGAATGTGCTGTTTCTGGTCTCTGGATTGTTTGAAGCATGCCTCTGTAAGCACGAACCCTGAGTTTAACTTATAGTTGCCACATATTGAAGTCTCTCTAGTAGCTGATAACTTCAAAGTGACAGGAATTAATTGGAAAAATTGCAGTCTTTTCAGCAACATAGGACACCCATTTTCAACACATAGGCCCATATCAGAAACTGGAGCCCCTTCCACAACAGCCGGGTGTGTGCTAGTGAGATTGCTTTGCCACTTTCAGGTGTCACTGCATCAGCAACAATCAAACTGACACCCAAAATCTCAAATCAGGGTCACGTCAGCATGAAGCTTGTTTTATGTACTTGACATGCTGCAATGCCAACATCCAAATCCATACAGTCACTTGGCTTACAAAGTGAGTATTCCACAAGAAGCTTCTTTGAGAAGCATCATTCAAATGTGTTATACAGACTATAATCTGTGGGGGAAAAAAAACAATCTTAAGACTCAATGAAAGCCTAATTCAACCATTTGCCGCTTACCAATCTTGGATGCCATTTATTTTATTTTTGTTTGCTGCAAGATTCAAACTCTATTTGCAAATATTTTTTGTGTGTCCTCTGTCCTGGCCAATTGACTGCAATGCTTCTAATGAATATGTAAGTCATGTCATTATGCAAATTAAAATAACTACTGTTCATCTCAGCCAAGGACAATTGGAAAACAGTTTTGATTTGATTTTTAAATTAACACGGAAAAGAATCTGAATGCTAAAGCTCATTTCTTCATAAATGCAAAAGCTATAATGTATGCTTCAACCCTTGGGAAAATATTACTTGGATTCGGAGAGTTGGAACAAATGCTGACAAGCTTAGTGGTTCTGTAATTTGCTGATTTAAAAATGTTGCTATTTCGCTCCCTTTATCATTGGGTAGATGTATTATTACTAACCAGATACACGAACATTCCTTATCCATTCACTACTGTTCAAAATAGGAAAATACATAATTACGGCCAGATTGTTCTGGATCTCAAATACGCAAAAAAATGAAAGATGCAGCTCTGACAGAACCAAGCCAGACAGGATCTTGTGTGTTTACAACACTGATCGTTATGTTGACATTCATTACTCAGACCAAATTCAAATATTTCTCTCTGTATTGTTTGGGTAAAACAGAATGTGACACTGGGAAAATTAGCAAAAGTAGCAAAGATGAAATCCTCCTCTTCATCATTTACAATACCAGTTCAAATTTTATCCTTCAGATCTAATGCAAATTTGAATTTTCATGATGAAAAAAAAAGACCAAGGGAAGAAGCTTATAACAATATCTGAACAGCATGCAGCACATTCACATGTTTTCATAAAACACTAAATATGTATTATTCCATCAGGATAATAATAATATTTCTTATTGTCACAGTATACTTACATTAACACTGCAATGAAGTTGCTGTGAAAAGCCCCAAGTCGCCACATTCCAGTGCCTGTTTGGATACACAGAGGGAGAATTCAGAATGTCCAATTCACCTTAACAGCACATCTTTTGGGACTTGTGAGAGGAAACCGGAGCAGCCGAAGGAAACCCACGCAGGCACAGGGAGAATGTGCAGACTCCGCACAGACAATGACCCAAACTGGGAATCGAACCAGGGATCCTGGTGCTGTGAAGCAACAGTGCTACCCACTGTGCTACTGCGCTGCCCTAGATAGAAAAGAAGTTCCAGGAAATGATAATGTATCTTTAAAAAAAACAGTTTTTCCCTTATCTTCAGTGTTGTGTACAATTCTGAACAGAGTATCATAGCTGGAAGGGCATATTGGACTCAAGAAGACCTATATCGGTAAGTCAGACTGGTATCCAAGCTGTAAGAAAAGATTAAATGTAATATGATAATTTATAAAGAGGATGAGGTCTCTTGGACTTTACCTTAGTGAAGAATTTCAGATCTTGAAGTAAATAGCTGAACTCAATCCTAAAGAGATTTTTCATATTAACTGAAGCTCAGAGAAAAAATGCACAAGGGAAGGGTAAGGGCTTGCTTATTCCCAATGCTGGTGACAAAGTGAGATAGCTTATCCAAGGAGTCAATAGATGAGATGGATGTCACATGTTTCAGGAATCGCCTCTTCGCCTAGAGATTTAGGGCGTATAGATTTACACTTCCTCCCAGGCGGCACTGTTGGGAACCCGGCCCATCAGGGGGAGAGCATTCCCAGTGGGCCGGCCGATGAGGCGCCAACGGAATTGCGACTGCGTGCAGCGTGCATCACGATGACAATGGTTTGGAGGGGGTGGAGACTCGCAAATCGGTGTCAAATCGGCGACGACCCCAATTCCGGCATTGGAATCGATTCTCCACCCGATCGACGATTACAATATCAGCGTTGGGTAATGGACAATTCCGACCGTTAGCCCCTGATGGCAGAGCACACTGATGAGAGTCATACGAAAGGAATGTTACCAGAGAATGAAACAGGTATGCAAGCATTGTGCTGCCTTTCACAAGATGCATAGCGATAGTGGTATGACCTAATGTCCTGCAGTTGCTAACATCAGGAGCTGTACTCATTGCAGAGATGTTGTGACAGTTGCAGACCTTTCCCTTGAGAAAATTATTAGGAAGGATCTTTTCTCGCCCAGGGGAGTGGAAGAATGAATTCTCTCTCCCAAAGGGATTTGGATTTCGTGTCAATTTACATTTTTAAGACTGTGACAGACAGTTAGGCTTGGGTATAAAGAGATATTGAATAAAGGCAGGTAAACGAAAATGAGATGTAAGTAACATTGGCGACACTCATATATCAGGACCATCTTCAATAAGTGAGATTCTAACCATTTCCTCTTGATGTTCAACAGCATTACCATCATTGCGTTCCCTGCCATCAACATCCTCGGACTTATCATTACCATTGACCAGAAACTTAATTGGATGAGCCATATAAATACTGTGGCCAGAAGAGAAGGTCAGAACATGGAGATTCTGAGGTGAGTAATACACCTCCTGACTTCCCAAAACATGTTCACCATCTATAAGGCACAAGTCAGGCATGTAATGGAATACTCTCCACTTGCCTGAATGAGTGCAGCTCCAAAAACATTAAAGCAGCTCAACACCATCCAGGATAAGCAGTCTGCTTGATTGGCACTCCATCCAGCATCTTCAACATTGACTTTATCCACCACCAGTAGACAGTGGCAACAGGTTGTGCCATCTACAAGAGGCACTGCAGCAATGGTCCTTCAACAACACCTTCCAAATCCATTGTCTCCAGCAGCTAAAAGATCCAGGGCAGCAGATGCAGAGGAACACCAGCACCTGCAAATTCCCTTCCATGGGCGGCATGGTAGCACAGTGGTTAGCACAGTTGCTTCACAGCTCCAGGATCCCAGGTTTGATTCCTGGCTTGGGTCACAGTCTGTGCAGAGGCTGCACGTTCTCCCTGGGTCTGCATGGATTTCCTCCGGGTGTTCCGGTTTCCTCACGAAAGACGTGCTGTTAGGTGAATTGGACATTCTGAATTCTCCCTCTGTGTACCCGAACAGATGCTGGAATGTGGCGACTAGGGGATTTTCACAGCAGCTTCATTGCAGAGCTGGGATCGAACCTGGGACCTCGGCGTCATGAGGCAGCAGTGGTATCCACTGCGCCACCATGCTGCCCACAATTCTGCACAGTTAATCCCACACTTGCAAACATGCCACCGAGAAGACGAGATCCATGATTTGGGGATGCCGACTTGGCCAGACTGTTGGATGTGGTCCAAATCAGACAGAAGACCCTGTTCCCCCATGGGTCTTGGAGCTTCAGCCACAGGGCAGACAGTGCCGCCTGGGAGGAAGTGACAAAGGTCGTCAGCTCGGGCAGCGTCACCATGAGGATTGGAACTGCATGCCATAAGGTCAACGACTTCCACCGGGCCACATGGGTGGGTTGGCACCCACCCCCTGGCACTGCCCCCTCCACCCACGACCCGCCCCCAGCTCTTCCCCCCCACGAGCATGCACCTGGCACCGCCACACCCAGGTCCAGCAGTGTCAGCCACGCTGCCCCATTCCCAATATTCCCCAACTCCCCCAAACCTGTCATCCCCTCCATACTCTCCATCCCTGCATCCGAAGAACAAAGAACAATACATCACAGGAACACGCCTTTCAGCCCTCCAAGACTGTACCGGTCATGATACCACCCTTGGCCAAAATCTCAGCCCATCCCAGTGCCATATACCGTATCCCTCCATACCCATCCTATCAAAGTATTTGTCGAGAAGTCTTTTGAACACTGTTAATGTATCTGCTTCCACAATATCCCCTGGCAACGCGTTCCAGGCACTCACCACCCTCTGTGTAAAAAACCTGTTTCGCACACCTCCTCTAAACTTTGCCCCATGGACCGTAAACCTATGCACCCTAGTGACTGACCCTTCGACCCTGGGAAAGAGTGCCTGCCCATCCATTCTATGCATGCCCCTCATAACCTTGTAGACCTTTATCAGGTCACCACTCAACCTCCATTGTTCTAATGAAAACAGTCCCGAGTCTATTCAGCCTCTCTACATAGCTAACACCCTCCAGCCAAGGCAACATAGACCATAGACCATAGAATTTACAGTGCAGAAGGAGGCCATTCGGCCCATCGAGTCTGCACCGGCCCGTACAAAATGCACCGTACTCAAGCTCATGTATCTAGCCTATCCCCTTAACCCCCACTTAACCTTTTTGGACACGATGGGCAATTTAGCATGGCCAATCAACCTAACCCGCACATCTTTAGACTGGGAGGAAACCGGAGCACCCGGAGGAAACCCACGCGGACACGGGGACAATGTACAGACTCCGCGCAGACAGTGACCCAGCCAGGATTCGAACATGGGACCCTGGAGCTGTGAAGCAACTGTACTAACCACTATGCTACAGTGGTGCACTATGCTACCGTGCCGCTGAACATCCTGGTAAATCTCCTGCGCATCTTCTCCAAATCCTTCATATCTTTCTGGTAGTCTGGCGACCAGAATTGTGCGCAATATTGCAAGTGCGGTCTTACTTAGGTTCTATACAACTGTAGCATGACTCGCCAGTTTTTATACTCGATGCCCCATCCAATGAAGGCAAGCATTCCGTATGCTTTCTTGACTACCTTGTCCACTTGTGTTGCTACCTTCAAAGATCTGTGCACCTTTATGCCCAGATCTCTCTGACTTTCTATATTCCAAAGACTTTTGCGATTTACTGCATATTTTCCCTCTATGTTAGACCTACCAAAATGCATTTGTCTGGATTATGCTCCATTTGCCATTTCTATGCCCAAGCCTCCAGCCTATCTATGTCCTGCAGTATCCTCTAGCAGTCCTCAACACTATCTGCCACTCCACCAGCCTTGGTGTCATCCGTGAACTTACTAATCAGAGCAGCTACATTTTCTTCCAAATCGTTTATGTCTCCTGCAAACATCAGAGACCCCAGCACAGATCCCTGTGGAACACCACTAGTCACAACCTTCCATTCAGAAAAACACACTTCTACTGCTACCCTCTGCCTTCTGCGAGCAAGCCAGTTCTTTATCCATCTTGCCTCCTCAGTCTGATCCCACGTGACTTCACCTTTTGTACCAGTCTGCCTTGAGGCACCTTGTCAAAGGCTTTGCTGAAGTCCATGTAAATCACATCCACCGCCATCTCCTCATCAATCATCGTTGGCTCCTCCTCAAAAAATGTGATCAAGTTAGTGAGGCACAACCTCCCCTTCACAAAACCATGCTGTCTATTGCTAATGAGTCCATTTGTTTCCAAATGGTAATAAATCCTGTCCCTGAGAATTCTCTCCAATAATTTACCCACTACCAACAGGACGCTCACCGGCCTATAGTTTCCTGGATTATCCCTGCTACGTTTCTTAAACAGCGGTACCACATTAGCTATTCCCCAGTCCTCTGGGGCCCCACCTGTAGCCAATGAGGATACTGTCGATTTCAGCGGGAGCGGTGCGCAAGTGATTTCTGGGAGGTAAGTTTCTCCTTTAAAAACACTTACCTTCACAGAAGCAGGCCAGTCGATTTCAGCGGGAGCGGTGCGCAAGTGATTTCTGGGAGGTAAGTTTCTCTTTTAAAAACACTTATCTTCACAGGAGCAGGCCAGTCGATTTCAGCGGGAGCGGTGCGCAAGTGATTTCTGGGAGGTAAGTTTCTCCTTTAAAAACACTTACCTTCACAGGAGCAGGCCAGTCGATTTCAGCGGGAGCGGTGCGCAAGTGATTTCTGGGAGGTAAGTTTCTCCTTAAAAAAAAAAACACTTTTCTGTTTTATTTTTTTCGACCCGCGGACTTCTGGGAAGACCCCCCCCACCCCCACCCCCACCCCCAACCAATAAATTCTGGTGGAGAGGAAACCCGAGACACTACACGTGTAGTGTCTCCCACCTGCCCTCCTCCTCTAACCTAAGAATAAGACCCATTGGTGTGAGGTAAGTGCCATATTATATTATTATTAGCATTATTATATCATATTATTAGCATTGCGCAGGTCAAGGAGACACAGCCGGAGTGAGAGAGATACAGACAGTGAGAATTTGCTAGTTTGGTGCAGTAAGGTAACCAGGAAAGGTAAGTGGTTAATCTAATTGTGCTGTTTTTCAGTTAAAAGTGCAGGGTAGTGACTGATTGGCTGAAGCTGCCCCCACCATAAACTTAAATTAAACTAATTAATTAATTAGTGATGGCTGGTCAGGTGATGTGCTTGAGCTGCTTGATGTGGGAGCTGGCAGATCCCATTGCGAGCTGCAGCGACCACATCTGCAGTAAGTGTTGGCTGCTCGAAGAGTTCCGGCTCAGAGTCGATGAGCTGGAGTCTGAGCTTCAAATACTGAGGCACATCCGGGAGGGGGAGACTTACCTGGACACTGTGTTTCAGGAGGCAGTCACACCTGTCAGAGTAAGTAGTTTAAATCCTGCTAGTGGCCAGGGACAGCAGGGTGTGACTGCAAGTCAGGCAGGTAAAGGGAACCAGCAGTCAGGAACTCAGGAGCCTCAGCCCTTGACTCTGTCCAACAGGTATGAGGCACTTGCTCCCTGTGTGGATGGCGAACAGGGTTGCAGGAAGGATGAGTCAGCTGACCAAGGCACCATGGTTCAGCAGGCCATTCAAGGGGAGGGAGTAAATAGGCAAGTTGTAGTTGTAGGGGATTCTATTATCAGGGGGATAGATAGTATCCTTTGTGAGCAGGATAAAGAGTCCCGCATGGTATGTTGCCTGCCCGGTGCTAGGGTGCGGGACATCTCTGACCGGCTTGAAAGGATACTGGAGAGGGAGAGGGAGGATCCAGTTGTTGTGGTCCATGTCGGTACCAACAACATAGGCAAGTCTAGGAAAGAGGACCTGTTTAGAGATTATAAAGAGCTAGGATTCAAATTAAAAAACAGGTCCTCAAGGGTCATAATCTCCGGATTACTGCCCGAGCCACGTGCAAATTGGCATAGGGAGGCAAGAATAAGGGAAGTTAACATGTGGCTGAAAGAGTGGTGTGGGAATGAGGGGTTCCTTTTCATGGGACACTGGCATCAGTTTTGGGACAGGGGGGACCTATACCATTGGGATGGTCTCCACCTGAACCGAGCTGAGACCAGTGTTCTGGCGAAAAGAGTAAATAGGGTGGTCAATAGGACTTTAAACTAATGATTGGGGGGGGGGGGAGGGAAAGTCAGGGAACCAAGAGGTGAAGTAATCAGTGGGAAGCGTAGCTGCTTAGGAATACAAAAATGATGTGGTAGGCATCACAGAGACATGGTTGCAGGGGGTTCAGGACTGGCATTTAAACATCCAGGGATTCACAACCTATCGAAAAGACAGAGAGGTGGGCAGAGGGGGCGGGGTTGCCTTGTTAATTAGGAATGAAATTAAATCAATAGCACTAAACGACATGGGGTTGGATGATGTGGAGTCTGTGTGGGTAGAGTTAAGGAACCACAAAGGCAAAAAAACCATAATAGGAGTTATATACAGGCCTCCTAACAGTAATCAGGACCAGGGGCACAAGATGCACCACGAAATAGAAAGTGCATGTCAGAAAGGCAAGGTCACAGTGATCATGGGGGACTTTGATATGCAGGTGGACTGGGTAAATAATACTGCCAGTGGACCCAAGGAAAGGGAATTCATTGAATGTTTACATGAGGGCTTTTTGGAACAGCTTGTGATGGAGCCCACGAGGGAACAGGCCATTCTGGACTTAGTGTTATGTAATGAGCCAGACTTGATTAAAGATCTTAAAGTAAGGGAGCACTTAGGAGGCAGTGATCATAATATGGTCGAATTCAATCTCCAATTTGAAAGAAAGAAGGTAGAATCAGATGTAAAGGTGTTACAGTTAAATAAAGGTAACTACAGGGGCATGAGGGAGGAACTGACGAAAATCGACTGGGACCAGAGCCTAGTGGGAAAGACAGTAGAACAGCAATGGCAGGAGTTTCTGGGAGTAATTGAGGACACAGTACAGAGGTTCATCCCAAAGAAAAGAAAGGTTATCAGAGGGGGGATTAGGCAGCCATGGCTGACAAAGGAAGTTAGGGAATGCATCAAAGCAAAAGAGAAAGCCTATAATGTGGCAAAGAGTAGTGGGAAGTCAGAAGATTGGGAAGGCTACAAAAACAAACAGAGGATAACAAAGAGAGAGATAAGGAAAGAGAGGATCAAATTTGAAGGTAGGCTAGCCAGTAACATTAGGAATGATAGTAAAAGTTTCTTTAAATACATTAAAAACAAACGGGAGGCAAAAGTTGACATTGGGCCGCTCCAAAATGACGCTGGTAATTTTGTGATGGGAGACAAGGAAATAGCCGAGGAACTGAATAAATACTTTGTGTCAGTCTTCACAGTAGAAGACATGAGTAATATCCCAACAATTCCGGAGAGTCAGGGGACAGAGTTGAATATGGTAGCCATCACAAAGGAGAAAGTGCTAGAGAAACTAAGAGGTCTAAAAATTGATAAATCTCCGGGCCCAGATGGGCTACATCCTAGAGTTCTAAAGGAGATAGCTGAAGAAATAGTGGAGGCGTTGGTGATGATGTTTCAACAGTCACTGGAGTCAGGGAAAGCACCAGAGGATTGGAAAATCACTGTTGTAACCCCCCTGTTCAAGAAGGGAACAAGGAAAAAGATGGAAAATTATAGGCCAATTAGCCTAACATCGGTTGTTGGCAAGATTCTAGAATCCATTGTTAAGGATGAGATTTCTAAATTCTTGGAAGTGCAGGGTCGGATTAGGACAAGTCAGCATGGATTTAGTATGACAAACCTGTTAGAGTTCTTTGAAGAGGTAACAAATAGGTTAGACCAAGGAGAGCCAATGGATGTTATCTATCTTAACTTCCAAAAGGCTTTTGATAAGGTGCCTCACGGGAGACTGCTGAGTAAAATAAGGGCCCATGGTATTCGAGGCAAGGTACTAACATGGATTGACGATTGGCTGTCAGGCAGAAGGCAGAGAGTTGGGATAAGAGGTTCTTTTTCGGAATGGCAACCGGTGACGAGTGGTGTCCCGCAGGGTTCAGTGTTGGGGCCACAGCTGTTCTCTTTATATATTAACGATCTAGATGACGGGACTGAGGACATTCTGGCTAAGTTTGCCGATGATACGAAGATAGGTGGAGGGGCAGGTAGTATGGCGGAGGTGGGGAGGCTGCAGAAAGATTTAGACAGTTTAGGAGAGTGGTCCAAGAAATGGCTGATGAAATTCAACGTGGGCAAGTGCGAGGTCTTGCACTTTGGAAAAAAGAATAGAGGCGTGGACTATTTTCTAAACGGTGACAAAATTCATAATGCTGAAGTGCAAAGGGACTTGGGAGTCCTAGTCCAGGATTCTCTAAAGGTAAACTTGCAGGTTGAGTCCGTAATTAAGAAAGCAAATGCAATGTTGTCATTCATCTCAAGAGGCTTGGAATATAAAAGCAGGGATGTACTTCTGAAGCTTTATAAAGCATTAGTTAGGCCCCATTTAGAATACTGTGAGCAATTTTGGGCCCCACACCTCAGGAAGGACATACTGACACTGGAGCGGGTCCAGCGGACATTCACACGGATGATCCCAGGAATGGTAGGCCTAACATACGATGAACGTCTGAGGATCCTGGGATTATATTCATTGGAGTTTAGGAGGTTGAGGGGAGATCTAATAGAAACTTACAAGATAATGAATGGCTTAGATAGGGTGGATGTAGGGAAGTTGTTTCCATTAACAGGGGAGACTAGGACCCGGGGGCACAGCCTTAGAATAAAAGGGAGTCACTTTAGAACAGGGATGAGGAGAAATGTCTTCAGCCAGAGAGTGGTGGGTCTGTGGAATTCATTGCCACAGAGGGTGGTGGAGGCCGGGACGTTGAGTGTTGAGTGTCTTTAAGACAGAAGTTGATAAATTCTTGATTTCTCGAGGAATTAAGGGCTATGGAGAGAGAGTGGGTAAATGGAGTTGAAATCAGCCATGATTGAATGGTGGAGTGGATTTGATGGACCGAATGGCCTTACTTCCACTCCTATGTCTTATGGTCTTATGGTCTTAAGATGTCAGACAAGGCCCCAGCAATATCCTCCCTTGCTTCCCTCAGTATTCTGGGATAAATCCCATCCAGCCCAGGAGACTTATCTAATTTAACGTATTTTAAAACACCCAATCCCTCCTCCTTTTTTATGTCAACCTGACCCAGACTGTCCACATACCCTACCCAAGAATTATCTTCCAGAAAGTCCTTTTCTTTGATGCAAAGTACTCATTTAGTACCTCACCCATTTCCTCTGGCTGTACACATAGATTCCCTCCATGTCCTTAAGTGGTGCAGTCCTTTCCCTGGCCACCCTCTGGCTTTTTAAGCAAGCTTTGGGATTCACCTTAATCCTACTTGCCAAGGACTTTTCATGACCTCTCCTCATCCCCCTAATTTCCTGCTTCAGTACCTTCCTACTTTCTTTATACTCCTCTGGGTTTCAACTGTCCCCACCCTTCTAGATCGTACAAAAGGCTCCTTTTTCTTTTTGACGTGGTTCACAATATCCCTCGTTATCCAAGGCTCTCTAAACTTCCCATATTTATCCTTCGTTCCCTCAGGAACATGACTTTCCTGAATCCGAATCAACTGTCGCTTGAAAGACTGCCACATTTCCGAAGTTGATTAACCCTCCAACAGCTGCATACAGCCCATCACTCCCATACACCCCATCCCCCCATTCTCCCCCCCCCCCCATACTCCTCAATCCCCCCACGTACACCCCATCTTCCACTCTGCCATCAAAACTACCCTCACCCCCGAAATTAACCAAGCATGCAGGTCATGGTGCCCCGTCCGTGTCCCCACAGGAGAAGTTGGCCCACAAGGCATGCCAGATATTAGAGTCCTCACCCCCTATGAGGAACAAGCCCTGGAGCTCGTGGCTGAGGACAGACCTCGCAGGATCCTCATCCGATGGCACCCGCCCATCTGGGATGGTCTCCCCTCTAAGCCTCCCATGAGAACATCTCAGAGGGGAACTCTGAGGAGACCACCGCGTTTGTGGCACGGCTGTCATCCCCACCCTCCACCAGTGCAGAGATACACACAGTAATGTGTGTGGGCAACAGTATTGTATAGGCTTCTGGGGCACATTCTGGTGAGCACCTCACTGTTGCCAATGCACAAGTGGAAGCAGGAACACTCAGGCAAGACAACAGTTGGAGGTATTCTAGATCCCAGAACCCAGCTGGATCCCAGTCTCTGGGCCAGGTTCACACGGAGCTGATGCAGATGTTAGGGTGCAGCCATGATATTCAGAGAAGAATTTCAGCAACCCTCCAGCAGGTCCATAGCCGATTGGAGGAGTCTCACAGGCTACGGGTGCAGCAGATGGCGCCGGCAATGCGTGGCACCAAGGCCAACACTGCTAAGCTGGCGACAGCGATGGAGAACCTGGTGCCGACGTCGGCAGCATGAGTGGAGGTGTCCAAGGCATGGGTCAGTTAGTGACTGCCATGGCTGAGCCAGGACAGCGTGTCCCAGTTGCTGGGGGAGATGTCTAAGTCCCAGGTGGACCTTGATGAGGTGCTGCGGAACTGCAGCCACCAGGCCAGAGGCCTCCATGGTCAATGGGAGTTAATGATGGTCGATGGGGCAGACAGGCAAGTGCTGAAGTTGCCTCCGGAATGGGAACTCCAAGGGGTGGTATGGTGGTTCTGCAGGCACTAGACATCCATCTCTCCCCCTCGCTCCCAAGCCATGGGTGGGCACCTCCCCTCCACCCCTGCCTCTGTAACCCACCACCCCCCCCCAACCGCAACGCCCCCCCCCCTTCCCCCTCTGAGCACTGGGGCCGCAAACCCTGGACCCTTGGGCTCATTGCCCAGGAGAGAAGATGGCTACTCACCTCCCCAGATCCCCACAGCAGCCAGTTTCACGTTTTTAAAAAGGACTAATTCTCGCCCGCATGCCCAGTTTCTGGGGAGGGGTTAGATCACGGGAGGCCATTAGATAGGGGATCGTTCCCATTAATTGTATGGAGATTGGCCTTAAGTGGTGATTATTGGTTTCCGCCACACTATGGTGGGTTCCTGATTTCGTCAATGGGAGCGGGCCAGTTAGATCGCAAACAGAATGGCGACCGGTGCGGTTTTGTTTTTGGCCTCTCCCGTGATCACTCACGCTTAAGCCCAACGCGGCCATTAAATTGCACACTTTTCTCTTCATGACAAATGATTATGTGCAACTCATTATGACATGGAGCAGCTGAAGTAATGAGCGTGGATACATTTAAGAAGAAGTTAGATAGACATCTGAGGAAGAAAGGGCTAAAAGGTTATGCAGACAGGGTGATAAAATATAAGTCGTGGGACGAGGCCTGTGTGGATCAAATAAACCAGCATAGATCACAGACCAGGCCAAATTGTTTGTTTCAGTGATATAAAATTCGAGTCAATCCTGTTGAAGATGATTACTGCTCCTTGAAGCCTTCAGTTTTGCATTACAAAGCTGACAAGTAATATGAATCTACCCACATTCATTTCAAGACATTAATAGAACATAGAACATAGAACAATACAGCGCAGTACAGGCCCTTCGGCACACGATGTTGCACCAAAACAAAAGCCATCTAACCTACACTATGCCATTATCATCCATATGTTTATCCAATAAATTTTTAAATGCCCTCAATGTTGGCGAGTTCACTACTGTAGCAGGTAGGGCATTCCACGCCCTCACTACTCTTTGCGTAAAGAACCTACCTCGGACCTCTGTCCTATATCTATTACCCCTCAGTTTAAAGTTATGTCCCCTCGTGCCAGCCATATCCATCCGCGGGAGAAGTCTCTCACTGTCCACCCTATCCAACCCCCTGATCATTTTGTATGCCTCTATTAAGTCTCCTCTTAACCTTCTTCTCTCCAATGAAAACAACCTCAAGTCCATCAGCCTTTCCTCATAAGATTTTCCCTCCATACCAGGCAACATCCTGGTAAATCTCCTCTGCACCCGCTCCAAAGCCTCCACGTCCTTCCTATAATGCGGTGACCAGAACTGTACGCAATACTCCAAATGCGGCCGTACCAGAGTTCTGTACAGCTGCAACATGACCTCCCGACTCCGGAACTCAATCCCTCTACCAATAAAGGCCAACACTCCATAGGCCTTCTTCACAACCCTATCAACCTGGGTGGCAACTTTCAGGTGTCTATGTACATGGACACCTAGATCCCTCTGCTCATCCACACTTTCAAGAACTTTACCATGAGCCAAATATTCTGCATTCCTGTTATTCCTTCCAAAGTGAATCACCTCACACTTCTCTACATTAAACTCCATTTGCCACCTCTCAGCCCAGCTCTGCAGCTTATCTATATCCCTCTGTAACCTGCTACATCCTTCCACACTATCGACAACACCACCGACTTTAGTATCGTCTGCAAATTTACTCACCCACCCTTCAGCGCCTTCCTCGAGGTCATTGATAAAAATGACAAACAGCAATGGCCCCAGAACAGATCCTTGTGGTACTCCACTTGTGACTGTACTCCATTCTGAACATTTCCCATCAACCACCACCCTCTGTCTTCTTTCAGCTAGCCAATTTCTGATCCACATCTCTAAATCACCCTCAATCCCCAGCCTCCGTATTTTTTGCAATAGCCTACCGTGGGGAACCTTATCAAACGCTTTGCTGAAATCCATATACACCACATCAACTGCTCTACCCTCGTCTACCTGTTCAGTCACCTTCTCAAAGAACTCAATAGGGTTTGTGAGGCATGACCTACCCTTCACAAAGCCATGCTGCCTATCCCTGATCATATTATTCCTATCTAGATGATTATAAATCTTGTCTCTTATAATCCCCTCCAAGACTTTACCCACTACAGACGTGAGGCTCACCGGTCTATAGTTGCCGGGGTTGTCTCTGCTCCCCTTTTTGAACAAAGGGACCACATTTGCTGTCCTCCAGTCCTCTGGCACTATTCCTGTAGCCAATGATGACATAAAAATCAAAGCCAAAGGTCCAGCAATCTCTTCCCTGGCCTCCCAGAGAATCCTAGGATAAATCCCATCAGGTCCCGGGGACTTATCTATTTTCAGCCTGTCCAGAATTGCCAACACCTCTTCCCTACGTACCTCAATGCCATCTATTCTATTAGCCTGGGGCTCAGCATTCTCCTCCACAACATTATATTTTTCCTGAGTGAATACTGACGAAAAATATTCATTTAGTATCTCGCCTATCTCTTCAGACTCCACACACAATTTCCCATCCCTGTCCTTGACTGGTCCTACTCTTTCCCTAGTCATTCGCTTATTCCTGACATACCTATAGAAAGCTTTTGGGTTTTCCTTGATCCTTCCTGCCAAATACTTCTCATGTCCCCTCCTTGCCCGTCTTAGCTCTCTCTTTAGATCCTTCCTCGCTACCTTGTAACTATCCATCGCCCAAACCGAAACTTCACACTTCATCTTCACATAGGCCTCCTTCTTCCTCTTAACAAGAGATTCCACTTCCTTGGTAAACCACGGTTCCCTCTCTCGACGCCTTCCTCCCTGTCTGACCGGTACATACTTATCAAGAACACGCAGTAGCTGATCCTTGAACAAGCCCCACTTATCCAGTGTGCCCAACACTTGCAGCCTACTTCTCCACCTTATCCCCCCCAAGTCACGTCTAATGGCATAATTGCCCTTCCCCCAGCTATAACTCTTGCCCTGCGGTGTATACTTATCCCTTTCCATCATTAACGTAAACGTCACCGAATTGTGGTCACTGTCCCCAAAGTGCTCTCCTACCTCCAAATCCAACACCTGGCCTGGTTCATTACCCAAAACCAAATCCAACGTGGCCTCGCCTCTTGTTGGCCTGTCAACATATTGTTTCAGGAAACCCTCCTGCACACACTGTACAAAAAAACGACCCATCTATTGTACTCGAACTATATCTTTTCCAGTCAATATTTGGAAAGTTAAAGTCTCCCATAATAACTACCCTGTTACTTTCGCTCATATCCAGAATCATCTTCGCCATCCTTTCCTCTACATCCCTAGAACTATTAGGAGGCCTATAAAAAACTCCCAACAGGGTGACCTCTCCTTTCCTGTTTCTAACTTCAGCCCATACTACCTCGGAAGAAGAGTCCCCATCTAGCATCCTCTCCGCCACCGTAATACTGCTCTTGACTAGCAGCGCCACACCTCCCCCTCTTTTGCCTCCTTCTCTGAGCTTACTAAAACACCTAAACCCTGGAACCTGCAACATCCATTCCTGTCCCTGCTCTATCCATATCTCCGAAATGGCCACAACATCGAAGTCCCAGGTACCAACCCATGCTGCCAGTTCCCCTACCTTGTTTCGTATTAAAGAGGGTTAATTGCTTGGGCCAAGCTAAAGTTGGAAGTGGTGGGGATGATACCCAAATAGTACATGGCCGACCAGCTTGTAGATTTCCCTATCTCATTTCTGATGTCAGCCATTTTAGTCAATGCAGGTTTGGGACCCAAGGCCGCCTGTCCCTTTGAAGTGTGTAGGCAATTAGGCACAAAAAGGGTAGGTAATAGAGGCTGACTTGAAACTTGCCATCAACCTCTAGTTTCCTGACGTGATGGGGGGGCAATGTAATTGCTTGGAGCTGGGCACCCAGCAGCAAGCCTGAGTGCAAACACCTCCAGGTAAGTATATAGGCTGCCCCTGTCTTCCTGGACAGGTCATGGGGGGTGCAATGCAACAAAAGGCAGCCCTGTAGAGAACCGTCCTCCACCCTGTTGTATTTGGTCCCTTGCACTTTAAGATGAACCCACCAAATACTTTGACCTGTCAACCAAAATCCTTTTATTGTGTCTCGCGCAGTAGGATGGCAATCTGAAACAGAGCACGTTATCATGGAGTCTCACCACACCTCTGGAACTTACAACCTCTCTGACCTGTTACATGTAGGTCTTATTACCCTTTACCTCGTGTTCTTCTCCAGATGGCCATATGAGCCTCTCTTTATATGCAGGTCCCCAGGCCATATGATCTTGATCTTCAGACCGCATGGTGTGTCTGTACTGCCGCCATCTGCTGGTTGGAGGTCTCAAACCATCCAACTGTGATATGCCCATCATATCACCACACGCCCTACATCCCGATGATAGCTGCTTTTTCTGCTTTTAAATTTATTTTTCAAGTTGTTGAGAGAACACCTTCATGTCCTAGTACTCTCTCAGTTAATTATTCTGTCCTCTTGATGCTTCTCTGAAGCTGAAAGGCCTCTGACTGGGCCTTCAACTTTGAGAGTGTGTTCAACAGCCATACTTTGACAAGCCCATAAGACAAGGAGCAGAATTCGGCCATTCGGCCCATTGAGTCTGCTCCACCACTCAATCATGGCTGATATGTTCCTCATCCCCATTCTCCTGCCTTCTCTCTATAACCCCTGATCCCCTTATTAATCAAGAACCTATCTACCTCTGTCTTAAACACATTCAGTGATTTGGCCTCCACAGCCATCTGCTAAAGAGTTCCACAGATTCACCACCTTCTGGCTTAAGAAATTCCTCCTCATCTCAGTTTTAAAGGATCATCCCTTCAGTCTTAGGCTGTGCCCTCGGATTTTGTTTTCCCTACTCATGGAAGCATCCTCTCCACGTCCACTCTATCCAGACCTCACAGTATCCTGTAAGTTTCAATAAGCTCCCCCTTCATCCTTATAAACTCCATCGAGTGCTGACCCAGAGTCCTCAACCGTTGCTCGTCTGACAGGCTCTTCAATCATTCCAATGAATAACTATTCTCTCCCAGGTTGGGGACCCGGAAACAAAACCTGTTCCTGTTTCCCATCCCAAAACAAATAATTAGAAAGAATGTGAAAGCCTCTCCACGGCTTCAACTTGGTGGGTTGATATTCTGAGTCTTCCGTGCGGTTTGGTGCTTGGCTCATTGCAGAATCAGAAATTCAAAGGAGCCTACACTTTTCTATTCCACGCTCAGAGTGAGACAGATAGTTTACCACAAAAACAAATCCAGAAAATCTACTCCTGCATATAATAATAGTAGATTAAAACAAATATCCCTTTGTCCACCAATGTTTTCTGGACAACTGTTAAGATAATAGAGAAAGTATTCACGATTAAAAAAAAGAATTCCAGGAGAAGCGAGCAAAAAAGCCATCAGGCTCAACTAATCCAAGAAAGGTGAGTTGGAAATAGTTATGAATTTGTGCTACCTTGGAGTCAATACTATTATGGTGGTAATATATGCCAAAAAGATTAATATCAGAAAAGAAGTTAATGCTTTTTTTCAGCTGACTGATGGGTATCTAACAGTGATAAGCTGTCAAACTGTGAATTAACTTGAGAATATATAACTCTGTAGTGCCCCTGACCAGTGTATGAATCACAAATGTGGGCTTCCAACTGCAGGTTGCATTTGCCCACAGCTATGTTAAGTGGCAATGTCGAATGAGAAATAAAATGGGAATGTTATAAATGAAGCTGTTGCCTTTCACAATGTTGATAAGCAAGGTGACAATACAGTATTTTGAGTATGTGCGGAGACTAAAAGAATATTGCCGGGAGAACAATTGCAGTTTGTCCTCCTGTGCAGGTCAACAAGGAGATGAAGGAAAAGATGGACAGATGTAATCAAATTGGACTCAAAGATACTGGGTACGAGATAGGATGGATTGTGCTTGTGAATTTGTGGATGACCAAATGCGATGGAGAATATTAGAAACGTGATATATTTAGTAATCCCTTCACCACTCGAGGACCAAAACTGCTTGAGAATTTTAATGCAAAACAACAGAGCCTTCTCCAGCTTCTGACTGGAAAATAGCTGAGGCAGACCATTAGAATATATAATTAAACACCACCGTGAAATGGAAAAAGGTTTATCACCAAGAGTTGCCAGAATTACTATTCAAAGTGTGGCATTAGCAAAAATAATTAATTACAAGTCAAAATTAATTCATATTAAAATGTTAAATGGCTACATGAGAGCAAGTCAATTTCACCGATTACAGAGTTTAAAGGAATATTCTGAGAATCAAGCTCAACATGTTACTTACCACTTCTGCACTAATTGCAGAGCATTTCATTCTCCTTGTGAGTGTACTGTTCAATACCATTTTCCATTTAAGAATCATTTAAGATAAGGACTGAAAGTAATGGGAACAGGATGCCCAGAAGAGGTAAAATGAAGTTTAGCTGGGTTACAATAGCTTTAGTGTAATTAATTACCATAAACACACATTACATCCTCAAATACAACATATCTATTAGAAGTCATATATATATATATATTAATACATACATATATTTGTAATATATCAGTCAATTATTATTGGCTGCACAGTATGGCAGCCAACAATTTTGTTTAATGTCTTCATGTTATTTCATTGTTCTCATTTTCTGTTTCTCAACTTCTCTTTTCTGTTTCTTTCCCTTTATAATTTTTGCTCTATTCTACCCTCTTTGCTTCAGTTTTTTAAAATCTTTCTCTTTTCTTTCAGCTGGGTGGTAATAGGTGGAATGATGGGTTGTTACTTGGCAATGATCAACCAGGAGCTGCATGGAGGGTGGTTTTTAGTGGAAAATGTGGTCTTTGGTAACTCCCCTCCTACCCCACAAAACTGCTCGAGCTTCTATCACAAATTATTGTTCCCAGTGCAGTCTACATCCCATCAGCTTCTCATTGCCAATTGCTCTTCCTTCCTCACTCGCTATTATTTTGAATTATACCTACTCAATAGATGCTTGTTAGCCAGCAAAGCCCGCATCCTGTAAATTAATTTTTAAAAGATCCGAGTCCATTTACCCTTGCTCTGCTAAAGTTTACTTCAGTTTAACTGGCCATCCACTTCTTCTACTCATTTCCCAAAAGATGGAGGCCGCTGGCAAGACCCTCCATACCCTTAATCTGTTTCCTCCTACCTTTTCCCTTCCTCTCCTGTCTGTCATGATATGCAAACATGCAGCTAATGAACACATAGAATAGGGCACAACCAATGAGCAGTCAGGACATTCAGGGGTGGCATCTCACTATAAAAGAGTTGAGACACTTACACCCCGCTTCTTTCCACAGACCAACATCTACAGAGTGAGACAGGGTGTATCCTCAGCATCACACCCCAGCACGTGGCTTAGAGCAAGGCTGGTTCAGTTAGACTGAGTTACTACATTTAAATTAGCAGAGAGTCTAATTCATTGAGAACTGTGATAATAGTTCAAGAAAACACATTGAACTCACTTCAAAGTCTGTAGCATCTTTTACTCAAAACTGCATCAAGTGGCAGTTTGTGTTATTCCACATTACATAACACAACATGATACCAGGAGTCTGTTCAATCTCGTTAGTTCAACTCAGCAAGATCTGTGACGACCAGCGAATGTATACCGGCACAATGGAAAAGATTCCGGCTCCTCACCAGCTCAGGACCTCCGGCAATCTCAGTGCCAACTGGCGGACATTCGAGCAGAAATTTCAGCTTCATGTCGAAACATCAGACCTCAATGGTGCGTCTGATGCACGGAAGATAGCTCTTCTCCTCACCACAGTGGGTGATCACACCTTGGAAATATTCAACTCCTTTCACTTCGCCAAACACCAGGACAAGACAAAGTTTCAGACCATCCTGGACAAGTTTGACAGCCACTGTGAGATGGACACCAACAAAATCTTCGAGCGCTACACATTCAAGCAGCGATTGCAAGGTAAAGACGAATCTTTCAACTCATATTTAACGAACCTTAGACTGCTAGCGCAATCCTGCAACTTCGTAGAAATCACTGACTCCATGATCAGAGACCAAATCATTTTTGGAGTTCACTCTAATCCTCTGAGAGAGCAGTTACTGAAGATCAAGCATATGACCCTGCCAGTCGCGGTTGAAACATGCACAGTGCATGAGCAGGCTAAACATCGCTTTCCCAGTACAAAACGACAGAAAATGATAAACTAGCCGGATGCAGCACCTCAACATTGACGAAAGCGGCCATTTTGCGTGCTCTTCCCGGGGCCTGACGCAGGCGCGATGCGAATGGGATAACGAAGCGGCCGAAACTCGCACTAGTGCAGGTGCAGACGTCTGAGAACCGCACTGCGCATGTGCAACAATGCACGGAGCGTCAGGACGCCGACGTCATGACGTGTTCGAACTGTGGCACTGCCCATTTGAAGAAACACTGCCCTGCAAGAGGCAGGCGTTGTTTAAACTGCGGGAAGCTAGGCCACTATGCAGCCCAGTGCAGATCTGCACCACCAGTCAGGAGCCAGCGCTCCCAATTCCGACGACGATGCATCCGGAGTGTGCAACATGCCGACAGGATTCTGATCCCAGCAGCGCAATGGATCCAGATGCTGAATGCCTGGACAATGCCTACCATGTGGGCATCATTACAAAGTGTGAATATGCCACATCAGACACATCGCAAGTCCAATCGATCCTAGCTGTGCATTCCGAGGACGAATGGCGAGCAGTGATGAAGGTCAACCACTGCCCCATCCAGTTCAAGTTAGACACAGGTGCCTCTGCCAGACCCCTCTCACGGGCAGACTTCAGACAGGTTAAGAAGCCCACCACGGTCCTTCCAGCTGCCTGCAAGCTCCAGGATTACAACGGAAATTCCATCACGGCACTGGGATCCTGCTATCTGCATGTATCCAACCGACACACACAAACACGGTTATGTATTGAAATTGTTAAGCCGGACAGGGCATCCCTACTAGGTGCGCATGCCTCAATCAAAGGGTTTGCACCATGACATCCTCCCATGTGGATCTTCAGGCCGGTATCGATGACATCCTCGCCCAGTATCCAGATGTGTTCGACGGGGTGGGTATGCTGCCGTATCGATACAAGACTCTGCTACAGCCTGATGCCAAGCCAGTGGTCCATGCACCACGACGAGTCCCTGCTCCACTGAGAGAGCGCCTGGTCACCGAACCGACTGACTGGGTCAGCTCGATGGTATGCGTAAAGAAGCCTTCAGGGGACCTGCATGCATTGATCCCAAGGATCTCAATAAGAATATCATGCAGGAACACTATCCCATCCCGAAGCGGGAGGAACTCACGAGTGAGATGGCACACGCGCACTTCTTCACCAAATTGGATGTGTCACAGGGATTTTGGCAAATCCAGCTGGAAGAGTCCAGCAGAAGGCTCTGCACTTTCAACACGTCTTTTGGCAGATACTGCTACAATCGCATACCATTTGGCATCATCTCGGCATCGGAGATAGAACATAGAACATAGAACGATACAGCGCAGTACAGGCCCTTCGGCCCAAGATGTTGCAGTCAAAAAACAAAAGCCATCTAACCTACACTATGCCATTATCATCCATCTGCTTATCCAATAAACTTTTAAATGCCCTCAATGTTGGCGAGTTCACTACTGTAGCAGGTAGGGCATTCCACGGCCTCACCACTCTTTGCATAAAGAACCTACCTCTGACCTCTGTCCTATATCTATTACCCCTCAGTTTAAGGCTATGTCACCTCGTGCTAGCCATTTCCATCCGCGGGAGAAGGCTCTCACTGTCCACCCTATCTAACCCCCTGATCATTTTGTATGCCTCTATTAAGTCTCCTCTTAACCTTCTTCTCTCTAACGAAAACAACCTCAAGTCCATCAGCCTTTCCTCATAAGATTTTCCCTCCATACCAGGCAACATCCTGGTAAATCTCCTCTGCACCCGTTCCAAAGCTTCCACGTCCTTCCTATAATGAGGTGACCAGAACAGTACGCAATACTCCAAATGCGGCCGTACCAGAGTTTTGTAGAGCTGCAACATGACCTCATGACTCTGGAACTCAATCCCTCTACCAATAAAGGCCAACACTCCATAGGCCTTCTTCACAACCCTATCAACCTGGGTGGCAACTTTCAGGGATCTATGTACACGGACACCTAGATCCCTCTGCTCATCCACACTTCCAAGAATTTTACCATTAGCCAAATATTCCGCATTCCTGTCATTCCTTCCAAAGTGAATCACCTCACTCTTCTCTACATTAAACTCCATTTGCCACCTCTCAGCCCAGCTCTCCAGCTTATCTATGTCCCTCTGTAACCTGCAACATCCTTCCGCACTGTCGACAACACCACCGACTTTAGTGTCGTCTGCAAATTTACTCACCCACACTTCTGCGCCCTCCTCTAGATCATTTATAAAAATGACAAACAGCAACGGCCCCAGAACAGATCCTTGTGGTACGCCACTTGTAACTGAACTCCATTCTGAACATTTCCCATCAACCACCACCCTCTGTCTTCTTTCAGCTAGCCAATTTCTGATCCACATCTCTAAATCACCCTCAATCCCCAGCCTCCGTATTTTCTGCAATAGCCTACCGTGGGGAACCTTATCAAACGCTTTATTGAAATCCATATACACAACATCAACTGCTCTACCCTCGTCTACCTGTTCAGTCACCTTCTCAAAGAAATCGTTAAGGTTTGTGAGGCATGACCTACCCTTCAAAAAGCCATGCTGACTATCCCTAATCATATTATTCCTATCTAGATGATTATAAATCTTGTCTCTTCTAATCCCCTCCAAGACTTTACCAACAGCAGACGTGAGGCTCACTGGTCTATAGTTGCCGGGGTTGTCTCTACTCCCCTTCTTGAACAAAGGAACCACATTTGCTATCCTCCAGTCCTCTGGCACTATTCCTGTAGCCAATGATGACATAAAAATCAAAGCCAAAGGCTCAGCAATCTCTTCCCTGGCCTCCCAGAGAATCCTAGGATAAATCCCATCAGGCCCCGGGGACTTATCTATTTTCAGCCTGTCCAGAATTGCCAACACCTCTTCCCTACGTACCTCAATGCCATCTATTCTAATAGCCTGGGTCTCATCATTCTCCTCCACAATATTCTCTTTTTCCTGAGTGAATACTGACAAAAAATATTCATTTAGTATCTCGCCTATCTCTTTAGACTCCACACACAACTTCCCATCCCTGTCCTTGACTGGCCCTACTCTTACCCTCGTCATTCTTTTATTCCTGACATACCTATAGAAAGCTTTTGGGTTTTCCTTGATCCTACCTGCCAAATACTTCTCATGTCCCCTCCTTGCTCGTCTTAGCTCTCTCTTTAGATCCTTCCTCACTACCTTGTAACTATCAAGCGCCCCAACTGAAACTTCACACCTCGTCTTCACATAGGCCTCCTTCTTCCTCTTAACAAGAGATTCCACTTCTTTGGTAAACCACGGTTCCCTCGCTCGACGCCTTCCTCCCTGCCTGACCGGTACGTACTTATCAAGAACACGCAGTAGCTGTTCCTTGAACAAGCTCCACATATCCAGTGTGCCCAACACTGGCAGCCAACTTCTCCAACCTACCCCTCCCAAGTCATGTCTAATGGCATCATAATTGCCCTTCCCCCAGCTATAACTCTTGCCCTGCGGGGTATACTTATCCCTTTCCATCACTAACGTAAACGTCACCGAATTGTGGTCACTGTCCCCAAAGTGCTCACCTACCTCCAAATCTAACACCAGGCCTGGTTCATTACCCAAAACCAAATCCAATGTGGCCTCGCCTCTTGTTGGCCTGTCAACATATTGTGTCAGGAAACCCTCCTGCACATATTGTACAAAAAACGACCCATCTAATGTACTCGAACTATATCTTTTCCAGTCAATATTTGGAAAGTTAAAGTCTCCCATAATAACTACCCTGTTACTCTCGCTCTTATCCAGATATTCCATTGCATCATGGAGCAGAAGATGGAAGGCATTGAAGGGGCTCGTGTGTACATGGACGACATCATCATATGGTCCACGACCCCTGAAGAACATGTATCCCGTCTCCAGAGGTTATTCCGCCGTGTACATGCCAACGGACTAAAGTTAAACAGGTCCAAATATTGTTTTGGCACATCTACACTCAAGTTCCTAGGCGGCCAGATGTCACAGCATGGTGTGTGCCTGGATACAGACAAAATCAAGGCTATCGAGGCGATGAAGGTCCCTGAGGACAAAAAGGCGGTGCTGCGCTTCTTGGGTATGGTCAACTTTCTGGGCAAGTTAATTCCAAACATGGCCACACACACCACGGCCCTACGCAACCTGGTAAAAAAGTCAACTGCCTTTGAGTGGAAGGCGGCACACCAGACAGAGTGGCTGGAGCTTAACGCCAGGCTTACCACTGCACCAGTCCTGGCATTCTTCGCCCCGGACCGGGAGACAAAGATATCCACAGATGCGAGTCAGGACGGCATCAGTGCGGTGTTGCTTCAACGAGATGACACATCATCCTGGGCACCAGTAGCCTACGCATCAAGGGCGATGACGCCCACTGAAACCAGATATGCTCAGATTGAGAAGGAGTGCTTGGGTGTTCTCACCAGCATCCTTAAATTTCATGATTATGTCTATGGCCTGCCGACATTCACTGTCGAGACGGATCATAGGCCTTTGGTCCACATCATCCACAAGGACCTGAATGACATGATGCCTCACTTGCAGAGAATTCTGCTTAAACTTAGGAGGTATGACTTCAACTTGGTGTACTCACCTGGCAAGGAGCTCATCATCGCTGATGCATTGTCCCGCTCCGTCACCTCACCCAGTGAGCCACTGGAGATCATCTAGCACATCGAATCGCAGGTGCAGCTGTGTGCTAGCACTCTCCCGGCGACAGATGAGAAGGTAGTTCCCATCCTTGATGAGACAGCCAAGGACCCCCTCTTGAAATGCGTCATCCACAACCTCACCAATGGCTGGCAGAAAGGGCAGTGCCCACAATTTTACAATGTGAAGGACGACCTGACATTCCGCTCAGTCTCCAGAGCTTGGTGCTGCACCAGATTCATGAGGGACACCTAGGCGTCGAGAAGTGCAGACGCAGAGCCCGGCAAGCTGTCTATTGGCCCGGCATCAGCCAGGACATCACGAACATGGTCCTGAACTGTGCTACCTGTCAGTGGTTCCGGCCAGCGCAGAGCAAGGAGACGCTCCAACAACATGACAGAGTGACCTCTCCGTGGTCCAAGGCTGGCATCGACCTCTTTCATGTGAATGGTTGCGACTACGTATTGATCATCGACTATTTCCCGAATTGCCGGGGTGCTGATGCTCCCAGACCTCACCTCTCGGACCGTCATCAAAGCCTGTAAGGAGACGTTCTCAAGGCATGGCATCCCAATCACCGTCATGAGCGACAATGGCCCCTACTCTAACAGTCGAGAATGTTCCACGTTTGCCAGATCATACAATTTCCAGCATGTCACCTCCAGTCCGCAATATCCGCAGTCCAATGGAAAAGTCAAGAAAGGGGTGCACATTGTGAAACAGCTCATCTGCAAGGCCGCTGTCTACTGGCTGATGACTCTGCTTCCGACATACACCTTGCACTGCTCGCGTACAGGGCATACTCCATTGTCCACTGGCATGTTGCCGGCTCAACACCTGATGAACAGGGACCTGCGGATGACGTTTCCAGCCATACACCTGCCCAACCTGGATCACTCACGGTGCTGCAGAAGATGCAGCAGCTCAGAGACCGTCAAAAGTAGGGCTATGATGCCCATGCCACCGATCTGGCCATGCTATCCCTGGCAGACACTGTCAGGGTCCAAGGACCGGATGGTGGGTGGTCTGCCTCGGCTGTCGTTGTTTGACAGGCCGCGCCCCACTCTTATGTTGTTCGTATGGCTGATAGCTCCATCGTGCGAAGGAATCGACGGGCACTGCGTAAAGTTGCCTGCCCGCAACCACTTTCTCCTGGCTTAGAGCAAGGCTGGTTCAGTTAGACTGAGTTACTACATTTAGATTAGCAGAGAGTCGAACTTAATGAGAACTGTGCTGATCGCTCAATAAAACACATTGAACTCTCTTCAAAGTCTGGAGCATCTTTTACTCAAAACTGCATCAAGTGGCAGCTTGTGTTATTCCAAATTACATTACACAACACTGTCTTCCTATCAATTTGCCCCAGAAGCTTCCACAAAACTCCAAAAAGCCAGCTCTGTGAAAATTATTCAAAACTCTCCCGCAAAAAATGTGTTTAAAAATACGGGGAACCTGAACTATCCCTTCCTCAATTGAGACAATTTCCTTACCCCATTGATGTAGGTTTCTTTCCATTCCCCCTAAGTGAGGGCATTATTTTGTCCCCCTCTGGGTAAATTGGAACCAGCCTCCTCCAGGAGAGTAGTTTTCTTATTGCCCCTATCTTGCTCCTTTCTGACCCCAACTGAGACATTTCCTGACTCTCCTTCCTGTATGTGTTTAATGTTTCTCCCCCTACTCGTCTCAGTCACTGTGAACTCCACTTCCTTCACTGAGGTGATTCCTCGTATTCTTCTAAGTTGCTTGTTGCACTGCTTGAACATTCGGTATTCATTCTGCGAAAATAGGCATTGTATGCAGGGCTGGGTTCTATTTTCCATTTCTAGTTCTCCTCGTGATAGTTGACCATAATATAATCTTTATTATTGTCACAAATAGGCTTACATTAACACTGCAATGAGGTTTCTGTGAAAATCCCCTAGTCGCCACACTCCGGCATCTGTCCGTGTACACTGAGGGAGAATTCAGAATGCCCAATTTGCCTAACAAGCATGTCTTTCAGGGCTTAGTGGGAGGAAATCAAAGCAACCGGAGGAAACCCACGCAGACATGGGGAGAACGTTCAGACTCCACACAGACAGTGACCCAAGCCGGGAATCGAACCTGGGCCCCTGGCGCTGTGAAGCAATAGTGCTAACCACTGTGGCCACCTTCTTAAAGTAACTGAGTGGCTTGTTCGGCCATTTCAAAGGGCAGTTAAGAGTTACATATTGGACTGACTAGGTAAGGCCAATCAATTTGCTGACCATCGGTGAACCAGTTTGCTTTGTACAACATTTTTTTTTTAAATTTAATTTTTTTAAATTTAATTTTTTTAAGATTTTTAAAAATAAATTTAGAGTACCCGATTCATTTTTTCCAATAAAGGGGCAATTTAACGTGGCCAATCCACCCAGCCTGCACATCTTTGGGTTGTGGGGGTGAAACCCACGCAAACACGGGGAGAATGTGCAAACTCCACACGGACAGTGACCCAGAGCCGGGATCGACCCTGGGACCTCGGCGCCATGAGGCACCAGAGCTAACCCACTGCGCCACCATGCTGCCCTTTTGTACAAAATTTCAAGAGATTCTTGGTGACTTTTACTGACACTGACCCCAAGATCAGCAATAGGCAGGCATTGCTGATCATTGTGCCAATAGCCTGCCATCATCCCGGCCCTCACCTTTCAATGAGGGTGGCTCAGAGTCAGATCAGGTGCACCAGGCCGTCAATTCAGGACAATTAATGATAAATATAGGGCCTGTTAAGGCTCCATTCCTGCACCACCTGAGATTTTCAGTTGGCAATGAGAGTTGCCCACATTAACCTGGATCACATCCAGGCCAGTGTGGTGGGCTCAGAGAGGGATATGAGAGTGGGGGGTGGGGGATCAACAGGTCATGTGAAGGACCAGCCCCCACCCCGCCAGACCCAAAGCAGCTGTTGTGTCAGAGCTGGTCGATTCCATAGGAGCCTTTTCTCTCCGTGGTCAGGGATAGGCAACAGTGCTTATTTTATGTTACAAAAAAAACTGTCCTCTTCTTCAAAAGATGTCTCTAAGTTGAGTTTTTGGCCTGGCCCTTTGGAAATCCTGGTTGGCGTATCTGGAACATATCGTGAGATTGGGAACTGGATCTGAACTGGAAAGGAAAAATCTAGCCCAGGTTTTTACAACTCAATTTATTTAACTGTATTCAAAATCTTTGATGACAAGAGGAAGCTTTAAGGGAATATTGATTAGATAATGAAATGGGCACAAAAGTGGCAGATGGATTCAACACAGCAAATATGAGGAGGTAAATCTTAGTTAAAACAGAGATAAAAGTGATAGTATACTCTGAATAGGAACTCTGCGGGACGATGAAAAACAGAGGGCTTTGGAGATTCGGGTTCATAAGAAATTCAAAGCAACAACCAAAAAGGCCACAAAGAAAACCCAACGGAATGCTGGCTGTTCTGGCAAGAGGCATTGGCAGCAAATATTGAGATATGATGGCAACTCTATATAAACTTATGCACTGTTTATTTTTGCAATGAAACGTTGAAAAATAGCAAACTTTTAACATGGTAATTTTCCTCAAAAAAAAAGACTATGTCAAGGAAGAGGTTACCTGTAACATCTTACCAATGTTCTCACTGAGGTATTTGGAACATGACTGTGCAGCAGGAAAGCAGGCCTTGTCATGGGGTAAATATCATGCAAGTGTGGCCCACGCAAAGAAGTTTAAATAGAGCTCACATGCAAAAAGGACTACATACAGCAGGTCAATTTTAAGGGAAACATTGCATATTACCTGTGTGAACCTATTATATTTCTTTTTTCCCTCAAAGAGAAAAGGAATGGAAATGCCCACCCTCTGGATTCTCGTAAAACATAATGGGAGATTTATTAAGGATGTTGTTCATACAGTCAAAATGGTGATCTGTTCAAAGCATGCGCAAACACTCTGCTGACATTACTACACATCACATGGTGCAGAACCAGCAAGAATGTACTCCCAGATACATAACACCCCTCCCCTTTACTTCATTAGTGTAATAACTACAATTAACATTAATACAACAGGCACCCTGATTTGTTATTTCTATATATACATATGCAATTCAATAAGACTGTGGTGGACGTCTAATCTTTTTTGGTAGAGTTTGGAGTTCTTGAACTCAGCTATTTGCGACCTCAGAAGTGTCCTCATTCCTTTCTGTAGGTACTTCTTGAGTAGTTATTTCAGTATCTATGACTCTAGGTGTTGAAAAGTCCTCAGAAACAGAATCTGAACTCGTCATTGTCTCTGGTCTCTGTTCCAAAGTGTGGCTCTCGAAAGGTAGAATCACTTGAGAAGTTTCTGAAAACTCACTTTGTGCAGCAAGTAACTGATCAGCATTATGTCAGCAAACCCTCTCATCATCGGTCTGTACCGTGTATGATATTGGACCTGTCTTTTCTCGGATCATAGCTGTTCGTGTGTAACTCCTAGATAGCACTCTCTCTCTCTGGTTGAATACTTGCTTTTCAGAGATGTTCTCTTAGCATTTTCTCTTTGTATTTATTGTTGTCGTTTGATAATCTCTGAAGTCTCAGGTGTAGTTAACAAATTAAACTGTGTTCATAGTTTCCTCTTAAACAGCATCAGCGGTGAACTATGCATGTTAGCATGTACAGTGTTCCAGTAAGATATTAGAAATCTGGTTACTCTTCTTGATAATGTTCCCATGTCCTTCGATGCTTTGTTAGAATGTTCTAATGATTGAACAAAATGTTTAGCCAATCCATTCATTGCTGGATGATATGGAACTGACTTGATATGGTGTATACTGTCCCCTTTCATGTAGCCCTCAAACCCTTTCGCAGTAAATTGCATACCATTATCACTAATGTAGCCCTCTGGGATGGCCACTTTCCAATTACAAAATGGACACTTTGCAAAGATTGCAGGGAAAATGGACAATACTAAGAAAACAAGCAGGTGCAAGGTTTGTCTGTTTATTGGAGCCGCAGCTCCCAGACAAGACCGATACTGCAAACCATTTCCATTCTAATGAGCCATCCCCGGCAACAAAAAGGCAACATTTAAGTAAATAATACCAAGACAGACACCCCAGCGCCAGAGGAGACCAGAACAAAGCACACCAGCGGCCACCTTGGACACGCCCAGCAATCAGGGTACCCACCCCTCTATTGGAGGAAATCGATGAGAACGATTGGGAAACGGCCCAATTAATTGGGGCCAAGTTCAAGGCACACCCAAAAGCATGCGAAGCCCCTTTTGGGTATAAGAAGAATCTCCCAAGAGAGAATCGCTCTCTTGCGGCCCCGGCTCTCACCAAGGAGAGACCTGCCCAACAGCAACATCAGAACAAGTAATTTCAAGGTCAACGCACGCTACGAGACAGACGCTCCTAGCTGTTATTCTGTACCAATTCGACCCCAGCAGCCTCAGAACCAAACAACGGCCATTGTTTCTCTGACTGAATGGGCGCCCGAAGCTAAGTATAGGCTTTTAGCAGTAGTGACAGTTTAGTCTGTCGAGTTTTGTGCATGAGCATATTTGACTGTGTGTGTAAATAAATGAGCATTGAGTTTGAACTTACTAACTGGTGTATCGAGTCTTTGATCAGGATTCAGTTTTGAACCTTGTGGCGGTATCGAAAGATACCTGGCGACTCTAGAGGGAACGTAATTAGAATTAAGTAAGGCGACCATATTGGTCCCCATCTTCAGAGCCAAATTAAGAGAAACACAATTAGCAACACTAACAATCTGCTCCGGTGTGTTCCACATCTTGCAAATACTTTGTCTACTTTCTTAATGGTCTGCTCAGTTTATTGTTGACTTCATTATTGAGACTTCTGGCCATTTCGCGTGCCCATCCATAATCACTAAAACATGTGACCCTCCAGTGGACCAGCAGAATTGATGTGTATTCTCTGCCATGGCTGTTCGGCCGTTCCCATGGATGTAATGTCTGTATTGTCGAGTGTTGCTTAGTTTTTCACAAGATTGACATTGCCCAACATTTTAGATCTTGATTTTTCTTAAGAACATCTGACAATGTTCCCTTTTAAACAAAGTCCGTAACCTTCCCCATCACTCGCTCGGTTCTTCTATATCTTTGAACTTGAGATGGAGTTGCAGGTACCCTGTCCATGAGCATATAATACAAAATATTGATTTAAATGTTCTTCAGGGTCATGCTTGATTTGTAATGGCAATTGTGATAAAGCATCAGCATTTGCATGCTGCTCTGACTTGCAATATTGGATATCGTAAATGTGTGCTGACAATATCAATGACAGTCTCTGCAACCTACTAGCTGCTAAAGAAGGTATACCTTTGTACGGCCCAAAGTTTGTCGTCAGCAATGGATAATCCGTCAAAAGGGTAAAATGATGTCCATAAAGGTAATGGTGGAACCTTCTTACAAGGAAAATGATGCTCAAAGTTTCTTTTTCTAGCCAAGCGTGATTCATTTCTATGCTAGTAAGAGTACGTGAAGCAAATGCTATCGACCGTTCCTGTCCTGAAGGTAACAACCCCATAGAGTGAAGCATCGCAAGCAAATTACAACTTTATTTTTGGATTATAATGAATCAACAGCTCTGACTTCAGTAAAGCTTCTTTCACTTACATTGTATGAATTTTCACATTCTTCTGATTAGTGCTGTGCCTGTTTAACACATGGAAAGGTGTAAAAAGGCTTCAATCATGTTGGCACAAATTAATCATCATAATTCATCAATCCTAAAAATGATGTTAATTGTGTCACATTTTGAGGGTATGGTGCTTCTAAGATTGCTGACATTTTCTTTGGTTCTTAGTGTAAACCGTGTCTGTCATTGATATGACCAAGGTAATTTATGGATGACCTGAAAAAGTCACAGTTTTCCTTCTTAACACTTAGGTTGTAGCTCTGTAACTGCTTCAGGGTAGCTTCCAAATTCCCCAAGTGTTCCTGTTCACTTGAGCCAGTGATGAGTGTGTCACCTAAATAACATTACACTCCATTCAATCCACTTAGAATTTGATCCATGTATCTTTGAAAAAGAGCTGGTGTTATTCCAAAAGGAAGTCTTCTCTAATGAAACAGACCTTTGTGTGTCACAATGGTGAGTAGTGGCTGTGATTTGGCAGCCACACTCATCTGCAGATATGCCTGTGAAAGGTGAATTTTCCTGAATTTCTGTCCTCCAGAAAGTCCAGCAAACACGTCTTCATAATAATAATCTTTATTATTGTCACAAGAAAGTTTACATTAACACTGCAATGAAGTTACTGTGAAAATTCCCTAGTCGCCACACTCTGGCGCCTGTTCGGGTACACTGAGGGAGAATTTGGTTTGTCCAATTCACCTAAGCACGTTTTTCGGGACTTGTGGGAGGTAACTGGGGCACCCAGAGGAAACCCATGCAGATACGAGAATAATGTGCAGACTCTGCACAGACAGTGACCCAAGCCATCAGGATTCAAACCTGAGACCCTGGTGCTGTGAAGCAACAGTGCTAACCACTGTGCTACCATCCGCCCTCAATCAGCATCAGTGGATAATAATCTACGGACAAAGCTGGGTTAATCTCCACAAATTTGCACTTGTTTTAATACAGGAACGATTGGTGTCACCCAATCACTTGTAGCAACAGGTTCAATGGCTCCTGCCTTTACTAATCTTTCAGGTTCTTCTTCAACTTTAGGCTTGATGGCGTATGGTAACGTTCTAGCTTTGAGACATTTGGGTGTGTTGCCTGGCATGATTTTTAGGGGTAGCTCAACTCCAGTCATAAAGTCGAGTGAACCTTCTGTAGCGCACAAAGACTCCGTGAGACAAATAAAGTGAAGTCGATGAGGCTTTATTAAGCATGTCTGTTCCCCAGCAGCCCGATAGTAAACTGGCCTGCGGGGGAAGGCACCGGCTTCTTATACTTCGCCTTCAGGGCGGAGCATGAGGTCAACGGCCAACCAGGACCCGGGATCTGTTAGCCAATGACATTAGGGCTTCCAGTCCCACATGACCCCCAATACATACTACCACATTCACCCCTTGTCAAAAATGAACCCGGCGGGGTGATGCTTCGTATGGTGGTAAGGGTTTACAGGGCTGGTCCTGGGAGGATAGAACAGTTACATGGTAGTACAGTATTGGACAGTATCGTCCTGTTACAACTATTTACAGAGGGTATAGTAAAAACAAAATGTTCATTGGACAGTCCATCTTTGTTTTACATCGACGCCACGAGTCGCTCGGGCGGTCTGGTCGTCCGTGTCGATCGCCTCGGCCCCGGCGGTGGTGGTGGTGCTTGTACCAGTGTTGTCGCCTCCGGGAGCCGCACGGTTTCAGCTGTCGATGCAAAGGGGAGGGGGACTGATCCTCCTGGGAAGGGGGCGGTCGCGGGGTGCGGCGGTGGCAGGAAGGGGGGCGGTGTCTGCGTACTGGGGGACCCACTGGGCATAGTACGAAAAGAACCCCAGGCAGCGTTTCAGGGCTTTTGGGCAGTGCGGGAGGGGAAATTCCATGAGTGCGCGCACACGTTCGGGGTCGGGGCCTATTATCCCATTGCGCACTATGTAGCCCAGAATGGCTAGCCGATCGGTGCTAAAAACGCACTTGTCCTCGTTGTACGTGAGGTTCAAGGCTTTGGCGGTCTGGACACCTTCGAACACCTTCACATACTTCTTCAGAAGTTTATGCACGTTACTCTTTGAATCCACTAATTGATTGACTGTTTCTCAGTTAAGTCTTATCTTAGCCATCCATGCTCTACCAAATAGAGCAGGAAAATGTCCATGGACAACGTGAAAAGGCAATTTTGCCATTTGCCCATTTGCTTCTACTTTCACCATAATGCATCTTTTTAGTGGTATGACCACTTCAGTGTAATCCTTAGGATCACATTTGATGGTTTAAAGGCAGATGCTTTGCTAACGATGCTAAATTGTCTCAGGCATTAGCGATACTGCTATGCCCATCTCTACTTCCATTTTAATCTCATGACCTTCACGTTTTATGTTTCTTTTATTTAAATCAAAAAAATTCCAATTAAGGGACAATTTAGCATGGCCAATCCACCTATCCTGCACATCTTTAGGTTGTGGGAGTGAGACCCACACAGACATGATTGACCTTCAAGTTTTGGATGTGCCCAAAAACTTTGTTGATCTCCCTGCATTGACAAAACACCTAGCTTTAGCTCTTGCAATAACTCAGTTTTGTTGTCTTTTGAGTGACCTTGAGCTTCATCCACTAATTTGTAGGTATGACTAGATTGTTGACTTGTGTTATTCTTCTTGCACTTACTTGGTATAGAAGTTTTTGGAGCCCAACACACCTTGGAAATATGGCCCTTCTTGCCACTGTTCTTGCATGTATTTAGTTTACTCCAGCGTTCCCCAACTGAATATCCAACCTGTGTATAACTGTGGCATGGTTGCACAATTGGCACCATGTTCCTTGAGACATCCATTTTATTGGTCTTCACTCCAGCTTCCCTCGTTGCAAGTTCCATAGATGTGTTAACTTCCACAACAGCTTTCAGATTTAAATTACTTACAGTAAGCAGCTTCCTTTGAATTGCTTAAGTGGGTAACCCACGAAACAACCTTGATGATAGAAAATTGGAATCTTTCTTCATATCATAGAATTTACAGTGTAGAAGAAGGCCATTCAGCCCATAGAGTCTGCAACGACCCTTGGAAAGAGCACTCTGCTTAAGCCCATGTTTCCACTCTATCCCCATATCCCAGGAACCCCACCTAACCTTTTGGACATTAAGGGGCAAGTTAGCTTGGCCAATCCACCTAACCTGCACATCATTGGACTGTGGGAGGAAACTGGAGCACCCAGAGGAAACCCACGCAGACACAGGAAGAAAGTGCAACTCCACACAGACAGTCACCTGAGGCTGGAATTGAACCCGCTCCCTGGAGTTGTGAGGCAGCAGTGCTAACCATTGTGCCACCATGCCATGTTTCATAATCCTCATTAAATGTCTATTTTTCCTGCGATTTTTGGATCCCGTCTCCTGGCGTCTAAACTTCCTCCCTTCCAATTGTGTTGGTATGTATGCCACAAACAATCCCTTGAATAAGCAACTAGGAATTCGTTCCCCTTTTTGCCAGATTTCAATTTTTTCCTGAGTAATGGCCTTCACAGAGTTGGCAGACTTTGAAATCCCTGTTCCCCACTACCCTTGTAGCTTTGCCATGTGTTCTGTACCTGCAGCCCAGACCACACTCACTTCAATGCAAGCAAGTCTTCCCCGACTGTCGCTCTTCTTATTCACAGTTGCTGTTGAAAACTTTTCTTAAATCTTCCCATCGGCAGGGAACAGAGCTTCAACTGATATCTATGTGTGTGCGGGTCTGGTCCCAAGAATATTTTGTTGCTCCCGGAAAATCTGTGGGTGGAGCCAGAGGACATTGGTAGGGTGTTGAGCGTCTGTCTTCACCCAAGAGAATGTGGAGATAGATATGGAACTCAGGGAAGGAGACTATAAGGTTCTTGAGCAAATTGTCATGGGGGCGACAAGGTGTTGGAGGTGTTGGCTGGCTTAAAGGTGGACAAATTCTCCAGGTTTGGTGATAGAGTGTGATGATAGAAAATTGGAATCTATCTTCATATCATAGAATTTACAGTGTAGAAGAAGGCCATTCGGCCCATAGAGTCTGCAGGTGTGGATAAATTGTGTCCCAGGTTGCTGTGGAAAGTGAGGAAGGAGATTGCAAGGGCTCTGCCCCAAATTTTAATTCTTCACTGGCCGCGGGGATGTGCCAAAGGACTGGAGAACAGCTAATGTGGACCCACTATTTCAGAAAAGTTGTAGAGATAAGCCAGGGAACTACAGACCAGTGAGTAGTCCCATCAGTGGTAGGGAAACTATTGGAGAAAGTTCTGAAGGAGAGAATCGATCTCCACGTGGAGAGGCTAGGTTTGATCAGGAATAGTCAGCATGACTTTGTCAGAGGGAGGTCATGTCTAACAAATTTGATTGAAGTTTCCGAGCATGTGATTGTTGATTGTTGATGGGGGTCGTGCAATTGATGTCTTTTACGTGGATTTCAACAAAGCCTTTGACAAGGTCCCATATGTGAGTCTTATAAACAAGCTAAATGCACATAGGATACAGGGTAACTTGATAAGACCATAAGACCACAATACATAGAAGCAGAATTAGGCCACTTGGCCCATCGAGTCTGCTCCGCCATTCAATCATTGCTGATATTTTTCTCATCCCCCATTCTGCTGCCTTTTCCCCATAACCCCTGATCCCCTTATTGATCAAGAACCTATCTATCTCTGTCTTAAAGACACTCAGTGATTCGGCCTCCACAGTCTTCTGCGGCAAAAAGTTTCACAGATTCACCACCCTCTGGCTGAAGAAATCCCTCCTCATCTGTTTTAAAGGATCGTCCCTTTAATCTGAGGTTGTGCCCTCTGGTTCTATTTGTCCCTACAAGTGGAAATATCTTCTCCATGTCCACTCTATCCAGGCCTCGTAGTATCCTGTAAGTTTCAATACGTTCCCCCCTCATCCTTCTAAACGACAACGAGTACAGACCCAGAGTCCTCAACCGTTCCATAAATGACAAGCTCTTCATTCCAGGAATCATTCTTGTATACCTCCTCTGGACCTTTCGAAGGCCAGCACATCCTTTGTTAGATATGGGGCCCAAAACTGTTCACAATACTCCAAATAGAGTCAGACCAGAGCCTTATGCAGTGTCAGAAGTACATCCCTACTTTTGTATTCTATCTCTCTCAACATGAATGCTAACATTGCATTTGCGTACCTAACTGCCGATCAAACCTACATGTTAACCTTAAGAGAACCTTAAAGTCCCTTTGTGCTTCTGATTTCCTGAGCATTTCCCCATTTAGAAAATAATTAACAAAGGCAAGAACATGATAAAAACATGCACATACATTCATACAGATTAGAGGTGAGAAATGAGTAAATGTAAGTAAAAGAAAAAGATATACAAAGCAGTCCTTGACTCATGTGGAGTAGATAATTGAGCATTGTGACCGTTGCAATTCGAGAATTCGATAGCACTGACTTCAGCAGGCAAATCGTCAGTTTTGTGACTCCAGTGTTCTGCAGTTTGGAGGAGCTGCCCTGTTTTCTTTTCATCTGATATGGCTTACTTTAACAATTCTCTCAGAATTTCACCCATCAGCAATTCAGTCAGTGACTGACTTCACATCCTCCACCATATTCTGCATGGATGTCTATTCAAAAAAACTCACAGGTCTTATTTAAAGTTCATTGTTTCCAGACATAATTCAGTGCATTTCCTTATTCTGATGATACGCATACAGAGATCTTCTCTGCCATGGTACATGGTGAATAAAAGGTGATGCTTTAGTACGACAGTGCACGAGGGAAGAGAAATTATTTCAAAGAAGTTTACAAAAGAACACCGCAGGAGATACACAATTTTTGATTGCTTTATTGATAACAAAGAACATTACCTACCACAGATAAAGAAATAAACTCTGCAGTTCTATCAATAAATAGGTTTGTTACACAAATGATCTTTTTTCCCAAGTTCTCAGGCAAACAAAAGATTCCACTAAACGGGCGGTGTGTTTCGTGGGGGCATAGATGGCCTGCAATTACCTGGTGGCTGGCTATTCTGGTCCCGCTGCTGTCAGTGAGGTTTCCCTATGCACAGAAAGATCCCACCGGTGAAAAACATTGTTGAAAGGTTCTGTCATGTATATGGGAATACATTCCTGTGGTTCTGCATCAAATCAGGTGTAGTGACATCAGCAGAGTGTCTGTGCGGCTTTGAGCAGATCGCCATCTTAATTGTATTGAGCAACATCCTTAAAAATCTCTCATCATGTTTTACAAGAATCCAGAGTGTGGGCACTTCCATACCTTTTCTCTTTGCGGTAACAAAGAAATATAACAGGAGAGAAAACTGGGGACGAGGATTGAAATAGAAAAATTTCCGTCGACTAATGTGGAATGGCATTCACAGAATCACAGAATAATACAATGCAGAAGAGGCCCTTTGGCCCATCGAGTCTGCACCAACCATGAAAGACACCTGGCCTGCCCACCTAATCCCATTTTCCAGCCTTGATCGTAATGATGTGCCAGGTACTTTATAAAACAAATTCCAAAAAAGGGGCAATTTAACGTGGCCAGTCCACCCACCCTGTGTTGTGGGGGTGAGACCCATGCAGACACGGGGAAAGTGTGCAAACTTCACACGGGTGTGGTATTCTTTGTGTTGCTTATTTCAGGATGGTTTGCATGGTGTTTACAAAGACCACAGAATATCTTTTAACTTAAACAAAGCTATGATTTTATTTACACTACTAAACTGGGATTTGACACTTAGTCCTTCAGAATACACAACTGACCAATAACATCTACTACATTCATCTACTGTTAAATCTCACTACTGGTGCAAACTATAACCTAACCTTACTCACACTATCTGCTCTTGTGACCTTCACTTGCTATCTTCTGCATACACTCCTCCCTTAAGGTCTAACATCACTGTCTTATATAGTGGCATATGTAGCTCCCCCTAGTGGCTACTCTCAACACTACATTAACATTTGTAATGCTGATAGTTATGCTAATACCACAACGGGGAGTGATCCGGGTCGGGATCAAACCCTGCTCCTCAGGGTCATGAGGCAGCAGTGCTAACCACTTGACCACCGTGCCGTTCGCCAGGTACTTTTTAAAGGATGTGAGGTAACCCACCTCAACCACCCTCCCAGGCAGTGCATTCCAGACCATCACCACTCCCTGGGTAAAAATAGTTTTCCTCAAATCCCCCAGAAACCTCCTCACCTTGAACTTGTGTCACCTCGTAACTGACCCTGCTCATGCCCCTCATAATCTTGTACACCTCGAACAGGTTGCCCCTCAGCCTTCTCTGCTCCAGCAAAAACAACACAAGCCTATCCAACCACTCTTCTTAACTTAACTGTTCCATCCCAGGCAACGTCTCGGTGAATCGCTTCTGTACCCCCTCCAGTGCAATCACATCTTTCCTATAATGTGGCGACCAGAACTGCACACAGTACTCCAGCTGCGGCCGCACCAAAGTTCTACACAACTCCAACATGACCTCCCTGCTTTTGTAATCTATGCCTCTCTTGATAAAAATAAGTGTCCCATATGCCTTTTTCATCACTTTATTAACCTGCCCTTCTGAGATCTATGGGCAAACACTCCAAAGTCCCTTTGTTCCTCGGAACTTCCCAGTTTCAGGCCATTCATTGAATACTTTCTTGGCAAATTACTCCTTCCTAATTGTATCACCTCACACTTTTCAGGGTAAAATTCAATCAGTCAAGTTTCTGCACATTTGACAATCCCGTCTATATCTTCCTGTATTCCAAGACACTCAACCTCACTATCAACCACCCAACCAATCTTTGCATCATCCCAAAATGTACTGATCCAACCCTCCACATGGTCATCTATGTCGTCAATATAAATGACAAACAATAGGGGATCCAGCACAGGTCCCTGTCATACGCCACTGGACACATGTTTCCAGTCACTAAAGCATCAGTCTGTTATAATCCTCTGTCTCCTACAGCTAAGCCAATTTTGAATCCATCTTAGGGGAAACTGAAACGCCTGAAAGTGGATAAATCACCTGGACCGGATGGACTACACCCCAGGTTTCTAAAAGAGATAGCTGAGGAGATTGTGGAGGCATTGGTGGTGATCTTTCAGGAATCACTGGAGGCAAGAAGGGTCCCAGAGGATTGGGAAGTGGCTAATGTAACACGCCTGTTTAAGAAGGGAGGGAGGCAGAAGACGGGAAAATATAGGCCGATTAGCCTGACTTTGTTCAGTCGTAAGATTTTAGAGTCCATTATTAAAGATGAGATTGCAGAGTACATGGAAGTGCATGATAATATAGGACTGAGTCAGCATGGCTTTGACTGGGAAAAGGGATCTGCGAAGGGAGAGATCCTTTTTAAATTTATTGTTGAATAAAGAAAGGGAACCACTTCATCCCTCCTAACCTGGGGCAGAACAATTTGGGGTTATCCTATCCAGGACGTAACAAATTGAGGGATTTCGCCCGAGTTAACAAATTTGGGGTACCTCACCTGGGGACCGATCATAATATTATATAAAACTCTTGTATTGAGCATTATGTTTTTAAATGACCTTGGGCTTATTTACTAGATAAGACACAAGGTGCCAATCCCTTATAAAGGATTGGGTCAACATGTTGTAGGTTCCTTTATTAAGACTAAGCATATGAGAACAGTAGGTGTAAAGATTGAAGACATCAGAGCTGTGTGAGTGCACTGCTCAAAAAAAAAGTGAACTTAAGACTGGATCACATAAGACATTTCCCTTCCAGTGCTGTCGTGCTGATATCCCTTCAAGGGATATTACCACATCCCCCTTCCATTTTAAAGATACCTTCCCCCTTCCAAAGAAGTTTAACTCTTTGCAATACCTGGTCATGTTCAGTTACTATTACGCAAGTGCATAAAACTAATAGAACATAGAACATAGAGCATTACAGCGCAGTACAGGCCCTTCAGCCCTCGATGTTGCGCCGACCTGTGAAACCAATCTAAAGCCCATTTACACTATTCCCTTATCATCCATATGTTTATCCAATGACCATTTAAATGCCCTTAATGTTGGCGAGTGCACTACTGTTGCAGGGAGGGCATTCCACACCCTTACTACTCTCTGAGTAAAGAACCTACCTCTGACATCTGTCCTATATCTATCTCCCCTCAATTTAAAGCTATGTCCCCTCGTGCTAAACATCACCATCTGAGGAAAAAGGCTCTCACTGTCCACCCTATCTAATCCTCTGATCATCTTGTATGCCTCAATTAAGTCACCTCTTAACCTACTTCTCTCTAACGAAAACAGCCTCAAGTCCCTCAGCCTTCCCTCATAAGATCTTCCCTCCATACCAGACAACATCCTGGTAAATCTCCTCTGCACTCTTTCCAATGCTTCCACATCCTTCCTATAATGCGGCGACCAGAATTGCACGCAACACTCCAAATGCGGCCGCACCAGAGTTTTGTAAAGCTGCAACATGGTTTAGCTGGTTTAGCACACTGGGCTGAATTGCTGGCTTTTCAACAGGCCAGCAGCACGGTTCAATTCCCGTACCAGCTTCCCCGAACAGGCGCCGGAATGTGGCAACTAGGGGCTTTTCACAGTAACTTAATTGAAGCCTACTTGTGACAATAAGCAATTTTCATTTTTCATTTCATTTCATTTTTTTCCCATGACCTCATGGCTTCGAAACTCAATCCCTCTACCAATAAAAGCCAACACACCGTACGCCTTCTTGACAATCCTCTCAACCTGGGTGGCAACTTTCAGGGATCTATGTACATGGACACCGAGATCTCTCTGCTCATCCACACTACCAAGAATCTTATCATTAGCCCAGTACTCTGTCTTCCTGTTATTCCTTCCAAATTGAATCACCTCACACTTTTCTGCATTAAACTCCATTTGCCACCTCTCAGCCCAGCTCTGCAGCTTATCTATGTCCCTCTGTAACTTGTAACATCCTTCCGCACTGTCCACAACTCCATCGACTTTAGTGTCATCTGCAAATTTACTCACCCATCCTTCTACGCCCTCCTCCAGGTCATTTATAAAAATGACAAACAGCAGTGGCCTTAAAACAGATCCTTGTGGTACACCACTAGTAACTGGAGTCCAGGCTGAACATTTCCCATCAACCACCACCCTTTGTCTTCTTCCAGCTAGCCAATTTCTGATCCAAACTGCTAAATCACCCTGAATCCCATGCCTCCATATTTTCTGCAATAGTCTACCGTGGGGAACCTTATCAAATGCTTTACTGAAATCCATATACACCACATCAACTGCTTAACCCTCGTCCACCTGTTTGGTCACCTTCTCAAAGAACTCAATGAGGTTTGTGAGGCACGACCTACCCTTCACAAAACCGTGTTGACTATCTCTAATCAAACTATTCCTTTCCAGATGATTATACATCCTATCTCTTATAAGCCTTTCCAAGACTTTGCCCACAACAGAAGTAAGGCTCACTGGTCTATAGTTACCGGGGTTGTCTCTGCTCCCCTTCTTGAACAAGGGGACAACATTTGCTACCCTCCAGTATTCTGGCACTATTCCTGTAGACAATGATGACATGAAGATCAAAGCCAATGGCTCAGCAATCTCCTCCCTAACTTCCCAGAGAATCCTAGGATAAATCCCATCCGGCCCAGGTGACTTATCCATTTTCACACTTTCCAGAATTGCTAACAACTCCTCCTTATGAACCTCAAGCCCTTCTAGTCTAGTAGCCTGTATCTCAGTATTCTCCTCGACAACATTGTCTTTTTCCTGTGTGAATACTGACGAAAAATATTCATTTAGCACCTCTCCTATCTCCTCGGACTCCACGCACAACTTCCCACTACTGTCCTTGACTGGCCCTACTCTTACTCTATGAATGTATGAGTATTTAAGGCACAAAGATAATCTGCTGGTACCCCAGATCTTATGGTGGTAATCTTGTCTGGAGCTTTTTTTAATTGCTTACAGTAATCTGAGGGTTCCCATTCTTTGTTTTATAAATTTACAGTACCCAATTCTTTTTTTTCAATTAAGGGGCAATTTAGCATGGCGAATCCAACTACCAGACACATCTTTAGCTTGTGGGGGTGAGACCCACGCAGACATGGGGAAAATGTGCAACTCCACACGGACAGTGACCCAGGGCTGAATTGAACGTGGGTCCTCAGCGCTGTGAGGCAGCAGTGCTAACCACTGCACCACTGTGCCGCCCAGGAATTGCCATTCTTGAATGTTGCTCTTAGTTGCATTTGGGATATTTTCTGAGATGCAATAGGGCTATATAGGGTTGAAGAGCTGGAATGAATCTAATTTATACTCGGTTATGCCTCACCTTCTGTGCCTTTGTCTGTGATGAAGTCGTAGCATCTTGGTTCTGAGCAGATCCTTGTCACTTCTACTGGTTGACACATACATTATGTGGGATCCTGGATTCAAATTTGTTGTCGTAATTACTAACATGGCAACTCTGTACCTGCATTTTTGACATGCACTTTGGTCATTTTCTCTTGTAGTTTTAAACATTGCTTTCTAGGTTCTGAGATAATAGAATAGAAGAGGAGGTAATTAGGTATGTGCTGGTCACCGTTGGTGACGCCGAAGGGAACCCTAAGGAAATGGTAAAGGCGGCCATCTGCTTCAAACGCAGTGTATGAGCGGTCCGCCTTACGGTGGTAGGCAGATTTCAGGTCCACTGTCGAGAAGACCCGGTACTGTGCAATCTGATTGACCATATCAGATATGCGTGGGAGTGCGTACGCGTCGAGCTGCATGTACCGTTTGATGGTCTGTCTGTAGTCAACGACCATCCTGTTTTTCTCCCTGGTTTTCACCACTACGACTTGGACTTTCCAGGGGCTGTTGCTGGCTCGATGATACCTTCCCGCAGCAGCCACCGGACCTCAGACCTGATGAAGGTCCTGTCCTGGGTGCTGTACTGGCTGCTCCTGGTGGCGACGGGGTTGCAATCCGGGGTGAGGTTTGCAAACAAGGAAGGCAGGTCATCCTTAAGGGTCGCGAGGCCACAAACAGTAAGGGGTGGTAGGGGCCCGCCAAAACTCAGGGTAAGGTTCTGGAGGTTGCACTGGATGTTCAGGCCGAGTCGCAAGGCCGCACAGAGGTTGGGGAGGACGTAGAGCCGGAAGTCGCTGAACTCTATGCCCTGGACGGTGAGGGTGGCGATGCAGTACCCCCGGATCACCACGGAGTGGAATCCGGAGGCCAGGGAAATTCTTTGGTTAGCGGGGTGTACCGCGAGGGAGCAGCGCCTTACCGTATCGGGGTGGATGAAGCTCTCAGTGCTCCCGGAGTCCAGAAGGCAGGATATCTCGTGCCCGTCGACCTTCATGTTTGTCGAAGCGGTCGGAAGGTTGTGCGGTCGAGACTGGTCGATCGTGACCGAGGCGAGACGCGGCTGGTCGTCGGCGGTTGCAGGTGATGAGCGGCCCGATGAGGTGCCCGACAGGTGTCCTGAGGTGGGTAAGATGGCAGCACCCATGGGCCGCACGTGTCCTGGGGCAGGCAAGATGGCGGCACCCTCGGGCCGCACGTGTCCTGGGGCAGACAAGATGCGGTGCCTATTGGTTCTAAGGCAAGCAAGATGGCGGTGCCCACGGGCCGCACATGTTGTGAGTGGAGCAAAATGGCGCCGCCCACAGGTCGCACGTGGTCTGAGGAGAGGAAGATGGCGGCACCCACTGGCCGCACATGGGGGGTGCCGGGACAATAGCGGTGATTAAGCCGGCTTGGCACACTGCAGAGAAATATCCCTTCTTGCCACAGGCTTTGCAGAGCGCGCTCCACGCCGGGCAGCACTGTCGGGGGTGTTTTGGCTGTCCACAGAAGTAGCACTTCGGTCCCCCTGGGTTGGTTGGTTGCCGCGCGGCGCAGGCGTGGGGTTGGCTGAGGGCGGTCGCTGATGGGGTCCATGATGGTGTGGCCGCTGGCTGGGTCCACGATGCACAGGGGGGGTGGGCCGTGCAGTCGGGGGCATAAGCCTGTACGTTGTTTCATGTGAGAGTGCCTTTAAGAAATGGATGTTTAAGCAATGTACCTTTAAGAAATGCAGTGATATCAGAGTGTGGGTGGAGCTGGGCTTTAGATCAGCCATTTGAAGTTTTTTAGTTTCAGTTTTGGGAGAGAGCAGCTAAAAGGTGCCTGGCTGGTTTGCTGTGAGATGCTTGAAAGGAAAAAGCTAGTTTGAGAAGAAAGCTGGGAGTGCTTGCTTGAAAGAAGAAAGCTGAGTTTCAGTTTAAAAATAGCTTGGGAGTGTCTGTGTTTGCAGTGAGCTGGATCTGCTGTGATCTCTGCCATGAATGACTATCTGTGGATCATTTCGGTGATTTAAACTCATAATAGTAAAGCCTTTAACCTGATGTGTTTCTGTTTAAAGGTGTTAAGTCTCTCTTGGATATTGAAAGGAATAACTGAAGGATTATTTAGTGTTGTAATATTTTCTGGGTTATCTTTGAAGTAAGGGGTTTTAAGAGATCCAATGTTTATTTAAGAGGTTAAGTTGAGTTAATGAAATAAACATTGTTTTGTGTTTAAAAAAACCATTTGTCCATAATTGCTGCATTACACCTGGAGAACAAGCCGTGTGCTCGGAAAAGCAACAAAATACATTAAGGGGGAGGTTGGTTGAATTCCATGATACATTTTGGGGTTGTGAAAACGCCTCGCCCATAACAGTTGCGTGAGGCGACCGTGAGCGAGAGTGCTAGTTTCTTGGTCGCCGCGAGGTCAAGCATGGCCCCTTCTAAGAGGCGCTGGCGGATGTAGTCAGACCCTATGCCCATAACGAACACGTCTCTCATTAGCAGGTTCGAATGTTCAGTGGCCAAAACGGCCTAGCAGCCACAGTCTCTCACCAGGGCGAGCAGGGCACACCAGAAATCTTCCACAGACTCACCGGGAAGTTGGTGCCGCGTGGATAGGAGATGCCTGGCGTAGATTTTGTTGGTCTGCTGAGCGTAATTCTCCTTCAGTAGCGCCATGGCCTCTGCGTAGGTAGGTGTGTCCTGGACGAGGGGAAAAACGTTGGAGCTCAGCCGCGTGTACAGAATCTGGAGCTTCTGTGCTTCTGAGATTGGGTCTGGCGCAGACCCGATGTATGCTTCAAAACAAGCTAGCCAATGTTGGAAGTCCTTTTTGGCGTTGTCAGCTTGAGGATGCAGATGCAGGCGATCTGGCTTGATGCGGAGGTCCATCTCTGAAAAATCGGGTGTCTGGCCATAATCGAGGTCTGCGACGCCGCCGATTCGTACATCATGATTTTGGCCCTTGCTGCTGGCAATAATGAGGTTTGCTTTGCGTAAAGGTGGCAGCATGCAAAATGGGCAATTGTATGCATTTAAATGTGATTAGCTGGTTGGACACAGTAGGCTCCACACTCCCGCGATGCTCCACTATTCCCAGGCGGAAGTCTCCCGAGCGTGAATTACTACAAGTATGTACAAATGTGGACTGGATCCCTTGGCTGTGGAGGAGGAACGGGAGGCTAAAGAAACACTGAAAAAGGGGCAGCCAGGGGGGTGGGCTGTGGGGTCGCGGGTGGCGGGTCGGGTCGACGCCCGGCCAGTGTCATGTTGTACGGCACAACCGCTGCAGGTCGTCAGCCATGAGCATGTGCGGCCAGGGACCCGGTCATCCTCCAGCCCTTTACGGCGCACGAGCCAAGAGTTTCACCCGGCGCCGGTACTAGTCCTTCACCAGTCCCGGAATCGGTGAGGGTTTCACGCAGATTCTTTGGTCGTAAAAGAGCACACATGCTCCGTTGGCATTGGCACTTAGTCTCAGAAATGGAGAATCCAACCCCCACAGTTTCAAATCCCTCTGCTGCTCTGTTAACCATTCCCAACCATGAGCAGTAAACTTACAAGTTTCACATTCATTGGCAACACTGTACTTAGCCAGTTGAAAGGGTATCCAAATCTCTCAAAATCTTTTAATCTACTCATTGGAACGCTTGAGTGGCATCCGACTCTTCACAAAGAACTTTGTGGTGTCATGAGTGCGATTGAAGGCAGCAACTGAAATAACTGAAGAGATCCATTAAAGTAGATGGCAGAGTGTTGTTGGACACATTTTAAACATGAGTAAGATAGGTACATTCTTCAGTTACATTTTTCAGATGCGCAAGCACAGATGAGACCAGTAGTGTTCAGGAAATTGAATGAACATAGCTAAATTCTGTTTTTTTCTAATGGAGAATTACTTTCCAGCCAACAATACTTCCGATGTAAGAACCTTTCCAGCGGATGTTCTCCAGGATCCAAAGTGCTGCAGAATGAATTTAAATCATTTAAATCAATCGTAGACAGAATTTCTTTAGTCCACATTACCAGAGAACTTTAAGTAGACGAGCTTGGATGTCAATATTTAATGTCACTTTTTAAGCTGCCGTAAGAAAGACGAAACTGAGATATGGGACCAGATTTTTATGCAGGAGACAGGACCAATCCCACCATAACGATCCAGACCCTGTGTAAAGACTGTCAGCAAGCAGAAACTTCTGAAGGTCTAGGCCCTAAGTGGCCTGGAGGCAGACTGAGTATAGAGCAGGCAGGTTGTAAGGCCCATATCCATTCCCCCAATACCCCAGCCTTTGCTTCTGAGGAAATTAACAACTTACCTACATAGAGGTGAACCTTCTGACCACCTTAATTCATGAACACCCTACCCACTTAGGCCCTCACCCCTTAAATCTCATGCTATCAAACCCCTACCCCTCATCCTCACTCCCTCACTTTTCATCCTCACCCCCTCACCACCCTCACCCTGATTTTCACCTCTCATGCCCTTCACTGTTGTCCCCTCACCCCCTCACCATCATCAATCTCAACCCCAAATCCACTTCACCCTCACCACCTTCCCCCTCAACCTCATCCCCTGGCCCCCTCACTCTCAATACCTCACCCCTCACTCTCACCCCCTCACCTTCACTCATTTTGTCCCCTTACCATCACCCATTATCCACTTTATGAACAGATATCACATGTGGCACGGTGGGACAATGGTTAATAATAATAATCTTTATTGGTGTCACAAGTAGATTTACATTAACACTGCAATGACGTTACTGTGAAAATCCCCTAGTCACCACATTCCAGCGCCTGTTCGGGTACACTGAGGCAGAATTCAGAATGTCCACTTCACCTAACAAGCACGTCTTTCGGGACTTATGAGAGGAAACTGGAGCACTCGGAGGAAACTCACTTTGACACATGGAGAATGTGCAGCCTCCACACAGACAGTGACCAAAGCTGAGAATTGAACCTGGGTCCCTGCGCTGTGAAGCAACAGTGCTAACCACTGTGCTACTTAACACTACTGCCGTGTCTGCCTGGGTTTCCTCCCACAGTTTCCACCGGGTGCTCAGGTTTCTTCCCACAGTTCAAAGATGTGCAGGTTAGGTGGATTGGCCATGGTAAAAAATTGCCCCTTAATGTCCAAAGATGTGCAGGTTAAGTGGGGTTACATGGATAGGGTGGGGAAGTGGGCCCAGGTAGGGTGTACTTTCAGAGGGTTGGTGCAGACTTAATGGGCCGAATGGCCTTCTTCTGCACTGTAGGAATTTTGTGATTCTTCTGTGATTCTCAGTCCTATTCTAACAATTGGAAAGCATTGAATATAAAGCACCCCGAATAAGCAATTGCCAGAATTCTCCGACTATTGAGATTCCCTGTCCCTTTCAGCAGTGTACCCCCGTCCACGGGTTTCCCCAATGAAAACACATTGACAGGTGGCAGGAACAGAGTATCCCGCTGCCAAAAATGGTGCCCCGTCGAGAATTCAAACACTGGGGGACCGGTGAATCCCACCCAGTATCTTCAAGGTGGCCACCTCCATGTAAATTTGAAAAAAACCTATCCGGGGTTGGCACTTAATGGGCCCATAACATTGTCACTTGACTCCTTCACAGGAGTCGGCAGGTTCGGGGTTCTGCTCCCTTCACAGCCATCATGATAATGACCAAGGGTGGGAACGAAGGTGGGACTTCTGACTACCCAGCTTGCCAATGATTTTTATTGGTGCTGCCTCTGCTTGGTCTCTATTCAGACTATTCAGTTCATGGCATCTTAACCTCCTGATCACAACACTAATCAACTGCCAAGAGAAGCCAATGAAGTCTGAAATTAGCTATTGAAATAATGATATTCAAGTTGCTGTACATAGTTTTAAGATGCTATTTGAACTCTTGAATTTGTATATTGTAAAGATAAAGGTGATTAATCACTGTTCTCACTATAATATTCTTCTAAGCTCATATATGCTGAGGGATTCTGTTGGCTGTGCCTTTGCCAACAGGTGGTGATTGGGCAGCCAAGTGCCAAAGACTTCGGGTATTTTTATAAGAATTATTGATTACTTCACTTGTGATGTGAGTCTAGGATGAGTGTGGCTGGAACTGATCATGCATTTGCCCAGGGTGTCGTAGCAGGAGGGTCTGTGACATAGTGTGGGTGTCCTTCCTGCCACATAACTGCCTGTCTCCAAGCTACTTGACATTCATTTTACTCGAGGCTGGTTTAGCACAGTGGGCTAAATAGCTGGCTTTTAAAGCAGACCAAGGCAGGCCAGCAGTGTGGGTTCAATTCCCATACCAGCCTCCCTGAACAGGCGCTGGAATGTGGCAACTAGGGGCTTTTCACAATAACTTCATTTGAAGCCTACTTGTAACAATAAGCGATTTTCATTTCATTTTAGTGGGATGGTTGAGGCCTAGGTTGACCTGCCCATCCTCATCCCAACCAAAATCCTTCAGTGGCCAATTAATTGCCACTTAAGGGCTGCTACTCTCCCAGCTTTAATTTGGATGACAGGGGGAGGAGGCCAGGGCAGGGGGAAGGCCTTACCGGTTAACCTGCCTGGGACTTTTGTGGGAAGTGGGCAACTCTCTATTTCCCAATCAGGGCCTTCCCCCTAATGTCTTCCCCTCCTCCCCCCAGCTGTACACTCCCACAAGTTTTTAACAAGCCAGCCCCTACTCCCTCACAAAACTTTCAACCCCCCTTCCCACCCAGGACCTTCTCTCCTGACCCTACCGAGAGACCTTTAAGCTTACCTGCATTCTGGGCTTCCACTACTTTGTTCTGTGAGACTAAGTGTAGCCCCTGCACCGCCACCACCAGCAGTGGCCACTCCTGGGACTACAGTGCATCCTTCTGAACAAAGTGTTGTGCCTAGCTGGAATGGAGAACTGTCCGGCAACCTGACTGGGCTCACACGGGTGGGAATTCTTTCTAAGGGTGGACAAAAGACCTGCCCGCTGCCAATCAATGTGCAAGTGAGGGTTAAATGGCAGTGGGCTTCCAAGAGTCAGCGGTAGCGCGTTACCTGCCGACTCTCAGAATGGTGAGCGCCAATCACTCGCCATCCTTAAAATTGGATACTGAGTTGCAAGAGCTTGCAAGGCTACGGCTCACAATTTCTGATCATGGACTAGGTTGAATACTAACTACAGAGGGGAAAAAACATTTTTCAATACTCTTTTAAAGGAGGCATTGTATCCCTCTCCATCAGCTGCAGTAGTTTTATTTTCACAACTAAGCAGAAGACATTTATTCAACTGAATTATATACTTTTTATAGCCTGCATGTCAATTCTGATAAACAGTACTGTGTACGTGATCCAAATTTTCTGTCAGATTATTGGATTGTGATAAAGGTCATTTCAAAATCCAATATTTTTGGGCAGCAGGAACAAGGTAAATACATTGTGGAGAAACTGATGTGTGATGATAGATAAGAGCTGTTTAAATTTATCATCTGTTGAAAGGCAATTAAAGTATCTGACATATGCATTATAACACAACACAAAATGATTCTCCCTGAGATGCAGAACTATTGATGCTAACTAAATAAGCATTATCATATAATAAATATTCCTGTCCTCTAACAAATGTTTTAGTTTGAACTTAACAATGTTTAAGTTGTGATGGTCACCGGTTATCTGTCTAGAAGGAATGGGAATAATTATTGCCACGGCCATAATTATTGCTGTGACTATGTGAATGATTATGTATAATTTTAGCAATGCTGATTTTATCTGAACTTTAGCATAAAAGTTAGCCATAATGGTACTTTAGAATTATAACGTAGCTTAGGAAAATTCCTCAGCCGTCTGACTGAGCTGAGGCAGAATCAATGTTACTAGCAGGAGCATTGCGCTGGTCAAGGAGACACAGCCTGAGTGAGTGAGACACAGACAGAGTGAGAATTTGAAACTTGGTAATTTGGTGCAGTGAGGTAACCAGGAAAGGTAAGTGGTTAATCTAATTGTGCTGTTTTTCAGTTAAAAGTGCAGTGTAGATTAGTTTCTGATTGGCTGAAGCTGCCCCCACCTTAATTGCTGAGAGGCAGTTATCTGGCAGTCACCTGAGGCCTGTTTAGGGGCACAACGGTACACATTGTATTCTTCTCTTTGAAGTTTTAGTGAGTCATGCTAAAGTCTGTATAAAAGACAGACAGAAAGCACACTCAGTAAGCGTTGCGCTGGTCAAGGAGACACAGCCTGAGTGAGTGAGACACAGACAGAGTGAGAATTTGAAACTTGGTAATTTGGTGCAGTGAGGTAACCAGGAAAGGTAAGTGGTTAATCTAATTGTGCTGGTTTTCAGTTAAAAGTGCAGTGTAGATTAGTGTCTGATTGGCTGAAGCTGCCCCCACCCTAATTGCTGAGAGGCAGTTATCTGGCAGTCACCTGAGGCCTGTTTAGGGGCACAAAGGTACACATTGTATTCTTCTCTTTGAAGTTTTAGTGTGAGTCATCCTAAAGTCTGTATAAAAGACAGACAGAAAGCGCACTCAGTAAGCATTGCGCTGGTCAAGGAGACACAGCCTGAGTGAGTGAGACACAGACAGAGTGAGAATTTGAAACTTGGTAATTTGGTGCAGTGAGGTAACCAGGAAAGGTAAGTGGTTAATCTAATTGTGCTGTTTTTCAGTTAAAAGTGCAGTGTAGATTAGTGTCTGATTGGCTGAAGCTGCCCCCACCCTAATTGCTGAGAGGCAGTTATCTGGCAGTCACCTGAGGCCTGTTTAGGGGCACAAAGGTACACATTGTATTCTTCTCTTTGAAGTTTTAGCGTGAGTCGTCCTAAAGTCTGTAGAAAAGACAGACAGAAAGCGCACTCAGTAAGCGTTGCACTGGTCAAGGAGACACAGTTTGAGTGAGTGAGACACAGACAGAGTGAGAATTTGAAACTTGGTAATTTGGTGCAGTGAGTTAATTTGGTGCAGAGTGGGAGAAGGTGCTATTTCCCTACTGTTTTGTTCTCTCTCTTTCTTCGGGCCTAATTTCGGGAGCCGTTCGGAGCAGGAGGAGCAGTCTCTGAGTATAAAAACCTAACGGTAACTTCCTGTTTTCCAGGTTTTTTTCCAAAAGTGACATCAGAGGGAAGCTGTGATCTGATTGGTTGATAGCAAATCTGCCCCAAATTTTAAAAAAAACACAGCTCAACCCGTAAACTTAAATTAAACTAATTAATTAATTAGCGATGGCTGGTCAGGTGATGTGCTTGAGCTGCTTGATGTGGGAGCTGGCAGATCCCATTGCGAGCTGCAGCGACCACATCTGCAGTAAGTGTTGGCTGCTCGAAGAGCTCCGGCTCAGAGTTGATGAGCTGGAGTCTGAGCTTCAAACACTGAGGCACATCCGGGAGGGGGAGTCTTACCTGGACACTGTGTTTCAGGAGGCAGTCACACCTGTCAGAGTAAGTAGTTTAAATCCTGCCAGTGGCCAGGGACAGCAGGGTGTGACTGCAAGTCAGGCAGGTAAAGGGAACCAGCAGTCAGGAACTCAGGAGCCTCAGCCCTTGACCCTGTCCAACAGGTATGAGGCACTTGCTCCCTGTATGGATGGCGAACAGGGCTGCAGGAAGGAAGAGTCAGCTGACCAAGGCACCATGGTTCAGCAGGCCATTCAAGGGGAGGGAGTAAATAGGCAAGTTGTAGTTGTAGGGGATTCTATTATCAGGGGGATAGATAGTATCCTTTGTGAGCAGGATAAAGAGACCCGCATGGTATGTTGCCTGCCCGGTGCTAGGGTGCGGGACATCTCTGACCGGCTTGAAAGGATACTGGAGAGGGAGGGGGAGGATCCAGTTGTTGTGGTCCATGTCGGTACCAACAACATAGGCAAGTCTAGGAAAGAGGACATGTTTAGAGATTATAAAGAGCTAGGATTCAAATTAAAAAACAGGTCCTCAAGGGTCATAATCTCCGGATTACTGCCCGAGCCACGTGCAAATTGGCATAGGGAGGCAAGAATAAGGGAAGTTAACACGTGGCTGAAAGAGTGGTGTGGGAAAGAGGGGTTCCTTTTCATGGGACACTGGCATCAGTTTTGGGACGGGGGGACATATACCGTTGGGATGGTCTCCACCTGAACCGAGCTGGGGACCAGTGTTCTGGTGAAAAGAGTAAATAGGGTGGTCAATAGGACTTTAGACTAGAGATTGGGGGGGGGAAGGGAAAGTCAGGGAACCAAGAGGTGAAGTAATCAGTGGGAAGCGTAGCTGCTTAGGAATACAAAAAAGCACGAAAAGACAGAACTCAGGAGAGGTTACAATAGTCCCCATCCCACAAAATATGACACAGTGTATGGAAAGGCTCAGTAAACCAAGGTCCACCACACTAAGAAAATAAAAAGGGACAGTCAATAGAGAATTAAAGGTGCTATATTTAAATGCACGCAGCGTACGGAACAAGGTAGATGAGCTTGTGGCCCAGATTGTGACTGGCAGGTATGATGTGGTAGGTGTCTGGCAGGTATGACACAGAGACGTGTTTGCAGGGGGTTCAGGACTGGCATTTAAACATCCAGGGATTCACAACCTATCGAAAACACAGAGAGGTGGGCAGAGGGGCGGGGTTGCCTTATTAATTAGGAATGAAATTAAATCAATAGCACAAAACGACATAGGGTCAGATGATGTGGAGTCTGTGTGGGTAGAGTTGAGGAACCACAAAGGCAAAAAAACCATAATGGGAGTTATGTACAGGCCTCCTATCAGTGGTCAGGACCAGGGGCACAAAATGCACCACAAAATAGAAAGTGCATGTCAGAAAGGCAAGGTCACAGTGATTATGGGGGACTTCAATATGCAGGTGGACTGGGTAAATAATACTGCCAGTGGACCCAAGGAAAGGGAATTAATTGAATGTTTACAGGAGGGCTTTTTGGAACAGCTTGTGAAGGAGCCCACGAGGGAACAGGCCATTCTGGACTTAGTGTTATGTAATGAGCCAGACTTGATTAAAGATCTGAAAGTAAGGGGACACTTAGGAGGCAGTGATCATAATATGGTAGAATTCAATCTCCAATTTGAAAGAAAGAAGGTAGAATCAGATGTAAAGGTGTTACAGTTAAATAAAGGTAACTACAGGGGCATGAGGGAGGAACTGACGAAAATCGACAGTAGAACAGCAATGGCAGGAGTTTCTGGGAGTAATTGAGGACACAGTACAGAGGTTCATCCCAAAGAAAAGAAAGGTTATCAGAGGGGGGATTAGGCAGCCACGCTGACAAAGGAAGTTAGGGAATGCATCAAAACAAAAGAGAAAGCCTATGATGTGGCAAAGAGTAGTGGGAAGTCAGAAGATTGGGAAGGCTACAAAAACAAACAGAGGATAACAAAGAGAGAAATAAGGAAAGAGAGGATCAAATATGAAGGTAGGCTAGCCAGTAACATTAGTAAAAGTTTCTTTAAATACATTAAAAACAAACGGGAGACAAAAGTAGACATTGGGCCGCTCCAAAATGACGCTGGTAATCTAGTGATGGGAGACAAGGAAATAGCTGAGGAACTAAATAAGTACTTTGCGTCAGTCTTCACAGTAGAAGACATGAGTAATATCCCAACAATTCAGGAGAGTCAGGGGACAGAGTTGAATATGGTAGCCATCACAAAGGAGAAAGTGCTAGAGAAACTAAGAGGTCTAAAAATTGATAAATCTCCGGGCCCAGGTGGGCTACATCCTAGAGTTCTAAAGGAGATAGCTAAAGAAATAGTGGAGGCATTAGTTATGATCTTTCAAAAGTCACTGGAGTCAGGGAAAGTCCCAGAGGATTGGAAAATCGCTGTTGTAACCCCCCTGTTCAAGAAGGGAACAAGGAAAAAGATGGAAAATTATAGGCCAATTAGCCTAACCTCGGTTGTTGGCAAGATTCTAGAATCCATTGTTCAGGATGAGATTTCTAAATTCTTGGAAGTGCAGAGTCGGATTAGGACAAGTCAGCATGGATTTAGTAAGGGGAGGTTGTGCCTGACAAACCTGTTAGAGTCTTTGAAGAGATAACAAATAGGTTAGACCAAGGAGAGCCAATGGATGTTATCTATCTTGACTTCCAGAAGGCCTTTGATAAAATGCCTCACGGGTGACTGCTGAGTAAAATAAGGGCCCATGGTATTCGAGGCAAGGTACTAACATGGATTGACGATTGGCTGTAAGGCAGAAGGCAGAGAGTTGGGATAAAAGGTTCTTTTTCGGAATGGCAACCGGTAACAAGTGGTGTCCCGCAGGGTTCAGTGTTGGGGCCACAGCTGTTCTCTTTATATGTTAACGATCTAGATGACGGGACTGGGGGCATTCTGGCTAAGTTTGCCGATGATACAAAGATAGGTGGAGGGGCAGGTAGTATGGAGGAGGTGGGGAGGCTGCAGAAAGATTTAGACAGTTTAGGAGAGTGGTCCAAGTAATGGCTGATGAAATTCAACGTGGGCAAGTGCAAGGTCTTGCACTTTGGAAAAAAGAATAGAGGCATGGACTATTTTCTAAACGGTGACAAAATTCATAATGCTGAAGTGCAAAGGGACTTGGGAGTCCTAGTCCAGGATTCTCTAAAGGTAAACTTGCAGGTTGAGTCCGTAATTAAGAAAGCAAATGCAATGTTGTCATTTATCTCAAGAGGCTTGGAATATAAAAGCAGGGATGTACTTCTGAAGCTTTATAAAGCATTAGTTAGGCCCCATTTAGAATACTGTGAGCAATTTTGGGCCCCACACCTCAGGAAGGACATACTGGCACTGGAGCGGGTCCAGTGGAGATTCACACGGATGATCCCAGGAATGGTAGGCCTAACATACGATGAACGTCTGAGGATCCTGGGATTATATTCATTGGAGTTTAGGAGGTTGAGGGGAGATCTAATAGAAACTTACAAGATAATGAATGGCTTAGATAGGGTGGACGTAGGGAAGTTGTTTCCATTAGCAGGGGAGACTAGGACCCGTGGGCACAGCCTTAGAATAAAAGGGAGTCACTTTAGAACAGAGATGAGGAGAAATGTCTTCAGCCAGAGAGTGGTGGGTCTGTGGAATTCATTGCCACAGAGGGCGGTGGAGGCCGGGACGTTGAGTGTCTTTAAGACAGAAGTTGATAAATTCTTGATTTCTCGAGGAATTAAGGGCTATGGAGAGAGAGCGGGTAAATGGAGTTGAAATCAGCCATGATTGAATGGTGGAGTGGACTCGATGGGCCGAATGGCCTTACTTCCGCTCCTATGTCTTATGGCCTTATGGTCTTACTCGCAATCATGAGAAACTGAACACATCCGACATGACAAAATGAGCAGGTCAGAGTATGGGAATTCGGTGGAGAGTAATTCATCTCCTGACTCCACAAAGCCTGTTGGCAAGTCATGTTGCAGCTGTATAGAACCTTAGTCAGGCCACACTTGGAGTATAGTGTTCAATTCTGGTCGCCACACTACCAGAAGGATGTAGAGGCTTTAGAGAGGGTGCAGAAGGGATTTACCAGGATGTTGCCTGGTATGGAGGGCATTAGCTATGAGGAGCGGTTGAATAAACTCGGTTTGTTCTCACTGGAACGACGGAGGTTGAGGGGCGACCTGATAGAGGTCTACAAAATTATGAGGGGCATAAGACAGAGTGGATAGTCAGAGGCTTTTTCCCAGGGTAGAGGGGTCAATTACTAGGGGAATAGGTTTAAGGTGCGAGGGGCAAGGTTTAGAGGAGATGTACAATACAAGTTTTTTACACAGAGGGTAGTGGGTGCCTGGAACTCGCTGCTGGAGGAGGTGGTGGAAGCAGGGATGATAGTGACATTGAAGGAGCATCTTGACAAATACATGAATAGGATGGGAATAGAGGGATACGGACCCAGGACGTGTAGAAGATTTTAGTTTAGACTGGCAGCATGGTCGGCACAGGCTTGGAGGGCCGAAGGGCCTGTTCCTGTGCTGTACTTTTCTTTGTTCTTTGTTCACCATCTACAAGGCACAATGCAGAAGTGTGATGGAATACTCTCCATTTGCCTGGCTGAGTGCAGCTCCAACACAACGTTCAAGAAACTTGCCACCATCCAGGACAAAGCATTCCACTTGACTGGCACCCCATCCACAAACAGTCACGCCCTCCACCACCAACACGTAGTGGCAGCCATGTTTACCATCTGCCAGATGCAGTGTAGCAACTCACCAAACCGCCTTCCAAACCCACGACCCCAACCACCTAGAAAGGCCAGGGCAGTAGATGCATATGAGCACCTCCAAGCCACACACCATCCTGACTTGGAAATATCTCACCGTTCCTTCACTGTTGCTTGGTCAAAATCCTGGAACACCCTCCCTCACAGCACAGCGTGTGAACCTATACCACATGGACTACAGCTATTCAAGAAGGCAGCTCATCATCACCTTCTCAAGGGCAATTAGGAATAGTCAATAAATGCTGGCCTAACATTTACATCCCGTGAATGAATAAATACATATAAATACTAGATCAGTTTTCGACAAGGGCCCGTTATATATGCAAGGACAGAACACAGAAACAAACCATTTGTGTAGACATAGCCGGACCTGATAAGAGGATGGGAAAGGAGCCTCATGGGCGGGATCACCACCGGCGGGATGCTCAGTTTTGCCGGCAGCCCAGGGGTTTCCGACGGCATGGGGCTGCTCCACAATGGGAAACCCCATTGACCAGCCGGCATAATGGAGCATCCCACCGGCGGGGTGATGTAGAAATGTGGCGTGACAAGGGAAAGTAGGAGGAAGGTTAAACAAGGCCAGATCTGGGCGAATACTGGGAGGAGGGCCACCGTGCTGGCGAGGAGGGCCAGGAGGGAAGGAGGGCCGCGGCACGCCTCTCAGGGGAGAGGGAGCTCTTGGCACAAGGTGGGGGGGGGACAGAAGGGGGGGGAGAAAACGGAGGGGACAGAGGGACGGGGGCTAGGGGGTGGAGAGGAGTTGGGGGGAGAGCACAGAACAAAAGAGAAGCAAAGAGAAGGGTGAGATAGAGAAGCAGTACAAACACAGGGTTCGGCGGGCCTGGAGCAGGGTGAGGAACCAAGATGGTGTCGCAAGCAGCCACTCGGGAGGGTATCAGGCGAAGGGAGAACCCGGAGGGCAGGAGCAGACCCACGTGGCATACACATATCTTGCGGCCATGGTGGGTGCCCTCTGGACAAAGGGAAACCCCGAAGCGCTGGGGTCCGATCTCATGGTGAGAGTGAAGACTGCAGCCATTTTGGACGGCCCCCTAACAAAGGGAAACCCCGAAGGGCAGGGGCGCGTCCACCGCTTAAGTATGGGTGACCCCGCGGACCGGTGGGTCAGAAACCCTACCACCAGAATTGTTACCTGGAATGTAAGGGGACTCAATGGCCCAGTGAAAAGAGTCGTTGCCCACCTAAGAAGCCTAAAAGCAGACATAATCTAACTACAAGAGACACATCTGAGGGAGAAGGACCGACTGCTGGTAAGGAAGGGCTGGGTGGGACAGACGTACCATTCATGCTATGGGACGAGGGCTAGGGGAGTAGCAATATTAATTAGCAAGAGGGAGAGGTTTACGGAAACCAAGACAGATACGGACCAGGGAGACTTCTAGAAAAAGAGTCGCTAGGACTCTCAGAGGCACGGGCCTTAGCAGCCTCCCTAGACGTGGCCGCGCGTAATACCCGCGCCTACAGCCCTGACCTCACGGCAACCCATGAGGGCTGGGTGGGACAGACGTACCACGTACCCGTCACGGCAAACCCCCTACCCCCCCCCCCCCCCCCGGACACCCCACAGGCTTGCGCGGTCCAAACGCCGAGTCGCACCGGGGGCGCCCGCTGTTATTTCTGCGGCCAGGCGAAACACCCCCGACAGCGCTGCCCGGCCCGCGCAGCTATCTGCAAAAGCTGCGGGAAAAAGGGCCATTATGCAGTTGTGTGCCGGTCCCACGAGGTCGCCGCCGTCCCGGGAGCACAGGAAGCCCTGCAAGCAGTTTATGCGCCCCAACCCCCCCAGCACGCCATGTACGACCCGCAGGCGCAGCCGCTCTGGGTCCCGACCACCGCGGTCCCGGGAGAACTGGGAGCCCTGCACGCCGCCTACGCTCCCCAACCCCCCTCCCCGGAGCCCATGTATGACCCGCCGCCGGCGGTACCGCTTTGGGTCCCGGCCAACACTCTCCACGGAGAGGAGGGAGTTTTCCGCGTCCCTAACGCCACCCTAACCCCCACCCCGCGCCCCATACCTGACCCGCCGGCGCCACCTACTTGGGCCCCGATCACCGCTGTCCCCGGTGAGGGAGCACCGCGCGGTCCTAACGCTCGCGGCCCCACGCCTGACCCGCCGGCGCCGCCGACTTGGGCCCCGACCACCGCTGTCCCAGGTGAGGGAGCTCCGCGCGGTCCTAGCGCTCGCGGTCCTAGCGCTCGCGGTCCTAGCGCTCCCCAGCCCCCCCAGCACACCATGTGCGACCCGCAGACGCCGCCATTTTGGGTCCCGGCCACCACGAGGGGAGGAGGGGCGCCTCCATCTTGGACCGCCCCAGACCTGTACGACGCATGGGGGCGGCCATTTTGTCCACCCCCACCGCCATCTTGTGACCCCCCAGCCACGTGCGATGTATGGGGGCGGCCATTTTGTTCATCTTGGACGGCAACAACGGACCCCACTCCACTACTACAACCACGGCTCGCTTCGATTACGCTCGATCAAGCTCGGCCCCGGACACTCCAGACGACGACGACAACGGTCCTAATAAACTGCCACGAGACTCCATGCCTAGTCGACTCCGGGAGCACGGAAAAACTTTATACACCCCGACACGGTAAGACGCTGTTCCTTGACCATCTATCCCAGCGCACAAAAGATTTGCCTAGCTGCAGGATCCCACTCCGTACAGATCCAGGGATTCTGCATAGTTACCCTAAACGGTGCAGGGGAGGGAGTTCAAAAACTACAAACTAAACGTCCTTCCCAACTCTGTGCCCCCACCTTGCTGGGATTAGATTTCCAATGCAATCTAGAGAGCCTTACGTTCAAATTCGGCGGCCCCATACCCCCACTCACTAACTGCGGCCTCGCAACCCTCCAGGTGCAACCCCCATCCTTGTTTGCGAACCTCACCCCGGATTGCAAACCCGTCGCCACTAGGAGCAGACGGTACAGCGCCCAGGACCGGACCTTCATTCAGTCCGAAGTCCAGCGGCTACTAAAGGAGGGCATAATCCAGGCCAGCAGTAGTCCCTGGAGAGCGCAGGTGGTAGTATTGAAGACAGGGGAGAAACAAAGGATGGTCATTGACTATAGCCAGACCATCAACAGGTACACACAACTAGACGCGTACCCTCTCCCCCGCATATCCGACATGGTCAATCGGATTGCCCAATATAAAGTCTTCTCCACCGTGGACCTCAAGTCCGCCTACCATCAGCTCCCCATCCGCCCAAGTGACCGCAAGTACACAGCCTTCGAGGCAGACGGGCGATTATACCATTTCCTACGGGTCCCTTTTGGCGTCACAAACGGGGTCTCGGTCTTCCAATGGGAGATGGACCGAATGGTTGGTCAACATGGGTTGCGGGCCATGTTCCCGTATCTCAACAATGTAACCATCTGCGGCCACGATCAGCAGGACCACGACGCCAACCTCCGAAAATTCCTCCAGACCGCCAAAGCCTTGAACCTCACATATAACGAGGACAAGTGCGTTTTTAGCACCGACCGGCTAGCCATTCTGGGCTACGTAGTGCGCAATGGGATAATAGGCCCCGACCCCGAACGTATGCGCGCACTCATGGAATTTCCCCTCCCGCACTGCCCAAAAGCCCTGAAACGCTGCTTGGGGTTCTTTTCGTACTACGCCCAGTGGGTCCCCCAGTACGCAGACAAGGCCCGCCCCCTAATACAGACCACGACCTTCCCTCTGTCGACAGAGGCTTGACAGGCCTTCAGCCGCATCAAAGCGGATATCGCAAAGGCCACGATGCGCGCCATCGACGAGTCCCTCCCCTTCCAGGTCGAGAGTGACGCCTCCGACGTAGCTCTAGCGGCCACCCTTAACCAAGCGGGCAGACACGTGGCCTTTTTCTCCCGGACCCTCCACGCCTCAGAAATCCGCCACTCTTCAGTAGAAAAGGAAGCCCAAGCCATAGTGGAAGCTGTGCAACATTGGAGGCATTACCTGGCCGGCAGGAGATTCACTCTCCTCACGGACCAACGGTCGGTAGCCTTCATGTTCGATAGTGCACAGCGGGGCAAAATCAAAAACGACAAAATCTTAAGGTGGAGGATCGAGCTCTCCACCTTCAACTATGAGATTTTGTATCGCCCTGGAAAGCTGAACGAGCCGTCCGATGCCCTATCCCGGGGGAACGGGCAAGTAGAAAGGGAGAACGGCACGGTCTGGAAGGCCGTCCTACTGGCCCGACGGTCCAGGGACCTCCCAGTTTCACGGTGGCAGGAGGTCCTCCCGGACGCTCTCCATTCCATCCGGTCGTTATTATGTACGAGCACTAATCAAACGCCTCATGAGCGTCTCCTTGTCTTCCCTCGGAGGTCCTCCTCTGGAACGTCGCTGCCGACCTGGCTGGCGGCCCCAGGACCCATCCTGCTCCGAAAGCATGTGCGGGCACATAAGGCGGACCCGTTGGTCGAAAGGGTTCACCTCCTCCACGCGAACCCCCAGTACGCCTACGTGGAGTACCCCGACGGCCGACAGGACACGGTCTCCCTGCGGGATCTGGCGCCCGCCGGCAACACGCACACCCCCCCGACACCATCAACCCAACCCCCCCCTTCCTGCCACCGCCGCACCCCGCGACCGCCCCCTTCCCAGGAGGATCGGTTCCCCTCCCCTCAGCACCGACCAAGAATCAAGCCCGAGCTGAAACCGTACGGCTCCTGGAGGCGACAACACTGGTACAAGCACCACCACCACCGCCGAGGCCGAGGCGATCGACACGGACGACCAGACCGCCCGACAGACTCGTGGCGTCTATGTAAAACAAATATGGACTGTTCACAAGAACATTTTGCTTTTCTTCCTATACCCTCTGTAAATAGTTGCAACAGGACAAAATTGTCCAATACTGTATTGCCATGTGAATGTTTTGGCCTCCCAGGACCAGCCCTGTAAACCCTTCCCACCATACGAAGCATCACCCCGCCGGGTTCATTTTTGACAAGGGGTGAATGTGGTAGTATGTATTGGGGGTCATGTGGGACTGGAAGCCCTAATGTCATTGGCTGACAGATCCCGGGACCTGGTTGGCCGTTGACCTCAAGCTCCGCCCTGAAGGCGGAGTATAAGAAGGCGGAGTCTTCCCCCGCAGGCCTGTTTACTATCGAGTTGCGGGGGAACAGACACGCTTAATAAAGCCTCATCGACTTCACTCTATTTGTCTCACGGAGTCTTTGTGCGCTACAGACTTTAACTGCGTGCTGGACCCACTGACCAACCGATCAAACCCCAGAACGGGGAAAAAGTCTGGCATGGCGAGGGAGCTAGGAGCCTTCATGGAACAGATGGGGGAGGTGGACCCATGGAGGTTCCTGCACCCGGGAGAAAAGGAGTTCCCGTTCTTTTCGCAAGTGCACAAGGTATACACCCGCATTGACTTTTCTGCAGTGGGAAAATCGGTGCTTCCAGGGATCATGGGAGCTGAATACTCCACATTCGTTATCTCCGACCACGCTCCACACTATATGGATGTGAGGTTGGAGACAGGCCAGGTCCAGCGGCCCACGTGGAGGTTGGACACGGACCTCCTGGCCAACAAGGCCTTCTGCCAAAAAATATCACGTACCATGGGCGACTACGTTAGTAACAACCAAAATGGGGATGTCTCACCCTCCACATTCTGGGAGGCACTGAAGGCTGCGATTAGAGGAGAGATCATAGCCTACAAGGCAAGCAGAGATAGAGAAGAGAGGGTGGCCAGGCAACAACTGGTCGACTCCATTCTGGAAGTCGACAGAAAATATTCCGAGGCCCCGACCATAGGGCTGCTGGAGGAGAGGAAAAAGCTGCAAATGGACTTTAACCTGCTATCCATTAGGAAAGCAATGTACCAACTCCACCAGACATGGAGGACCTTCTACGAACACGGAGACAAGGCTGGCCGCCTATTGGCTCACCAGCTGAGAAAGCAGGCAGCCATGAGGGAAATAGCGCAGGATAAGGATAGTAGAGGCAGACTGGTAACAGAGCCAAAGGAAGTCAATCAGGCATTTGAGACCTTCTACCAGGGACTGTACACCTCCGAGCTCCCCAACAGGGACGCGGGAATGAAACAGTTTCTGGACAGACTGGAACTACCAATTGTGGAGGAAGACAGACGGGGAGAGCTGGAAGCACCAATAGACCTGGGAAAAATCATGGAGAGCATCAGCTCCATGCAGGCGGGGAAGGCACCGGGACCCGATGGGTTCCCGGCGGACGTCTACAAAAAATTTGCATCAGTCCCACACCTAAGGGACGTGTTCACAGACTCACTAGCAAGGTGCAGCCTGCCCCCCCCCCATGCTAGCACAGGCCACAATCTCACTGATACCCAAAAAAGATAAAGACCTGATGGAATGCGAATCATACAGACCCATTTCACTGCTGAACGTGGATGCGAAAATACTCGCAAAGGTCCTGGCCAAAAGGCTGGAGGGCTGCGTACCAGAGGTGGTCGCAGAGGACCAAACAGGCTTTGTCAACAGTAGGCAGCTCACAGCGAGCATCAGGCGGCTGCTGAATGCAACAGTGACCACCCCTGGCGAGAGAACACCAGAGGTGATTGTCTCCCTGGACGTAGAAAAGGCCTTCGACAGAGTCAAATGGAAGTACCTCCTCGAGGTACTGGAACAGTTTGGGCGAGGAGGGAGGTTCACCGCCTGGTAAGGCTCCTGTACAATGCTCCCAAAGCGAGTGTCCGAACTATCACCACCAGCTCGGAATACTTCCAGCTACAGAGAGGAACAAGAGAGGGCTGCCCCCTGTCCCCACTCTTATTCGCTCTAGCGATCGAACCCCTGGCGATAGCCCTTCGGGATGCGAAAATCTGGGAGGGAATCCGGAGAGGAGACAAAGCACAGAGTCTCCCTCTATGCAGATGACCTGCTCCTCTATGTCTTGAAGCCACAGGAGGGACTGAAGGCAATACTGCAAATACTGAAAGAGTTTGGAACCTTCTCGGGCTACAAACTTAACCTGGGCAAAAGCGAGACATTCCCAGTGAACCCAAAAGGGGGAGGGACAGAGCTGGAGGGGCTCCCGTTTAAAATGGACCAGAACAGATTCCGTTACCTGGGGATCCAGATAGCCAGAAACTGGACACAGATCCACAAATGGAACTTGACCAGCCTGGTGGAGGAAGTAATAAAAGATCTTCAACGGTGCGGCTCACTTCCACTCTTCCTGGCAGGGAAAGTGCAGACAATTAAGGTGAACGTACTGCCAAGGTACCTCTTCCTGTTTAGATCGATTTGGATCTTCATCCCCAAGGCCTTTTTCCAAAACATAGATCTAATCATGGTGTTTGTGTGGGGGAGTAAGAATCTGAGAATTCCCAAACCAACACTGCAAAGAAGAAAAATCAAAGGGGGCTTGACCTTACCAAACCTACAATACTACCACTGGGCAGCAACGGCAGAAAGAGTGAGGGGATGGGTACAAGAACCCGACACATATTGGGTACAAATGGAGGAGGCATCCTGTAAAGGGACAACCCTCCGGGCCCTGGCTACAGCAGCACTACCATCCTCCTCAGCAAGATACACAACGAGCCCAGTGGTAGTGGCCAGGCTGAGAATTTGGACCCAGTTGAGACAGCACTTTGGGATAACTAAAATGTCCGCCATCTGCAGCAATCACAGATTCCCCCCAGTCATGCTAGATACTATGGGACGGGGGCACACTAACGGTTGTGGACTTCTACATAGGGCGCAGACTGGCGACACTGGACGAACTGACGAGGAAGTGGAAACTAGCAAGAGGACAGGAATTGAGACACCTCCAAATAAAACACTTCCTCCGCAAAGAGACATTAGGGTACCCCGGGGCTCCAGAGAACACACTTCAAGGGGACCTGATAGGCACAAGCAGCGAGGAGGGGGGGGCTATGTGGGAAAATATACGGATAGCTACTGGACAGAGCCCGAACACCACTGGACGACACCAGACAAAAATTGAGAGGACAAACTGGGGAACAGAGGTAGGGTGGGGACTCTGGGGCGAAACACTGAGCAGGGCGAACTCCACCTCCTCCTGCGCAAGGCCTATTGTAGCTCAAAGTGGTGCACAGAGCGTACCTGACCAGAACCTGAATGAGCAGGTTCTTCCCAGAGGTGGAGGACAAATGTGAGCGGTGCCAGAGGTGCCCAGCCAACCACACCCACATGTTTTGGGCTTGCTGAGTTCTGGCCAGCCTTCTCCAAGGCAATGTCCAAGGTTGTGGAGGTGAGGGTGAAGCTATGGCCAATAGTGGCAATCCTCGGTGTATCGGAGCAGCCAGAGTTACACACGGGGAAGGGGGCCAACACCCTTGGTTCCGCCTCCCTAATCGCACGCCGAAGAATCCTGCTCAGCTGGCGATCGGCAGCACCACCCAAAGCTGCAGATTGGTTCTCTGACCTCGGAATTTGTCCACCTGGAGAAGATTAAGTATGCCATCCGAGGGTCGGAGGAAGGCTTCCTGGATACTTGGGGGCAGTTTGTCGGCCTGTTCCAAAACCTGTTCAAGGCCAGCAATGAGGATAAGCTAAGAATATTAAAAAAAACAAGATAAATGAGAACCAAAGGACTGTGTAATCTGGGGCGGGGGAGGGAGCGGGGGAGAGGTGGAAGGAAGGTGGGGAAACCACTTGATGGGAAGGGGGCGGGGAATTATAGACCGATTCAGAGGGCAACAAAAGATACAGAGTTAGTTAAATGAAGGACAAAATAAACCTCTCCGTACAATAAAGTAAATTAGTGTGGGCAAGAAAGTGTAATGTATACACACAACAACTGTTGCTAAATGAGAGCAAAGCCAATAAAAAGATTTTAAAAAAGAAAAGAAATGAGGCACGGTGGAACGGAGCATCCCGCTGAAGATCTGCAAAGCTAAACAAACTGGGAAAATGTGACAAGTTGGCTGTACAAATGATAAGTGAGTGAAGGAATGATCTCATGGTGTTGGAACTTAGAACGGTATGGCCTTGGGTATCTATTCCCATGTACTTGGATCCTTGAATGGGTAAATATGTTAAATTAATGATTGATGTGAGGTATCCACTGGTCCCTAAAAAAAGTATAAAAATGTGTAGCTGAGAAGGAATGAAGGGCAAACAAAGCTCCTCAAGGTGGCTTAACACATTGGTCAACTCAACCTCAAGGTGGATCCACGCCAGCTTCAGCTTAACATCTCGACAGATGGCTGAAGAAGGAGAGGGCATTACTGCAGGCTACAACCTGATCAAACCATTCTGCCTCATCGTCTGTCCATCCAAGCTGGGGCTGGTAAATCATCCTCACCTGTCACAGGTTGTATATCTATAATGTCTATTCTTATTATCTGTTGTATTTGAACTGTCAATGCTCAATCATATCAATTGTGACTCGTTTGAATAATCTGTAGTGATCAACTCTTATATATAACTACGAAGCACTTTTGAGAATATTTTCTGAATGCCAATAGGATTTATTCCAGCATAATACCAATTGAGCGTTAGTCAAAAGTACATCCCTTTTGTTAATTTCAATTGATATGTAGATAGGGTGAAATGAAATCAAGTATGAATGAGATCATGTGGAGCAAAAATACCAGCATGCATTAGCTGGGCTGAATGCCCTGTCTTTGTGCTGTAACATCTGTACAATTCTATGTAATACAAGTCATTCGCCACTTTCCAATGTGCGTTTGACATTGTATTAAACTGGCTTCGACCAAACCATCGAAAATATCAGTTCTCCTGCCTGTCTTGAGGAGGTAGAGGAAGTGAGGGAGGGGGTTAACCTTTTAATTTTGCGATTGTTTCAGTTCACGTAGCAGGTAAGTTACAAGTCCCACTTTGTTGGACATTTTGGAGGAGGCGGAGCAACAGAAAACCTGTAACTACCCTCCTGTAACTACCCTAAGCAGTGTATTTACAAGAGAAACTGAGTTACCTTGACTCATCCAAGGAGAAATGGGGCTAAGGGGTTCAACTGCAGTCCTGCTGCAGGAATAGGCAGGAGCAGATCGGCTACCAGTTAAACAACACAACTGAACATCCTATGCACTGAGGGAGTTGAATTTCACCCCTCATGTGTGAGCAGGATGAGTTGTGCTGTTTCTTGAAACCAGACCAATACTGAGCAACCCTGGCATCGCAGGAACTGTAACAGTAGCAGGAAACATAATAGAGGGTATTCAACTATTTTGCTACAGGCTCCTCCAGACTAAAGTTTAACAAGAATCAGCCAGTTTGTAGTTCACCAATGTATACACTGCTAGATTCTCAGTTTTGACATGGCGGTGGCCACATTAATCTAGCTCCTGGCTGCAACAAAAACAGGAGATGGACAAGGCTTTTTTTGAAAGATGAGTCATTTCAAGGGTACTGCATCCCATGTCATTCATCAATGATGGCACTCTATGAATATGCAAAAGAGCTGGGACCAGTGCCAAAGAATTCTATACGTTGCTGCTTGATTTCCAAGAAATGTCGACAACGCCATAGCCCCAGGGAATCCATGCTTTTATTTATTCCAGAGTGAAAGCAAATTAAATGAGGTTCCTTGGATACATGTTACTTATTTGAATTGTAGGCATTACATTTCTATTCAAAAAGCATGCCTTTGATGTAGAGTCTTACAAGGTAGACAGTTGTATTGATTTATGGTACATTATCTGGTCAAATCTATTGGAGAACAATTGCACAGGCAAGGTTTGCAAATTCCATTGTACAAACCTGGAGTACATTCTCCCCTCTTGGATACTTATACATATTTATTCCTGTATTGACTCTGATCTGACAAGGATTTTCCTCCTCCTTTTTCTCATATACATGCTCCCCCTCAGTGCCATGATCCATAGAAACAGTGTTATTTTCATATGCATGAAGATGACCTTACCACCATCTCGCCCAACTTCTCCAATGTTATCAGACTATTTGTCTTACACGCAGTAGTGGATGAGTAGACATTTCTTCCAATTAAACATTAGGAAGAATGAAGGTATTGTTTTTGGTCCATACTCCAAACCCCATTCCCTCGCTGTTGAATCCATCCTCTCTCTGGCAACAGTCTTAGATTAAGCCAGTCTGTTCACAACCTCATCTGACATTTGACCGTGAAGTGAGCTTCTGATCTCATATTCATGTCATGACTAAGGTTGTAACATCGCTCAACTTCATCCCTTTCTTAGCTCATCTGCTGCTGAAACCCTCACTAGTGCCCTTGTTAACTCGAGACTTGACTCTGTCCATGGTTCTAAGCTGCTGTTGTACAAACGAGAAAGTATAAGTATTAAATGAATGCATTTTTGTGCAACACATTTCGTTTATTGTAAAATCTTAGTCAAGCATACTGGCCGGATTTCTCTGGCTGTTGGGATTCTTTGGTCTCCGCTGGCAGTGCACCCCTGCTCCCAAGTTTCCCGGCTTGAATGAGAAATCCCATTCACAAGCAGTGGGAGTAGAGAATCCCGTCGTCAGCGAACGGCGCGCAGCCGAGGAACACGTGGCTGGGGAAGCAGGGAATCAAGCCCACTGTATCCACAGAAATTGTGCGAGGGTGTCATAGGGAGACAGTGATGTAATGGTTGGACTAGTAATACCTGGACTAGTAATCCAGCTATTGTCCTGGGGACATAGGTTCCAGCCCCATCAAGTCAGCCGGTGAAATTTAAAGTTAATTCATTAAAAAATTGCAGAATGGAAATTCTCAGAAATATAGACCATGACAACCATCGTCGATTATCGTTAAAACCCATCTAGTTCACTCATGACCTTTAGAGAAGGAAATGTGCTCTCCTTATCCAGCCTTGCCTCACAGTGAGGGGCTGGTTTAGCACACTGGGCTAAATAGCTGGCTTGTAATGCAGAACAACGCCAGCTACGTGGGTTCAATTCCTGTACTGGCCTCCCCGAACGGGTGCCGGAATGTGGCGACTAGGGGCTTTTCACAGTAACATCATTGAAGCCTACTTGTGACAATAAGTGATTATTATTATTATTATGTGACTTACCTTCCCTATAATAGCGCAATTAGGGACGGGGAACAAATGCTCGCCTTCCAACGACACCCATATCCCATGAGAGAATCCAAAGAAATGTTTGAAGGCTGACTGAGTGCGTGGTGGTTTTTAACAGCAGAGAGGTCCTTTTCCCAGTATATCCCAGCAGCAGGGAACTTGACTATGTGTTGACCGCACACAGCAGAAAAGGCACACTGTGCTTTCTATCCATTTGATTTCCCTCCTGTCAGCCTGTACTCAGAATAACCTTCCTCGGCTGCATGGTTCTAGGTTTTCTGTACGATCCAGCCACACGAGCTCTCGAAAATCTTCATTCCTTTTCACTGAGTTGCAATTACAGAAAGTTACTGGATGAATTCAGGTTAAGTATGCGAAGGTGCGAATGTTAACCCCCTGACTCACAGGTGGTCCACTGGGCAATTCCCAAGTGAGTGAGAATTATCCCAAAAACCCCGCCGGAGGAAGTGCTGATTCCCAATGAGGAATGGAAGAATCGCATAGCTAATATTTCTGGGTGTCAATGTGGGACATTTGAACTTGCTTCATACTGCAGCAATGCTGCAGTATCAGTCCAATCAGTCCTGTAGGATTGTGGATTCTGGAGACAGGAAAGGGAAGGAGCATTGTTAGGAAAGAGAATATAGAAAGGACATGAATTTCTGTGCATCTTTCAGAACTTCAGGTCCTCTATGTTGTGATGTGCATGTGCATTAAGGAAGCATAATCTTAATTACTGTTAATTATTACACACCTCAACAGGATGTGATATATTATTCTCATGATTTCTAGGCAGTCCGCAAGCAACAGTGGTTGAGGTCAGACATGTGCACAGTCTCCTAGTTAATATTATCTGTATATAGTCTTATCTTCAAATAAAGAATATACTGTCATGTGAGAGTGTCTTTAAGGAATGGATGTTTAAGCAATGTAACTTTAAGAGATGTAGTGATGTGTTGCTCTTATTAGCCTTAGTTTTATTAGCTCTAATTATGTCACCTTTGCTCACGAGTCGCCAGGTATCTTTCTGATACCGCCACGTGGTTCAAGCTCGAGTTATGATTAATAAGACAGCACACCGCTTAGTAAGATTGAATCAACGGTCATTTATTATGTCCAGCAATAAATACTTACACAATAATCCTACTTTCTATATCACTACCTACCACTACTGGCCAATACTTAACTTTTGGGAAAGGCCCACCAGGTCAGGGAAACAAATCGCTAATCGAATCGGGTCTGGCCTGCGGGATTCAAAAGGCTGGTACGGGTCGATGGCTAGGAGTCTCTATCGGGTAGCGATCACTGGAGTCAAACTTACGGTTGCTGGTCGATGGTTCTTGCGAAGGTTGCGAGCGGGAGAAGAAGGGAGGGAAGGATCGATCTGAACTTGGCCCCTATCTTTATAGGGCCCAGGGGCTTCCCGCCTCTCGGGGCGGACCTTGACCCTGAGTCCCAAGTGATTGGACTTGTTCCCAATCACTGGGTTCGATATGCTCCAATAATGGGGCGATTCCTTGATCGGGGGGTGGTCATTCACCTGTCTTTGTCTCAGCCACTGCTGGCACCGAGAGGTCTGGCCCGGCATTCAATTGCTAATATGTTGCAATTGTTCCCGGGGATAGCCGATTAAACTGCAGATGTCTGGGTTGATGTGCAGCTGATGGTCGCAGGTATCGATCTGGGCCGACTTCCCCAGAGCCGAATACGCTATTCTGTCTGCAGCTGTCCGTTTGTGCCCTGTTGGCTGCTTTTCCCAACAGCCTTTTCGGTTAGCCATTTTATATCGGGTTTTGGCCAAATTAATCGGGAATCAGCCATTTTAGGTGGCTACAGATGTCAGAGTGTGGGTGGAGCTGGGCTTTAGATCAGCCATTTTGTGTGATTTTTAGTTTCAGTTTGAAAAGAGCTTGGGAGAGTGTCTGTGTTTGCAGTGAGCTGGATCTGCTGTGATCTCTGCCATGAAAGACTATCTCTGGATCATTTGGGTGATTTAACCTCATAATAGTAAAGCCTTTAACCTGATGTGTTTCTGTTTAAAGGTGTTAAGTCTCATGGATGTTGAAAGGAATAACTGAAGGATTATTTAGTGTTATAATATTTTTGGGGTTATCTTTGAAGTAAGGGGTGTTAAGAGATCCAATGTTTATTTAAGATGTTCAGTTGAGTTCATGGAATAAACATTGTTTTGTGTTTAAAAACCCACGTGTCCACAATTGTAATCCCACACCTAGGGAACAAGCCGTGTGCTCGGAAAAGCAACAATAGCATTAAAGGGGGAGGTTGGTTGAACTCCATGATACATTTTGGGGTTCTGAAAACGCCTCTCCCAAACCAATACATTATTGTTCCATCAATCCTCATGTACGATTGGTACCTCAAAGAAGGAGAAAAACATAATATGGTGGTGGAACCGTTCTAAAATTTGACTGAGCTGAATAAAAGCCTCAACCTCTCCACATCAAGCAGAAGAAAATAGCTGGTGTGAAAGTAAAATGACGATCAAGGCCCATCATGTGTTAGGATTCTGCAGTTTTGTAGGATTCTACGAACAGTACCTCCATCTTGGATCACAGCTCTCTCCAGCCAGCCGGTATCAAGACCTGGCAAGATTGTTGGAATTTGGATGAGCTTAAAGAGTAAAGGTTTATCTGCTGCAAAATTTAAACAGGAACTGAAATATAGTCTGAAGGGGCTAACTGTCAGCAAAACGTACAGACGAGAGAGAATCTACTACTGCTGCTTCTGAGGTTAAAATGCTACAGACCAGGCTGGGGAAAAGAATCCACTTAATAAAAGCCAGAAGAAGCCTTAAAAAACTGCTTTCACTGTTTGCTTTCATTTTTGAAGTGTGCAGCTATCTTCCCATCCATTCATGGGTGGAGTTTAGAGCTAAAACCAGGAAAATTCAGAAAGAGCTCAACAGTGCCACCATTGTGGTCAAACAGTAACCTATGACCAGTGAAGGCAGTGGTCACTAAAGATGCTGCAACTCAGAGCTAAATTAACTGTAAAAGAGCTGGAGGCAACTTGCAAAGCTGTTAGAAGTTCCAGATAGTACTAAAATCCTGCAAAATGGTAAGCGATGAGCACAACATTTTCAACACTCAATTGGAAAGCAATAGATCACCTATGTGAATTCACTTTGTTGCAACAATATGTCAAGCTATGCTTTCTGGACTTGCGAGAGGATATGAGGGTCTTCACAGACTGAGAAGGTCAGATTTGTCTGACGGCCATCTGAAAAATCAAGAAAGAAATATGGTCAACACTCAAAAATCAATTACGGGTGAAGCTCAGCTTCAGAAGAGGCTGTCTGCGATTCACATTCTTCAGCCGAAAACCGACAGAGACAATTGATCAATTCATAAGCAGATGGATAAACATAGGGTGTGATTGCAACTTCACAGCAGCAGAGCAGGCTAACAGAATAATTGAGCTTCTGATAGCATCTATGCAATGGTAGCATTTTAAAAAGACATCATGGACAAACCCAAAGTTAACACCATGGAAACAGATATTTTATGTTGTGTACTCCACAGTGATCACAGTCCTATCAACCTGCAAGGACCTGTCTTTGGTCACAATCCATGGCATCTTCAAGAACATGATGAGGACCAGAAATTGCAAGAAGCACCATCAGAAACTCTGTGCTTACCCTGAGAAAAGATCACCTACATCTGCAGCATAAATCATTAGTCAACATGCAACACAACACGGAACCGATTACAGATACCCATTCTGAACTTGTAAACTTCACACTGTGGAACCAACCTGGAATTGTTATTCAGCGGGCAAGGGCAGACAACACTCCCTATTTATCACTCGATACTCCCATGGAGTAAAACAAAAGGAAAAGAACAGTAAGGTACAAAAAGAGGCAGCTCTTAAAAAGGTGTTTTTATATGCCGCGAGCAGCTTCCGCAATATCACAAGTGTTCACCGTGAGGCTAGTGGTTATCAATCCACTTGAGCTGTGGCCTTAATTGTGGCCTTAACATGGTTCTTTAATCATGCTTTATTATATAACGACCCAAAGATGTATTTCTAAGCAGAAAGGAAATACAACAATCTTGGTATAAAGGGGCTTTACAACTAATAGTTGGCCCCAAATCATGACGGGACCACAATAGATTGTCAAGCTCACAAACCCAGAGATGACACTTATGGATAAACAACGCTTGAGAATTCTCTAAATGAATGAAAAAAATATATAATATTTTCTGTTTTATTATCATTTTCTGTTTAAAAGAAATTGATCAATTAATGAATAGGCTCATGTCCAATGAATAAGCACCTTCCTCAGGCACTTTGCCTGAACAATCCCCATCTGCCTCCACTCGCCTCTGTCTGGCTGAACTTGTTCACTCACTGAACAATTTCCCCTTCAACTTGTTGCACTTCCTTCAAACCAAAGGTGTGGCTATGGGGACCCATATGGGTCAAGTTTTGCATGTCTCCTTGTGGGGTATGTGGAACATCCCATGCTCCAGTCCTAATCCAGCCCCTTCCCACAATTCATATCAGTACATCGATCACTGTTTTGGTGCCACTTCATCTTCCCGCCTGTACAGGAAAAATGTATAAATTTCACTTGCAATACCCACCCCTCTATCACCCTCATATGGCCCATCTTCGACACTTCCCTTCCCTTTGTTTACCACGCTATCTCCATTTCTGGGGATAGATTGTCCACTAGTATCCATTACAAGACCATCAACTCCCACAGCTACCTCAATTAAAGCTCTTCACACCTCACATCCTGGAACGACTCCATCCCATTCTCCCAGTTCCTTCACCTCCATCTCATCTGTTCCGATGATGCCACTTTTCAAAATGGTGCTGCTGACATTTCTTCCTTATTTGCGATTTTCCACCCACTGTGGTTGACGGGACTCTCAACCATGTCTGACCCATCTCCCACACCTCTGCTCTCACCCCTCCCCCTCTCTCCCAGAACCAGGATAGGTGCCCCTTGACTTCACTTTTCACCTCACCAGTCTCCGCACTCAAAGGATTATCCTCCACCACTTCTGCCATTTCCAGCATGATGCCACCACAAACAAATCTTCCCCTCACTCCCCAAATCCAGGGGGCAATCAATAGCATGTATGTCACCCCGAATACAGCTGCATTAGGGAGTGCCCAAATTAACAAGAGGGAGTTTCACTCACTTAATGTTCAGTTCATGTGTGGCCACCACCTGAAGATTATGCACCTGTGTGCCCACTACCCTGGGAGCATGCATGACAGCTACATCCTGGGGCACTCAGAGATCCCCAGTGTCTTCGAGACCCACCCCAGAATGATGGGCTGGCTCGTGGGAGACAAAGGATACCCACTGAGCTGATGGCTGATGATGCTGATGTGGAGGCCTGTGACCGAGGCGGAGACCTGATATGATGAGGCCCACGCTGCCACCCATTCTGTCGTTGAGCGGTGCATTAGAATGCTGAATATGTGGCTCCAATGCCTTATTCACTCTCGTGGTACCTTGCAATACACCTCCCAGAAGGATTCCCACTTTGAGGTGATTTGCTGTGCCTTCCATAATTTGGCACAGCAGCAGGGCGACATGCTGGAGGAAGAGGAGCAGGAGGTGGCAAAGAGGAGCAGGAGGTGGCAGAGGGACATGCGGCCTAGTCTGAGAAGGAGGATGAGGAGGTCCAGGAGGGGCTGGAGGACAAGACCAAGCAGGAGCTGGAGGCTGGAGGACAGACGGCGGCATGGATCTGACATGGCAGGAGGACCAGGGAGGTCCTCATTATCTCCAGATTCTACTAGGATGAGGCAGTGTCCATCGTTTCAACCATCCTCCTCCACAATTTCCCTCTCCTCTTGCCCCACATCCTCCCTCTTTCCTCCGATTTCCCTTTTCCCCCCCATTCCCCCCTGTCCTCCATCACACCGGCCGCTCCCTAAGCGCCCTGCTCCCACCTCCAAGGGTCTGTGTAACATCACTCCAGGGTGATGGGCCTGTGTCAGCACTGTCAGTGGGTCACTATATGAGGCAAGGGAGAGATGATAACTCGCTGTGAGGAAAGCTCAGGTGCTCCTCAGTTTCTGCTAAAGTATGCTTCCTGTCTGTCTGCTAACTTTGCACTCACACCCATCCTCTGAATGGGCTCATTGAGGACATTTGATCTTGGATCACTGTGTTGCTAACTTTTGGTTGGTTCAATTGGCTCTGTTTTATAACCTTTGCTCTCAAGTTGCCAGGTATCTTTATGATACCGCCACGAGGTTCAAGTTCAAGTAATGATCAATAACTCAATACACCAATTAGTAAGATTCCAATCAAAGCACATTTATTATACACAGTAATCGCTACTCATGCATAAATTCTACTTCTAAGCTACTTCTATAATTAACAGGCCTGTACTTAGCTTCGGACTGGCCCACCAGGTCAGGGGAACAAATGGCCTTTCGTTTGGGTTCTGAGTCTGCGGGATTCGAAGTTGGTATGGATTGGTAGCTAGGACCGCCTCTCTCATAGCGAGCGTTGACTTAAGACTTACTGGCGGCAGCTGAACCCGTCACTGTCAAGGGTTGGTTCGCGTTGCTGAGTGACCCAGTCAGAAGGACGATTTGAACTTGGGGGCTTAACTTTATAGTCCCCAGGGGCTTCCCGCCTTTCGGGGCGGACCCTGTACTTGGTTCCAAGTGATTGGACTTCGTTCCAATCGCTTGTTTCGATTGCTCCAATACTGGAGCGGTTCCCTGATCGATGGGCGGTCTTGAGGTGTCCGTTAACCTCTTTTGTGTTGGCTCCTGCTGGCGCCGAGGAGTCTGGCTTGGCCTTGTTTATCTCAAATGTTTCGATTGTACCTGTGGATCGCTCATTAGTATGTAGATGGCCGCTACATTATTATGCAGATGGCTGCTTGTATCGATGCTGTCTGGGCTTTTGCAGAGTTTAATACACAGTAACTTGCACCTGCTAGTTTCTGCCTGTGTTGGCTGAATTTCCCTGCAGCCTTTGCTGTTCTCCATTTTACGTCGGGTGTTGGGCAACCCAGGTGGCTACAACTGAGCCTGGGGTCGGGGGGAGTGGAGTGCAATAGAGGGCGGTGATGTGGCCAGGCCTGCTTTGAAGATTAACATGACAGGACCTTCATATGTACGAGATGTGACATGTTTTAATGGAGAACATTTCACTGTGACTTATTTCCATTCCCCCTATCTCCAGATAGTGACCCCCCAGTGCCAACTCAGTGCTCTTCATTCTTCTTGACCTTCAGTGGTCTACTGCAACGTCTAGGAATGTCCCAAGAATGAACATCAGAGGTGAACGCAGCTTGCTGCTTTCGTGCCCTGTGGTCTTTGATGCCCTTGGCGGACATTCTCTGGAGGGCTTGCCAGTGTCACTGGCATCTTCGTGCCATCCTGTTCTTCCCGCCCTTGAGATGCGCCGGTGTCCAGAGTGGGGAATTTGGAATAAATGGAGTCTGCCGTCGTCTCCTCAGTGGCAGGGCCCGGATTGGCCTCCAGTGCTTTCTCCTCCCTGACAGTGCCCATAGGGCCCTGGGGGCCCCATGGGATGGAAGGGCAGCTAGAGTGAGCTCCAAAGCCCTCTGAGTCATCTGGAGGCTTCCCATTGTCTGCACCATGGTGTCGATGCCCTCAGCGATGCTCCTCAGTGACTGTGTCATGCTCTGCAGTGCCTCGGTTATGTTCACCCACATCTGGAACATGATGTCAAGGCCCTCAGCCATGGTCGTCACATATTGAACCATGCCTTCAACACCACCATTCAAGACATTCAAGTTATCTTCCAGGTTTTCCACTGTGGCTGCCACCCTAGCATGCATTGCCGGAACGGTCTCCTGCACCTGTAGCCTTTGGGACTCCTCCAATCAGCCTTGCAGTCACTGGAATGTCGCTGACGCCCCTTCCTCAATATCACGGCTGTGTCCGGCACCTGCATCAGCTCTGGGCGAACCTTGTCCAGAGGCTCAGCCTCTGACTGGGAACCTCTGACTGGGACCCAGCTCAGTCCTGCGATCCACCATACCTCCAACTGCTGCCTCCCTTCGATGTTCCTGCCTTCATCTGATGTGCATCAGCAACTGTGTGGTGCTCGGGCGGCACGTGGCGCAGTGGTTAGCAATTGGGACTGTCATGATATCCGCATCAGCATATCATGGTGCAATCACACACACACTGATGGACAGGCAGTTGGACCAACCAGCACACACACAACATAGCAGCCAATCACCAGTGAGAGCACACATACTATAAAACAGGGAACACCACAGTTCCCGTTCATTCTACCAGGAGATAGCTCATAGCACAGAGCTCACAGCGCGCCACTCAGACATAGACTATGTGCTGAGTGCCTCACTAAGATAGTGATAGGCTGGGTCCACAGATTAGCTGGTGAAGCACGTACCCAAGCCAGTAGTTAGTTGTTACCGTTGATTAGACAATAAAACAGAGTTGTACCATCTACAGCCGTGTTGGATCATTTGTGCATCAGAACACCCAACACGACAGGGACTACGGCACTAAGGCCCCGGGTTCGAATCTCGGCCCTTGGTCACTGTCCGTGTGGAGTTTGCACATTCTCCCCGTGTCTGCGTGGGTTTCACCCCACAACTCAAAGATGTGCAGGTTAGGTGGATTGGCTACGCTAACTTGCCCCTTAGTTGGAAAAAAAAATAATTGGGTACTCTAAATTTATAAAAAAATAAACTGTGGTGCTCACCAGATTGTGTCCCAGAAGCCTGTCCACTAATGCCACCCACCAAGGTGTGTGTCTCTGTGTTGGTGGAAGATGCGGATGACAGCTGTGACACCTCGGTGGTGGTCTCCTCAGAGATCTCCTCAGAGGCATTCTCTTGGTTGACAGGTGGGTTACGACTCCGGATGGCCCGGCCTCATCAGATGGTGATCCTGCGAGACAATGGTCAGTGAGGGGGAAGGATCATTTTGGCTTTCATGAATAACTCACTTGAGCCAGGTCATGGGGGTGAAGGGGCAGTGAATCCTCACCTCTGTGCTGTCGGCCAACCTCGCTGTGAACCCCACCATTTCCAGGGCCCGTTCCTCCTAGGAAGTGAGGACTGGAATCTCTGGCATTCCTCCCCCCGTCTTGGCCCTTTCCCATTTATTACAGGTTATCTTCTCCTGCGGGGACAAAGAGAGGGCATTGTGAGCCGCACACTTGATGGGTCAGCGGATTCTATAGCAGATGGCATTTGTGGTCACCACATCTGGAAATGAAGGCATTGTGCTGGTGGGTGCCAGTGGGTTCTGAGGAACAAGAACGAAGATCAGATGTGGGGAGGGCGAGAGGTTTTAGCCAGTAGGTTAGGGAAGTGGGGGGGCACTGTTTCAGGAATTTGAGGGGTGGCAGGCGTAACAGATGCCAAGAGAGGTGCTAACTTACCCTTCAGTTCGTTGGTCTTCTTCCAACATTGAATGGAGCTCCTCCTTGTCATGCTGCCCGCACTGACAGCCAATTTCACTGCCTCCCAGATGACATTGTTCACCCTGCTCTGGTCCTCCGACCCTCTCGGGGGAACAGGCCGCCGTGCCTCTCATCCGCAGCATTGAGAAGCCTGGCCAGATCGGCATCCCCAAAGCGAGGAGCAGATCTCAAACAACGATGAGTCAGAGGACAGAAAGGAGACAGAGAACTTAGTGCCACAGTGCAACAACAACAATCTCCCCCTCAACATTCGCAAAACTAAGGAGCTAATCATCGACTTCATGAAGCGAAGTGTCGTACACCCCCCTGACTGTATCAATGGTGCCGAGGTGGAGATGGTTGACTGCTTCAAATTCCGAGGTGTAAACATCACCAATAATCTGTCCTGTCCACACATGTCACAAATGCAACTAAGAAAGAACAACAGCACCTATAATTCCTCAGGAAATTAAGGAAATTTGGCATGTCCATAATGATTCTTACCAATTTTTGTAGATGTACCTAAGAAAGCATCCTATCTGGCTGCATCACAGCCTGGTATGGCAACTGCTCTGCCCAAGGGTGTAAAAAACTACAGAGAGTCGTGAACACAGCCCAGTCCCTCATGTGAACCCGCCTCTCATCCTTTGACTCTGTCTACATCTAGGTAGCACGGTGGCACAGTGGTTAGCACTGCTGCGTTACAGTGCTGAGGACCCGGGTTCGATCCGGGCCCCGGCTCATTGTCCATGTGGAGTTACACATTCTCCCCCATTCTGCATGGGTCTCACCCCCACAACCCAAAGATGTGCAGGCGAGGTGGATTGGCCATGCTAAATTTCCCCTTAATTGGAAAAAAAATTCCGTCTATATCTCCTCTTGCGTTGGGAAAGTGGGCAGCACAGTAGCATAGTGGGCAGCACAGTTGCTTCACTAGCTCCAGGGTCCCAGATTAGATTCCCAGCTTGGGTCACTGTCTGTACGGAATCTGCACGTTCTCCCTGTGTCTGCATGGGTTTCCTCCCCGTGCTCCAGTTTCCTCCCACAGTTCAAAGATGTGCAGGATTGGCCATGCTAAATTGGCCTTTGTGTCCAAAAAGGTTGGGTGGGGCTACTGGGTTACGGGGATAGAGTGATGGTGTGTGCTTGGGTAGGGTGCTCTTTCCAAGGGTCGGTGCAGACTCGATGGGCCGAATGGCCTCCTTCTGCACTGTAAACTCTATGAAAATTCTATAATCAAAGACCCCTCCCACCTGGGTTATTCTCTTCCAACCTTTTCCATTGGGTACAAGATACAAAAGTTTGAGAACACGCACCAATAGATTCAAAAAAGCACAGTGGGCTAAATAGCTGGCTTGTAATGCAGAACAAGGCAGCAGCACGGGTTCAATTCCTGTGCCGACCTCCCTGAACAGGCGCCGGAATGTGGCGACAAGGGGCTTTTCACAGCAACTTCATTGAAGCCTACTTGTGACAATAAGTGATTATTATTATTATTATTATTAAAAACAGCTTCTTCCCCACTGTTGCCAGACTCCTGAATGTCCCTTTTATGGACTGAACTGATCTTTCTACGCATTCTCTCTACAGTTGGAGCACACACTCCGTATGCTTCACCCTCTGTCTATGTTTATGTATTTACATTGTGTATTTATAGTGTGTCCTGTGTTTTCAATGTACGGTGCGATCTGCCTGGACTGTACGCAGAACAATACTTATCACTGTACCCCAGTACATGTGACAATAAATCTAAATCTAGATCTGCGTGCTGCCATGCTTGTGTGTTGTCTGGGAGTGAATGGTGAAGAAGCGCTTAAAAGGAGCTCCCCCTTGTTAGCAGCAAGCAGCTGAAGCGCGAGTTGGGCGAATCAGATGGTGAGGGAAGCAGTATTGTTGAGAATCTCTCAGGGCTAATTTTAGGCACTTAGTGTTGAATCCGGTCCGCAATGTCACCAATTCGGCTGTCACAAAACTCCCCTCCAAATGCGCCCAAAACCGGACTTTAACTTGAGTCCGCTGAATCGCACCCCCCAATTTATTTCTATCAATTTATTTTAATTTCTTCCATCCATCCGTTTTTCCCTCACCATTGTCTCCCCTCCCCCCATCTCACCCCATTAGGGCCATCTGTTCCCTGTTACAAGTTGTCCTTTGACACACTGCTTACCCCTTTCTGCCATTAACACATTCTGATCTCTGAATGTGCCACTTCCAGCACCCTTCTTAGTCATTATCACCACCATTTACATTCCCTCTGTCTTTTTGTCCATGCCATCTGTCAGTCTCCACCAATTGTTGGTCCTCTATCCAGCCCACTTTTCCACGCACTCCCTCCCACTGCCCTGCCCATCCTCCCCCACACAACAGTGTAAATCTCATCTTATTTTCAGTTCTCTTTAGCTCTGACAAAGAATCATCCAGACTCTTTTTTAGCTCCGTTATCTCTCCACAGATGCTATCAGACCTGCTGTGATTGTCCAGTATTTTCTTTTTTTGTTTCAGATTGCTGCATCTTCAGTAATCCAATGAATAGTTAAGGTTTGCTTGGTATAAGTGTTTAACATATATCTGGTTAAAGGAAATCAGCATCTTTAAGTGCCTCCCTGTACTCAAGTGCGTTTTTCTCATTGGATTGCCATCAAAATAAAGGGGGAAGAAGGTTCTTCTTTCACTCAGGCTTAGGTCTAAAATAGTCAGAATCCAATGATGTAATAGGAAGTTTTCTAAAATCAGGTATATATATCCAAAGTTAGTGGGTGAGATGTTCTGTCCAGCGACGCCGGAATCGCGAATCGCGATTGGGCGGAGAACAGCGCGTCAGCCGAAAATCGAATCCGCCGCTGGGTGATCAACGGAATGCAATGCTCCGATGCCTCAACAGAGGCGTGAATGCATTCCATGCCATATGCTGGCATGGGCATGCAAATTGTACAGTAAAAGCTGTTGGCATATTATTAACCGGCCCACCGGCATTCTCCGGGCCTCCTGTGATGCAGGCGGAATTACCGAAGGCGAGATTCACTTGTGGTATTTAAAATCGGGAAACGGGTGCCGTGACTGCTGAGGGTGGAAGAGAAGATCAGGCATGTTCGCAAAGGCGCAGCCGTGGGCTGCCAGTCCTGCTGTTGACTGGGGTGCGTCTGCGACGGCCGGGCGAGCAGCGGGGAGGGGTGGGGGGGGGGGGGGGGTTGGGTGAGGTGGTGACCCAGGGACTGGGTTGTTCAGGCACGGATGGCAGGGAAACAGGGTGTGCCACCTCTTCTCCACGGCATCCAACAGCTCTGCACCAGTGAACCTCGGTGCCACTCTTCGGGGTGACATCTTCTTGGCTGGAGTGAGAGTATGTGGGGAGTGGAGTGCTTACATACGGCTGCAGCTTGTCAGGCTTCCAAGGGCCAATCCCGACCCCAGCGATTCACACGCCAGCATTCCTTGGAATTGCACTAGTTCCACGTGGCGCTCATGAATCGCTCTGGGACCTGTGCCGCTTTCGGGATGTGGAACACTCATGATTCAGTCCTGGCATCAGAACTTAGTCTCTAAAACAGAGAATTCCACCCAGTATCTTTTAGAAATGTTCTGAAATGATCTCCAGATACAATTTGGTAGACCTATTATCCAAAGCCATTAACCTGCTAGCCATATGTAAGGGATTTAAATGTAAAATAGCCAAACTCTACAATCCTGGAAGATAAGTGCAATGCTACTTATATTATACCTTCAAATGACTGCAGCTCTTTCAATTAAGAATATCAATCCAAGTACTTTATGTGATCTTCTTATAATATGTTGATAACATGATGTTAGTTCATTTATACAAATATTAGACTTTATTTTTGATAAATGTGATGAATGGGCGGTTAACTAATTCTGTAAGATTCAGTATTCTTGCTGTAATTTGGTTTGATTGTGTACCTGTTGAAACACAATTGTACTAATTGGTGCAAGACAGCTCAAGTGAGATAACTATAAACTTGAAAGTTTCATTCCCAATCCCATTCTCTAATATGACACTGAAAAAAACGGTTAAATATTTATCTACCGTCTTCGGTTCATACTCCTTAGACGGTTTACAGGTTACTATGCATAGAAATCTTCGAGCGGGTTTCTTCGCTGCATCACATGATGTACTTCTCTTTGTTCTCCTCATGCTAATTTTGACTATACATTTTCTAAGTACATTGTGTTTTCTGACCAGATCTCACCGTTACCACACTGTGAGCAAAGGCAGCTTCGTCTAAAATGATGCAATTATGCAGGGTTGCGAAGGGGGGTGGTTATCAACATTTATTTTCCAACATTTGGGAAATTATTCATTGGCCCTGTTAAAATGAATTACTTTGTATCTTTTTTTTCTCAACTGGCTTATCAAAGGAGATTAAAGGAGAAAAGGTGATGGGAGGATGAAAACTGGTACCCAGCTTTATTCCAGGAAAACAGCCTGTCGGCCCAGATTAAACTACCTGTAGCTGCTGCGTTATCAGTTTGGTGCACAGAGAGAATAACTGAGTTATGTTGATTGATCCCATGTGAGTTGAGAGGTTTTTGTGCCTCGAGCGCTGACACCGACAATCAATTTCCTTGATTTGGCGATGATTCAGGCACGAGGACATGAGTCTGTTGGTTTTAGCCAAAGTCTATTATCTACCAACATTCAGCAGGTAACTGATGCACTGCTCCGGGAGACTGATTGCTTCATGCACTATCCCAGAAATCTCGAGACACAGTTGTCTAGACAGTAATAGGTTTCATGCCGTTGACATAGTTTTCCTAATAATCTGCTTGTTGTAGCTTGTACACTCTTTGAAGTATAGGTACCTTCAGCAAAGGCGTCTATTCCTTTATGGTGCATCTAGTCTGGGATTTTGTCTTTGTGAACTACACACGAGTACCACCTAGCCATCACAGAATTCATACTCAATCAAATGATAATGGGGAATTACAACTGCCTGCACCAGGGGCAATGTGTTTATGGTGGTAGGTGAGCAGTCAGAGCATCTTACTGATCAACATTGCAAATTGGAGGGCAGCACGGTGGCGCAGTGGTTAGCACTGCTGCCTTACGTCGCCAAAGTCCCAGGTTCGATCCCGGCTCTGGGCCACTGTCCGTGTGGAGTTTGCACATTCTCCCCGTGTTTGCGTGGGTTTCGCCCCCACAACCCAAAGATGTGCAGGCTAGGTGGATTTGCCACGCTAAAGTGCCCCTTAATTGGAAAAAAATGAATTTGGTACTCTAAATATAAAACAAAAACCTTGCAAATTGTAGGAAACTCTTCTTTCAATGTATCTTCCCAAATTTGACATTGCCTTTTCACTGTCCATCTTATTTTACATGTCACCCACAATATGGCCATTTCATTGTTACTCTTGTTGTCATCAAAAAAAAATCATCTCGCTATTTTCTGTCCTTTGCCCATGTAAAATTCAAATGAAATTACAGATGGATGAACAAATCTATAATGTTGGGGTATTTTCAAATTAAATTATGTTCTGAACATATTATACAAAAGTGTCAGAGATGCAAGTAATTTACTCAATATTTTTCATCGTTTGTTGCACTGAGGTGGGTATGTATTTCTGACTCCATTCTTCATAATCCTCCGGTATTGCAGAATTACTGAAGGAGGAATTAACATTCAAAAGGGATTTGTGATATTGAAATGATTGGACGACACAGGGATTGGCAATTCTCCTGGTTTCACAGGAATATTTTTGTAAATTGACCTTTTGGCAGTGGCATCAATTTGGGCCACAGCAGCCACTGGAGGATCGGCAGTAGAACTGTCCCAGCCCCTATTCCTCTCCACATTGTACAATTGACAGAGGGTTCCTAAAACAAGCATTAATCCCCCTTCTTTACATATGTAACTTTTGTTTCAGATACCCACCAAGGATGCCTGAAAATTGTTTGGCCAACATTAATTCAGAGGCCTTCCAGGTGACTGTGCGCATACGAAAGGTTGGTCCCGAAAGCTGGGCATTCTTGCAACTATTTAAGGGCAGCACGGTGGCACAGTGGTTAACATTGCTGCCTACGGCGCTGAGGACCCGGGTTCGAATCCCGGCCCTGGGTCACTGTCCGTGTGGAGTTTGTACATTCTCCCCGCGTCTGCGTGGGTTTCACCTCCACAATCCTAAAGATGTGAAGGGTAGGTGGATTGGCCATGCTAAATTGCCCCTTAATTGGGAAAAAATAATTGGGTGCTCTAAATTTATCTTTAAAAAAAATTCTTGCAACTATTTCATTAACATTGAAGAACAACAATGGCTTTTTTGTTTTTATTTCAGATTCCAATAATATGCTTTTATCAATAATTGCAAATGCAATATCGGAAGAGATTAGCACTGGACGGCTTTAAAAATCGGACAATGGAGGAAGATGGATTAAGGTACTGTGCAAAACACAGGCTAGTGTGACAGACTGACCTTCTAAAATCGTTTATCAGCAGGTAAAAGGTGATGTGGTGTCTTTCACAGAAGATTTTCTAGAAAAAACATATCAAGAATGAGGACTTTAGTTGCCAATCAGAACCAAAGATTTGAAACACTGTTAAATATGGAGATGAGATGGCCAAGCCAGCAACGACAAATGGAATAAATATGAACGGAGATCAGGGTATATAAATGTTACATCAGACAGTCAAGGAAGACAGTAGAGCTTGGTGAACTTTATTGAGGGACCTACAAACACCATCAGAAGCCGAACCGAGAGGTGGTAGTATTAATTAGGAAATTAAGTGGGAATGGGGGTGGGAGGAAGGGAGTGGGTTAGCCTCCTGGGTTAGGTAATTGTATTTGCAACTGTAAGTTGTGATAGCTGAGTGTAAACCTTCTCTAAGGATTGTGGATAATTCAATAACGCGATGGTGAGTTATGAGAAGAGACTTGTCTCACTGGTTCTTCTTGTATTCATAATTCTGGTGCCACAAACCTGAGTGTAGAGCGTTTCTGAATGAGAAAGAGAATCCCGACAACTTCAATGGGAAATCAACACTGTGCGAAATGGACTGCCAATTTACTGTGAATATATTTCATGCGACTGACAAAGACCAATTTCACCTTTGTAAATGTTCAATCTCTAAGTTGTGAAGGGTAAAGGCTCAGCATGTACATGAAAATTCTTACATATGGCCCCAAATGGCCTGGCAAATACCTTTGTCTCACTGAATGTGTATGGTGAACATTGACCCAGCCTGGGATGATCCTCAGAAGATGGTGGTGGTGGGGGCGGGGGCATGCACAGGCTAACGGACTAGATTTCAAATAAACCACATCAGACCTCCACTCATTAAATTGCAAGTGGATTGTATTTACTAATGTGTCCTAACATAAACACTGAGCACTAGTACAACCACATGGGAAATAATAACTTCGTATTCTTTTATTCTCTATCACTTCTTCCAGCTACTGCCCTGACATCTGCAGCAGAGCTGAAGGCAGTCCACTGACCAGTTTTCCCTGATGTCTTGGATGATCTTGGCAAACGTTCTCTGGAGACCTGAGGCCTGGAGGGCCCCGGCTTAATTTGGCAGCCGCTCTCTTTATGGTCACAGAGGATGAAGCTGAGGGGATCACAGGTAAGGGGGATTCTGAATGGCCTGACACTCTCATAGAGTTCTGAATGGAGGTCTCAGGGGTGTCAAACAGCCGTTCCTCCATCCTTTAGGTGCCCGAGGGCCCCGGCCTGATGTTGTGAAAGGAAGGGGCATCTGGAGGGGTCCAATCCCCCTTTCACATAACCACTGCAAAATATACCCACGGCCAAAGTGATGGACTGCATGTCCATGCACATCCCTGGCAAAACTGGGCATTCTGCTGGACCAGGTTTTCCATTTAGTCTGCCACCGTCTCCATGAAGACCTTGATGCACGCACATGTCGGCACAACTTCATCAGAGAAAATGGACAGACTCTTCCACCTCATGTGTCCTTGGCCCTCTGTGGACTGAAAAAACTGCTGGACAGTGTCTCCTCTTGTTTCCTTGCCCTCTTCCTGCTGACATCTGTAAGTGAAAGAGGGAAGAGAGCGAGTGACTGTATGGGTTGCCTGCGACATAGATGAACACATGACCCTTCGGTTTGTGACATGTGTCGTGTTGGGTGTTCTGATGCACAAATGATCCAACACGGCTGTAGATGGTACAACTCTGTTTTATTGTCTAAACAACGATAACAACTAACTGCTGGCTTGGGTACGTGCTTCACCAGCTAACCTGTGGACCCAGCCCTATCACTATCTTAGTGAGGCACTCAGCACATGGTCTATGTTTGAGTGACACGCTGTGAGCTCTGTGCTCTGAGCTATCTCCTGGTAGAATGAGCGGGAACTGTGGTGTTCCCTGTTTTATAGTGCGTGTACTCTCACTGGTGATTGGCTGCAATGTTATGTGTGTGCTGGTTGGACCAACTGCATGTCCATCAGTGTGATTCCAACATGATATGCTGATGTGGATATCATGACATCCCCCCCTTTCACAAAGGATATGTGCCTACGTGCTAATAAATAGAAATGTGTACTGAGTGCATCTGAGTATGTGTGTGCAATGTTTACAACATGTACATGAGGCTAAACTATATACAGAGGAAGGTGTCAGGTGCAACAGAACAACGAGGTTGTGCCAATAACAGAACAAATGCAATCAGCAAACGACGAGTAAAAACTTCTGGAACAATGAACGACAAGAAAAGAAACTTGTTAACAGTACTGTAAAACAATTCAGTGAGTCCAATGTGCTAACAGGCTCAAAAGTCAAGTCTCTCAGGTGGGCGACGAATTTGTTGAGCACCATGTTGGTGATGTTGTCGCTGATGCCCGGCCAGTACACAGCCTCTCGGGCCCTCCGCCTGCACTTTTCAACTCCAAGGTGGCCTTTGTGCAGTTGTTCGAGGACAAGCCGGTGCATGCTGTGTGGGATCACGATCCGGTCCAACTTCAAGAGGACATCATCAACGACGGCCAAGTCATCCCAGACATTGTAGAGTTGTGGGCACTGCCCCTTGAGCCACCCTTCCGTCATGTGGCGCATCACACGCTGTAGAAGGGGGTCAACCGCAGTCTCACAGCGAACGTGGGCCAGACGTGCATCAGTGGCCGGCCGATTACCCGACGTGAAGGCTACTTGTGCGTCGACCTGACAAACTAACCCCTCCGAGTCGGGCGGTGTGTTGACCGCCCTGGACAGAGCATCTGCGATGATGAGATCCTTCCCTGGGGTGTAGACAAGTTGGAAGTCGTACCTCCGGAGCTTGAGCAGAATGCGCTGGAGGTGAGGGGTCATATCGTTGAGGTCTTTCTGAATGATGCCCACCAGGGGGCGATGGTCGGTCTCCATAGTGAACTGCGGAAGACCATATACATAGTCGGAAACTTGTCGATGCCAGTCAACAGGCCTAGGCACTCCTTCTCAATCTGCGCATAGCGCTGTTCTGTGGGAGTCATGGCCCACGACGCATAGGCGACTGGAGCCCATGATGCGGTGTCATCCCGCTGCAGGAGTACCGCCCCAATGCCGGACTGGCTGGCGTCAGTTGAGATCTTTGTTTCCCGTGTGGTATCGAAAAATGCCTGTACCGGGGCGGTGGTGAGCTTGACCTTGAGCTCCTCCCATTCACTCTGGTGTGCGGGCAGCCACTGGAATTCCGTTGTCTTTTTGACCAGGTGGCGAAGAGCAGTCGTGTGCGAAGCAAGGTTAGGAATGAACTTCCCCAGGAATTTGACCATCCCGAGAAAGCGCAGCACTGCCTTCTTGTCTGCCGGCTGCTGCATGGCTGCGATGGCTGCCACTTTGTCGGCATCCGGCCGCACACCCGACCGGGAGATGTGGTCCCCGAAAAACTTTAGCTCAGTCTGGCCAAAAGAGCACTTGGCTCGGTTAAGGCGCAGGCCCTGATCCCATATCCGTGCAAAGACACGCTGGAGACGACTGATGTGCTCCTGTGGTGTGGTGGACCAGATGATAACGTCGTCTACGTAGACGCGTACCCCTTCGATGCCCTCCATCATCTGTTCCATGATGCGATGGAACACTTCGGAGGCCGAAATGATGCCGAATGGCATTCTATTGTAGCAGTATCTGCCAAATGGAGTGTTGAAAGTGGACAGCTTCCTGCTGGACTGATCCAATTGAATCTGCCAAAAACCTTTTGAGGCATCAAACTTGGTGAATATTTTTGCACGAGCCATTTCGCTCGTGATTTCTTCTCATTTGGGTATGGGGTAGTGTTCCCTCATAATGTTGTGATTAAAATTTTTTGGGTCAATGCAGATCCGGAGCTCGCCGGAGGGCTTCTTGACGCACACCATGGAGCTGACCCATGGCATTGGCTCCGTGACCCGGAAAAGCACTCCTTGGTCCTGCAGGTCCTGCAGCTGCTGCTTGAGGCGGTCCTTGAGTGGTGCTGGGACCCTACGAGGTGCGTTAATGACCGGGGTGGCGTCCGGTTTGAGCCGTATTCTATACGTGTAGGGCAGTGTGCCCATGCCCTCGAAAACCTCCTGGTTGTGCACGAGGAGTGAGTGGAGCTGCGCCCTAAAGTCTGCATCCGGGAAATCGCACGTGCCTTCTGGAGGCAGAGTGTGTACCCGCTTAACGAGGTGGAGGATCTTGCACGCCTGTGCGCCTAACAGAGAGTCCTTCGAGGATCCTACGATTTCAAATGATAATGTGGCTTTGTGTGAGTTGTGTGTAACATCGAGCTGACAGGACCCTGTGGCCGAGATGACGTTTCCATTGTAGTCAACCAGCTGACAGAGGGATGGCAGAATCGATGGTTTAACCTTCAAGGTCTGGAAGGCTGACCATGCGAGGAGATTCGCGGAGGCACCAGTGTCCAGGCGAAAAGTGATCTGTGATCGGATGACCGTGAGGGTGGCACACCCCTCATCGCTCGGATCAATGCTGTGGGCAGTGGCTGGTGGTTCCGACTTGGGGACATCCGGTTCTTGTGGATTACCGCAACGCGGAAGGGCTCCCTGTCTTCGGTATCGCTGGTCTGCATATTATCTGGATATGACTCAGTGTAGGGGGGCTGAATCACCCGCATGTCCCTGCGAGGCTGGTGGAATTGTTGGGAGTTGGCAGGTTGAGCTGCTCGACAGCAGGCAGCAAAGTGGCCCATCCTGCCACAGCGGAGGCATTGTCGCGCTTTGGCCGGACATTGCCGCTTTAAGTGGGCGGAGCCACAGTTGCCACGCGTCATGACGTCATGGTGTTCGTTGCGCCACCGCGCATGTGCGGTGCGGTCCTGCGTAGAGCGCGCCTGCGCATCACGTCCCTATGCGTCAACGTCCCCTCTTTTGGCGCGTACAAGCGCGGGAGGCCTCGGAAAGCGGGTGAAATGGCCGCCCTCATCCGGGCTGCGGGCCGGGAGGAACTCAATCGACTGGACCCGCTCCGCCGCGTAGGACCCATGCCGTGCCGTTTCGGCCGCCTGGATTTGGGAGTACCGGGTAGTCGCGTTCTCATGGAGGACGCAGGTCTCGATGGCAGTCGCTAGTGTGAGGCGCTTTATTTTAAGGAGCTGCTGGCGTAGGGTGTCCGAGATGACCCCAAAACTATCTGATCCCGTATCATGGAGTCAGAGGTGGCCTCATAGCCGCAGGACTGCGCGAGGATACGGAGGTGTGTCAAGAAAGATTGGAAAGGCTCATCCTTACCCTGCAGGCGCTGCTGGAAGAGGTACCTCTCGAAGCTCTCATTGACTTCCACGCTGAAGTGTTCCTCGAACTTCAGAAGCACCGTCTTATATTTTGTTCTGTCCTCGCCTTCCGCGAATGCCAGGGAGTTATAGATGTGGATGGCGTGTTGCCCCGCCGTGGAGAGGAGGAGGGCGATCTTCCTGGTGTCCCATGCATTCTCCCTGTCTGTGGCTTCTAGGAAGAGCTGGAAGCGCTGTTTAAACAGCTTCCAGTTTACGCCAAGATTACCAGCGATTCGGAGTGGCTGCGGCGGGCTGATGTTTTCCATGGAGCAGGATGGCGGATTTCTGAAAGGGCGAAGGTAGGTCTCACAGTCGCTGGTTAGCTTCCACTACTGGTATCATGTCGTGTTGGGTGTTCTGATGCACAAATGATCCAACACGGCTGTAGATGGTACAACTCTGTTTTATTGTCTAAACAACGGTAGCAACTAACTGCTGGCTTGGGTACGTGCTTCACCAGCTAACCTGTGGACCCAGCCCTATCACTATCTTAGTGAGGCACTCAGCACATGGTCTATGTCTGAGTGGCGCACTGTGAGCTCTGTGCTCTGAGCTATCTCCTGGTAGAATGAGCGGGAACTGTGATGTTCCCTGTTTTATAGTGCGTGTGCTCTCACTGGTGATTGGCTACGATGTTATGTGTGTGCTGGTTGGTCTAACTGCCTGTCCATCAGTGTGTGTGTGATTACACCATGATATGCTGATGTGGATAGCATGACAACATGCATGGATCCTTACTGGATGGAGGCCTCCTACCACCCTCTTCATCAATACAGACACAGTATGGTTCTTCGCCAGCAAGCTGGCTGCTACTCAAATTCAGTGATGATCTTGCGGTCAGGCCGGTTACCTCCCATCTTCACTCTCTCCCTCCTGTTGTGCTTTAACTTTTCCTGCGCAAAGAGAGAAGACCGCGTTCAGAGCAACTGGGTTTCAAGCATCTTTCCAATGCTTCCAGTCTTACAAACAACCCACTAGATCATGCACCATGTAATTGATGCACTGCAGGTTATCCACTAGGGTTCTGGGGCACCACTCTCCAGAGCGATGAGCCCATGCAGAGAAAAGGATAAGACCCACAGAGGTATCTTACTTGTGATGCTTACTGGTGCCCTCAAGGTCTAATCCCTTTCTACTCACCCCGCTCCTAAACAGTATCAGAACTCTCTGGGTGGAAGGCTCAGGGAGCCACAGTGACCTCTCCACTTGCAAATTAGATGGACTGCAGTGAGACTATGAGGCATCACCTTATAACACTGAGTAGCTCTTTTATGCATGGGCTACACAGATCGTGCCTTTCCAATTGAGGTCCATGCCCCCTCTACCATACAGTGAGTACGAGCAGTTGAGGGATAACTTACCCTGGCGGCAAGGGTGAGGTCATTCATCCATTTGTGGCTCTGAAGGGCAGTCATCTGGTGGAGGCTCTGAGCACTGGCCACCGTGGAGACTTTATCCAATGCTGGTTTGGTCTGATGGCTCAGCCTCCTCCTTCCATTCTCAGGATAGAGGATGCCCTGTCTGGCCACCACTACATTGAAAATGACCTCGAGAGACATGTCACTGTATCTGAGGTACAGAGGTCACCGTGATCAGGAATAATAAAGGAAACTATAGGAATTTGGTGGAGGCATTTGTAAAGTGGTGCTATAATAATTCTCTTCAACTGAATGTAAACGAGACAAGAGAACAAGTTCGGAACAAGCTCTTTAATGATGGTTCACTGATGTCCTTTAGGGAAGAAAATATGCCTTCCTTACCGGTCTGGCCTACAGGGAATCCAGACCCACAGCAATGTGGTTGACTCATAAATACCCTCTGAAATGGCCTAGCAAGCCACTCAGTTGTATTCAACTGCTACGAAAACACAAAAAAGGAATGAAACCAGACGGATCGCCCGGCATCGAACAAGCCATCATAAATGATAATGGCAAACTCAGCCCTGCTGACCCTACAAAGTCCTCCTTCCTAACAACTGGGGGCTTGTGCCAAAGTTGGGAGAGCTATCTCACAGACTAATCAAGCAACAGCCTGACATAGTCATACTTACAGAATCATACCTGTCAGACAATCTCCCAGACACCGCTATTACTATTCCTGTGTATGGCCTGTTTCATCAGCAGGGCAGGTCCAGCAGTGGTGATGGCACAGTGGTATACAGTCAGGAGAGAGTTGCCCTGGGAGTCCTCAACATGGGCTCTGGACCCAATTAAGTCTTGTGGCTTCAGGTTAAAGATGGGCAAGGAAAACTCCTGATATAATTACCACATATCGGCCACCATCAGCTGATGAATCAGTACTCCTCCATGTTGAACACCACTTGGAGGAAGCACTGTGGGTGGAAAGAGCACAGAATATTCTCTGGGTGGGAGAACTTCAATGTTCATCACCAAAAGTGGCTCGGTAGTATTGACAAATGTTGAATTCTTTACCCGTCCGTCTGGCCTCAATAAAACTCGAGATAGATTTGTAGGCATAGTATTATTTATTTTTACCCGACTTGCAAGTCTGACTCGCTTCACAAAAACCCAGAACATAAGCAGCCTCCTGGGTCTTCAGAATCGAGTGCTATTGGAGACAAAGGAATCTCTACAAATATATTAAAATGGCATTAAGTTTCACATAAACGATTCCCATAGGTCATCCTATACCCCTCCTGACCTGGCCATACATCCTAATTGGCTCACTTCTTATTCCTTTCCCCATGCCTCTTGTTACCCAGCATCCTTTTCTCCTCCTCTACTAGACACCCCTCCCCCTTCCGTGCCATGCTTTCTGAAATCCTTTGTCTGTGAAATCACTAGAATTAGACCGGCCTATATCTACATTACTGTAACTAATATATTTAAACTAACTATTTTTTATCATATTCGTCATTCCCTCCTTTTATCATTTCATGATAACCTATCTATTCAATCCGTAGCTACGGCCCCTCATCTAAAAAGATTTGTCACTGCATTTCCAATTCCTGTTGTAGCCCCCCTTCATCCGCTGCACCCTCGTGGATCCTAACAGCCAAGATTCTAGGGGCATCTATCTGTTCTAGTGCACCCCGCATTCTACCCATCACGCATTTAAGGATGGCCAGGCCCACAAAGATGCAGCTAAATACATGGCCATATTTATCAACCAGTCCTTCTAAACTCCAAATCCCCAGTTACCCCAAGAGCCAGGGTCCTGCATTCCGTCCAGGTGATCCCGCATGCGATCCATAAATTTAGTGATGTTAGCGGTTAGGTCTTGAACTCCCATGATACACTTGCCCTGCACTATGGCGCATACCCCACCCTCACAGGCCAGAAGATAGTCAAGAGCATACCGGTTCTGCATTGCAAACAACCGCAGCTGAGACAATTCCTTGGTTATTGCCCCGAGGGCTCCCAAGGTTTCGTTTCCCAGGATGGTAAGGCCACAAATAAAATAATTCCTATTGCTGACCGCCAAGGAACCCCCCACACCTCCCAGTGTCAAGACGCTTAGAATTCCCCATCCGGCTGAGTGGCCCCGGTTGGGTGCGAGAACCTGAGGTTTTTTCCAGTTCTCGCAGAATTCAGTTGAGACTGCCCAGCGTGCTAACTGATTATGCAGCATCTACGCCGAGGGGCAGGGGACTGTGGTAGAGACTAGAGTCCCGCTAGCAATTTGGCGGGGAAATGGGGGTGACAAAACATTGGTCGCTGTGCCATTAAAAAAAAAGTAGTATCCTTGCTCCGTGTACAGGCTAGCATCACAATCAGTATATCGATTGCATAGGGATCCCCCAGTAGCCCAGTTTATCCAGCTTTGGAATGCCCATTTGGGCCTCCGAGCAATGCGGAAAGCCCTAGTCCCAACAGTGATATGAGAGACATTCGCCCAGCCACAAAGGAGCTGGAGGCCTGCGTTCAATGGAATGCAGGTGGTGTTGTAACAAACGCATTGGCCAGACGCCTGACTGATATGACACCTCCTGTCCGTACAGGTGGGGAATAGACATGTTATATTCGTTTCCACCTCTACCTGCAAACAGCCATACCCGTCACTTCTGAAACAATTCTTGTACGACCGGGAGTCTCTATTGGGACTGAAGTGGCTAGGTATGTACGCCCTCTACCGTTGCAGCCTATCATACTGTGAGTGGGAATTACCCCGAGGCAGGGGAAGGCAAATAGCCGGTGGTGCTGAACGCGGATCGTACGGAAGAGTGACTTGCTCGGGCGGTGGCTCGGAACGCTGACAATGAACCACCGTTTGGGGAGTGCCCCAAAGCGGTGAAACAGAAAATAACCTGCGGGGTTCGGGTCGCAGACAACCCGTCCCTGGCCATAAAAGCGGTGGTAAATCTGGTAGAAGAGATTCATACTACCCGGGTTTTCCTCAGTCTGGGCACTAAATGAATTAAGTGTATCTCCTGATAACCTACGTTCTAGTTGTACTCCCCTCCTTACACGCCCCGTCCTCTCTCTAGTCCCCCGCTCTCTCTCACAACCTCTTCCTACCCTCTCCTGACGGTCTGATTTTACCTTTATGGCACCAATCTTAACACATCCAAAATCAAATTTACATATACTCCAAAAACAAGGCAATGTCCATGTAATGTTCCCTTCCCATCGCTGGGACCGGTGCAATTGCTTCATGAGTCCTGCATTGTCCGTCAACCTGATGACCTTCCATGAGTCGATACCATGCCCTCGTATATGGGGGCAGCGAAGAACATCACCTCTGCATAAACAAAATATCCTTGTAGTTTGGTTGGGGTTACAGATGTAGATGATATTTCCCTTTTCCATGCCCATCGCCGATGTCACTCCAAGCGAGGTGAGGCCGAAGATCACACAGGCGGTGCGTAGCCACCCCATCATGCTTCACACCTGTAAAACAGCGCTGGGGAAGGGAAGCTGGTTAGTAACCGACCTTTTTACAGTGGTAGAGGTGGACCCAATTTACAGTGGTGGAGGTGGTCCCAAGCACTCCGCCCCTCCACTTTAACTGCCGTGGGGGTGGTAAGGAGAACTTGGAAGGGCCCCTCCCATCGCAGCTCCAACCCTTTCCGAGTCCAATTTTTGACCATGACATAACTACCGGGCTGCACTGAAAGTGAGCTAGGTAATGGGGGTGGTGGTGGGTGAGCCGCGCGGACCTCACCATGGAGCTCTTTGAGGACCTTAGTGAGGGCTAGAACATAGGTGGTCCTTTCTTCAGTCATATGGTGAAACTGAACCAGTCTGGGAACATGCAGGCTCCAGGGAGTTCTAAGGGGCCTGCCATAAAAGATCTCAGCAGGAGAGAGCCGGGCAGGTGTAACCCGCAGCTGGAAGAGGGCAACGGGGAGCAACTTAAGCCATGTCAGTCCCGTGTCTGCTCTTAATTTAGCCAATTTGAGGGTCTGATTGTGTCTCTCAACCAACCCGGCCGCCTGCGGTCTGTAAGCACAGTGTAATTGCTGGCATATGCCCAACTGGGAGCAGAACTCCTTGTTAATCTGTCCAATAAAATGAGGCCCGTTATCAGAACTTAACTGAGCTGGTATACCGTACTGGGGAATGATTTCCCGCATCAGAACTTTAACCACAGTCAAAGCTTTATTATCGGTAGTCGGATACACCTCGACCCATCTGCTGAACACATCCACAATGACCAAAACATATTTATAATATTGACACCTTTCTAACTCAATGTAATCCATTTGAAGCGTCTCAAAAGGACCATTGGGCAACGGGGTTGCCCCATCCCACAAGGGATACCTTTTCCGGTGTTATATTGCTGACAGATCAAACACCGATTACTGATACTCTGGGCCAATCCCTGCATTTTAGGGTGCCACCAAGTGTCCAGCAACAAATCACTAGTCCCCCGAGCCCCACAATGAGTTGCAAAGTGTACACATTCGATGACCCATAAAGCCAGTACATCAGACATACAAGTCTGATGTGCTGCCGTGGTCCATAAAGAGGAAACAGAATCATATGTACAACCTAACTGTTTCCACATTTGTTTATCACTCTCAGGAGCGTCCTCCTGTAACCTTATAACGTCTTGGATGGTTGGCATTGGCTTGTCAGAAGCAGACATATTTATAGCAGATCGTTTAGTCTGACTCAACATTTTAGGCACCATCACTTGCTGAATTTGCGCGGCTGTCCGCGCTGCACAATCTGCTTGTTCATTACCAACGTCAACTGGGGTCTTACCGTTTGTATGGGCAGCGCATTTAATGACGGAAATCTGCGCGGGCATAAGGAGGGCCTGCAGTAGGTCATTAACTAAACCCCGGTGGGATATTTCTGTGCCGGCCGAGGTAAGGAATCCCCTATTCTTCCAGGGCTGTCCGAAGTCATGAACTACCCCGAAGGCGTATCGGGAGTCGGTGTAAATATTTACCCGACGATCTACTCCAAGTATACATGCACGGGTAAGGGCTGAATAAGGGGTCTGAAAAGCGGCTGCTTCTAGGATCAGACCATCCTGATCTACGATTGTGTAACCGGACAGTCTCCGGCCAGTGGGGCTTACTAATGCACTGCCATCAACATACATAATCATGTCAGGTTGTTCTCACGGAATATCACTCAGATCGTCCCTTATTGTTGTAGTTTCCTGAATCAAGGCTAAACAGTCGTGACCAGGTGCGTCCTCATGGACAGGGGGACCGCTAAGAAAACAGGCTGGATTGATAGTGGTACAGTATTTAAATGTCAGACGTGGATTGTTCAAAAGGTATATCTCATACCTATTCTGACGAGCTGCGGTAAGATGCTGAGTCTGCAATTGCCCCAGTAGTACGATGACCGAGTGGGAGCTATACACCGTAACATCCTGTTGGAGAGTGATATTGGCAGCAGCCTGCAAACTATTGTATATCGCTGCCAAGATCTGGGTGCAAACAGGGTGGCCCAATGCCACTGGATCAAGTTTGGAAAGGTAATATGCTACGGGCCGGTGCTTGTCCCCATGTTGCTGGGTGAGTACCGCTGTTGAACATCCTTCCAGAACAGTACAGTATATCTGGAACTGTCGGTCGTACAAGGGCCCACCGAGGGCCTAGGGGTGGGGAATTGGCATATTGGTTCAATCCTACTGGGTTAGAGACTTCTTTCTGTGGCTGTAAGTAAAACCCCTAAGAACTTGACCTTTGTCTGAGCCACCAGGACCTTTGATTGTGAAACAACATAACCCAACGAGGATAGGTGGTTTAATAACTGGATCACATCATCCCTGTTACTGGGCTCATCAGGACTCGCTACCAATGTGTCATCTACATACTGCACTAGAGTGGAACCATGCTCCAATATCAAGGCCTGGAGTTGGGTCTGCAGACATCTGGAGAAGAGCGTAGGTGAGTTGACGAACCCCTATGGCAGTCGGGTCCAGGTATACTGCTGTCCATTGTAAGTGAAGGCAAACAAATATTGGCTTTCAGATGCGAGTGGAAGGGTAAAGAAGACGTGCTGAAGGTCAATTATGGCGAAGACCCGGGCTTGAGCTGGAATTTGAGCCAGTATGTGGGCAGGATTAGGGACAAGAGCATGTAACGGCTGTGCGATGGCATTGATTGAACATAAATCCTGTACTAATCGGTACTGGTCTGGTTTGGCTGGTTTAGGCATAGCAAGTATGGGGGTGTTACATTCTGATTGGCAAGGGACCAAAATACCCTGTTGCAACAGCTCTCAGATTAATTTATCTATAGACGGGGCAGCTTGGGGTTTCAGGGGGTATTGCCGAATGGAAGGCAGCTTTACATGGTCCTTAATCATTACCTTAATAGGTGTAACATTTGTCTTTCCCACTTGTGATGGGTATTCCGGCCAGACCTGTGGACTGACATATTCCAAAACGTCACGTCCCCGGTGATGCTGAAGTCGAGTGTTAATCGTTTCAGGGACCTCAAAATATTTTATGGCAGTGCCATCTGGTGTGACTTGAAGTGAGCACTCTGTTGGATCTGAATGATCCACTGCCCTCCTTACCATAGGCCCCAGATCCTTGGCATGGTACTGGTCGTGGACCTGACGTGTAATATGAGGGCCTACAGAAGCTGACTGTGGCCATAAATGTGGTGGTATTGTAACAAAATCGGCTGTACCTTCTTTTCCCGTGACTGGCCATTCTGTCCCAATTAACGGCCGGTATTTGTCCTCCAGCTCCCTGTTTTGTCCGGTTCTGTCATAGGCCAGGGTAATGTGATGCAGTGAATGTTCAATGTCTAACGTCCACCACTGGGGAGTGATAGAAATATAGCACTGTTGTCTCATCCTCCATGATTGAACTGTTACCCCTTCGTCTCCGCACTCTAGCTGTAGCTGGAAGATACACAGTAAATCTCGGGCCAACAAGTTACAGTCCAATCCAGGAGTCACCACAAACTGATGATCCGCAGACTTATTCTCGTAAGTGACTGTCACAGGTTCAGAAATAGGATACTCACACACCTGTCCTTGGAACCCCGACAAATGCTGGGTGCGGTCGGATAGTGGTAGTCGAAGTTCTGATTGCACCAAAGACATGGCTGCTCCAGTGTCGATTACAAATGGGCAGTGTTGATCTCCTATCTGCAGAGAAATAATAGGTTCCCTGTCCGATTGGAGAGTCCTTTTGACTAAATTAGCTAGTCAATCCTGTGTTGGGAAAGGGTTTGCCTGGGAGAAGTCAGTGTATCTCGTCTGTCCTCCTCTTGGTGGGTACCCCCTCTTTTGGGTCGGGTTGTCTCCTTCTGCTGCCCGTCTGCACAGCCGCAATTAAAACATGCATTGTTCCCTCTATATCTGCCCCGTCCTCTTTTCCCAGTAGACCAATGGCCCGTCAGAGGGGGCGGCAGTTGTAAAGCTGTTGGTACATATGGTGGGCCATAAAGAGGAGCTGAGGGTCCATTTGGGTGGGTTTGATATCCTACTCCATGTTGATCCACCCACCCAAGGTCACAATATTGGGGTTCCAGATGGTAAGCCACCGTTTCTGCCGCTGGTTGGGGTCTCAGATCATCCTTTTTCATTACATACTCAGTCTTAATCTTTGTAACTGAGCCTCCTTCCTGGCCTACACCCTCCTTCCAATAAAATCTGACTGCCCTGGCCATCTGAGAAGGGTCGTTCTCTGTCCAATTCATGTTATTACATTTCATGGCAGTAGCCACGGAAGGCGGTAGGCAATGCATTAACATAGCACAATATTGAGGGGAATTCTGACCATTTTGGTATGGCAAGTCACCTGACTGCCCACGGTAGATTTCATTAAAACGTTCCAGAAATTCCTCTGGCTCTTCAGTCATTTTAGGTTTGAGGTCTAAGATAGCAGAAATGTTTATGGGCTTTTGAAATGTGACATTCAACACATTCAGAATTTGTGCCCGTCTATCATCATCCAAGGCATGGGCTTGAGTGCGCTGGAGTGCGGCGTGGCTAGCATAATTCAAGTGATTGAGATGATTGCGGTACTCTGCTGGGGTTAAAACCTGCTGGACTAAGACCCAGAGGTCCCTAGAATCAGCTTGATAAACTGAGATGGTAGTTCTCAGATAATCCACGAAAGCAGCAGGAGATTTCTTCCTCTCTGGGATTGCAGCCAGAATAACCATCATCTCACTTGGTCTCCATGGCCTCAATAAAACTCGAGATGGATTTGTAGGCATAGTATTATTTATTTTTACCCGACTTGCAAGTCTGACTCGCTTCACAAAAACCCAGAACACAAGCAGCCTCCTGGGTCTTCAGAATCGAGTGCTATTGGAGACAAAGGAATCTCTACAAATACATTTAAATGGCATCAAGTTTCACATAAACGATTCCCATAGGTCATCCTATACCCCTCCTGACCTGGCCATACATCCTAATTGGCTCACTTCTTATTCCTTTCCCCTGGCCTCTTGTTACTCAGCATCCTTTTCTCCTCCTCTACTAGACACCCCTCCCCCTTCCGTGCCATGCTTTCTCAAATCCTTTGTCTGTGAATTAGACCAGCCTACATCTACATTACTGTAACTAATATATTTAAACTAACTATTTTATATCACATTCGTCAGTATCACCACAGACCGAGCTGGCGGATCCTAAAAGGCTAGACTGGGACTGGTGAGGGAATCAACAAGAGGGAAAAACATACTTGACCTCAGCCTCACCAAATTGCCTGCTGCAGATGCATCTGTCTATGAAAGTATCAGTAGAAGTGACCACCGCACAGTCCTTGTGGAGACAAAGTCCCGTCTTCACATTGATGATACTCTCCATCATATTGTGTGCCACTACCACTGTGCAAAATGCCATAGACTTCGAACAGATCTAGCAACCCAAGACTGGACATCCAAGAAGTGCTGTGGGCCATCAGCAGCAGAATTGTATTCAACCACAATCTGCAACCTCATGGCCCGCCGTATCCCCCACTCTACCATTACCAGCAAGGCAGGGGATCAACCCTGGTTCAATGAAGAGTGCAGGAGAGCACACCAAAGAGCAACAGCAGGCATATCAAAAAATGAGGTGTCAACCTGGTGAAGCTACAACACAGGATCTACTTGTGTGCCAAACAGCAAGTAATAGACAGAACTAAGCAATTCCACAATGAACGCATCAGGTCTAAGCTCTGTAGACCTGCCACATACAGCCGTGAATGGACAATTAAACAACTCACTGGAGGAGGTGACTCCACAAATATCCCCATCCTCAATGATGGAGGAGCCCAACACATATGTGCAAAAGGCAAGGCTGAAGCATTCACAACAATCTTCAGCCAGAAGTGCCAAGTGAATGATCCGTCTTGGTCTCCTCCGGAGGTCTCTAGCATCACAGATGTCAGTCTTCAGTCAATATGATTCACTTCATGTGATGTCAAGAAATGGCATAAGGCACTCGATACTGCAAAGGCTATGGGTCCTGATAATATTCTGACATTTGTACTGAAGATTTGTGCTCCAGAACTTGCCACACCCCTAACTAAGCCGTTCCAGTACAGTTACAACACTGGCACCTGCCCGGTAATGTGGAAAATTGCCCACGTGTGTCCTCACACAAGAAACAAGACAAATCCAACCCAGCCAATTACCGCCCTATCAATCTACTCTCAAATTTGTTGTGTTCTATGATCTTGTCTATGCAATGAATCTACAGAACTGCTGGTGACTTAACTAGAATGATGTTTTATTGATGTACATGTGGTAAAGTAATAATCAGAATGCTATGTAGACCAAAGATGTGCAGGTTAGGTGGATTGGCCATGCTAAATTGCCTTTAGGTTAGATGGGTTCCTGGGTTACGGGGATAGGGGATAGGATGGAGGTGTGGGCTTAAATAGGGTGCTCTTTCCAAGAGCCAGTGCAGACTCGATGGGCTGAATGGCCTCCTTCTGCACTGTAAATGCTATGAATTCTATAAATTCTATCTTAATGACTGAGTCTCCTAGACTCTCCTCGAACTACCCTTATGTGCGACTGTCTTGGTGTACGCATTACAACCTTCTGCCGATAGTCGGATGTCACGTGACTGATGTCTGACGCCACCTGCTGGTTGGAGGTCACACGGCTGAGTGCATGTAATATTGTTCACGGGTATATCACCACATCCCCCTTCCTTTGGAGATTATTAATCTCTATATACGACATTAATCAACATTTTTACTTTACACATATGGTTTCTGTATCAACAATTTTAACTCATGTGTCCACACACATAATACGCCTGCTAGTTGTGTGTCCCTTGTGCACAGTTCATTGTGCCTCCTTCACTGGATCACCCCGCTGATCGCATGGTTTCCAACCTTTTTGAAGACTGGTTTGCATGCTGTCTTTTGCTTCCCATCCTTCTGCCGCGATGCTTTCTAAATGCATGTATCCTCGTAGGCCACACCTGCATCACCAGCTTTATCTTTGTTTGTTTTTTTACACGACGCTGTTTGCTGCTGCTGCATCCTTGAATATTTTCTGTCTCTAGCCTGTCGGCCACACCATCGACATCTTCACTCCTGGTTTAACCAGTGGGATTCTCTACATCACCCACTCTCCTTCTCTTTCTCTTTTTAGCTTTGATGATTCTTTTGTGAGTGCTTCGCTGTTTCTGTTTGGGTTTGGCAACCCTTGTCCTATTACTGCTCTGCACAATGTGCGCAGAAGTGTGCGGATCTTCAATTGGGACTTCTCGTGCCGATGTGCTTCCGAGGGACTGTGCATTCACGACCAGGTCTGTGCCCCAGCTGGTGGTTGCAGAACGGTGCCTGGGTGGAAACCACGTCTATTACATCGGATGCTGTCCCTTCCTGGGTTGGTGGACCAGCGATTGTTGGATGGCTCCTCCCCACTGGAGATTATGATATAAACGTTCTCTTGCCCTGATGATCTAGGTGCTGGGTCATCCCAGTCTTGCACTAGTACGCACATGTGATCCATCGAGCTACATAATGATGTAATCATCAGCCCTTCTAACTCGTCTTCCGCCAGAATAACCTTGAGCAGCAGAGAGTCGATTACCTGAACCATTTCAGGGGCCTGAGAGGATTCACCAGATGCCTCTGGAACCAGCTTCTCCACCGTTGTATTTTTATCCAGCACTATCACCTCATCATGCCCTCAAAACCATCTTACCACATTTTATCATCGCCCTCTGCTGACTCACTCTCGGAGTCATCATTTCCATCGTCATATCCACATTCTTCGTATGTGTCCTTATTGTCCTCATCATTGGAGTTAATATCCTCGTACTCATCATCATCATCTTCCATGAAGTATAACACTGCTCGTGGAAGTATGTTCTCATGCAGGAATTGACCTATTTTTAAATCAGCAGCGAGTCTTGCTACACAGCTTCCACCTAACACTCCATATTCAGAACCTCGGGAGTGAAGAAGTTGAAAAAACAGTTATTCAGTCAAGTTTTCGTGACTGCTTTACGAGTAGGCCGACCCACATGCGACTGCTTCATTCTAATAGTTTTCATTGTGATATTTTTTTCATTCTTCCAGTGGATGTGGCAAACTGTGCATCCCGTAACTGTAAATACGAAGAAGCCTGACCCATCAGGCTGTGAGTCCATCTGAGCACCTCATTCATGAAGTACTCATTCGATTCGAACCTGAACTCCAGACTGCAGAGTGAAGCCCATTGGCTGTCCAAGATCTGAAAAGTTTATTGCAGATGCTTTAATATGGACTCATCATGTCACTGTATCATGGGTCTGTGCATAGAAGAAGGTGAATTTTCAATAAGCTTTAAACAAAGGTTCTACTTGTAGGAACTCGCAGCTGGAGCTTGTTAATTAGTTAATTGGATTAGGCCAGTTTTCAGAGACTAGATTCACAGTATAAAAATGATCCACCTGCAGTGCAGACTTTGTTTGCTTTGAGTGCTGATTTGGTGCATTTGAGTGCTATAGTGAGAGTTTGGTGACTGAGGGAGTATAAGGGTTCATTTTTATCTGCAGTCTAGTCTTTCTTTTATTTAGTTAATTAACTTAAAAGTTGCTGTTTGGTTTATAAGAAGGTGAATTTTCAATCAGCTTTAAACAAAGGTTCTACTTGTAGGTACTTGCAGCTGGAGCTTGTTAATTAGTTAATTGGATTAGGCCAGTTTTCAGAGGCTAGATTCACAGTATAAAAGTGATCCACCTACAGTGCAGACTGTGTTTGCACTGTGCTGGATTTGGTGCATCTGAGTGCTATAGTGAGAGTTTGGTGACTGAGGGAGTTAGGTGAGGAGGGAGTAAGGTGCTCCTTTCATTTCATTTCCTACATTTCCGCAAAGAGCGAGAAGGGAGCCAGAGGTTTACAGAGAGTGCAGCTGACTGGGAGCAGAGTCGGGGGGCGGAGGTCCAGTTGGTCCACAGGACAGCTATATTCTGTAAGGCAAGAGGGGATGGAGGCTAGGCCAGTTGCATGCTCCTCCTGTATGATGTGGGTGGTGAGGGATACCACCGGTGTCCCCGCTGACTATACCTGCGGGAAGTGCACCCAACTCCAGCTCCTCAGAGACCGTGTTAGGGAACTGGAGCTGGGGCTGGATGAACTTCGGATCATCTGGGAGGCAGAGGGTTTTCTAGAGAAGAGTTACAGGGAGGTAACCACACCCAAAGTACAGGACAAGAGTAGCTGGGTTACAGTCAGGGGAAAGAAAATAAACAGGCAGACAGTGCAGGGATCCCTCGTGGCCTTTCCCCTTCAAAACAAGTATACCGTTTTGGATGCTGTTGGGGGGGATGACCTACCGGGAGAAGGCCCTAGAAGCCAGGTCTCTGGCACTGAGTCTGGCTCTGGGGCTCAGAAGGGAAGGGGGGAGAATAGAAAAGCAATAGTAATTGGAGATTCAATGGTTAGGGGAATAGATAGGAGATTCTGTGGTCGCGAACGAGACTCCCGAAAGGTATGTTGCCTCCCGGGTGCCAGGGCCAGGGATGTCTCGGATCGTGTCTTCAGGATCCTTAAGGGGGAGGGGGAGTAGCCAGAAGTCGTGGTGCACATTTGTACCAATGACGTAGGTAGGAAAAGGGGTGTGGAGGTAATAAATGAGTTTAGGGAGTTAGGCTGGAAGTTAAAAGCCAGGACAGACAGAGTTGTCATCTCTGGTTTGTTGCCGGTGCCACGTGATAGCGAAGCTAGGAATAGGGAGAGAGTGCAGCTGAACACATGGCTGCAGAAATGGTGTAGGAGGGAGGGCTTCAGGTATTTGGATAATTGGAGCGCATTCTAGGGAAGGTGGGACCTGTACAAGCAGGACACGTTGCGTCTGAACCAGAGAGGCACCAATTTCCTGGGAGGGAGGTTTTCTAGTACTCTTCGGGAGGGTTTAAACTAATTTGGCCAGGGAATGGGAACCGGATTTGTAGTCCAGCAACTAAGGTAGCCGATATTCAGGATGCCAAAGCGTGTAATGAGGCAGTGGGGAAGGGAACACTGACAAAGGAGAGTACTTGCAGGCATGGAGATGGGTTGAAGTGTGTATACTTCAACGCAAGAAGCATCAGGAATAAGGTGGGTGAACTTAAGGCACGGATCGGTAGTTGGGACTACGATGTGGTGGCCATCACGGAAACTTGGATAGAAGAAGGGCAGAAATGGTTGTTGGAGGTCCCTGGTTATAGAAATTTCAATAAGATTAGGGAGGGTGGTAAAAGAGGTGGGGGGTGGCATTGTTAATTAGAGATATTACAGCAACTGCAGAAAATCAGTTCGAGGAGTATCTGCCTACTGAGGTAGTATGGGTTGAAGTCAGAAATAGGAAAGGAGCAGTCACCTTGTTGGGAGTTTTCTATAGGCCCCCCATTAGCAGCAGAGATGTGGAGGAACAGATTGGGAAACAGATTTTGGAAAGGTGCAGAAGTCACAGGGTAGTAGTCATGGGTGACTTCAACTTCCCAAACATTGAGTGGAAACTCTTAAGATCAAATAGTTTGGATGGGGTGATGTTTGTGCAGTGTGTCCAGGAAGCTTTTCTAACACAGTATGTAGATTGTCCGACCAGAGGGGAGGCCATATTGGATTTGGTACTTGGCAGTGAACCAGGGCAAGTGATAAATTTGTTAGTGGGGGAGCATTTTGGAGATAGTGACCACAATTCTGTGACTTTCACTTTAGTAATGGAGAGGGGTAGGTGTGTGCAACAGGGCAAGGTTTACAATTGGGGGAAGGGTAAATACGATGTTGTCAGAGAAGAATTGAAGTGCATACGTTGGGAACATAGGCTGTCAGGGAAGGACAGAAGTGAAATGTGGAACTTGTTCAAGGAACAGGTACTACGTGTCCTTGATATGATGTCCCTGTCAGGCAGGGAAGAGATGGTCGAGTGAGGGAACCATGGTTGACAAGAGAGGTTGAATGTCTTGTTAAGAGGAACAAGGAGACTTATGTAAGGCTGAGGAACCAAGGTTCAGACAGTGCTCTAGAGGGATACAAGATAGCCAGGAGGGAACTGAAGAAAGGGATTAGGAGAGCTAAGAGAGGGCACGAAAAATCTTTGGTGGGTAGGATCAAGGAAAACCCCAAGGCCTTTTACACATATGTGAGAAATATGAGAATGACTAGAGTGAAGGTTGGTCCGATCAAGGACAGTATCAGGAGATTGTATATTGAGTCTGAAGAGATAGGAGAGGTCTTGAACGAGTACTTTTCTTCAGTATTTACAAATGGGAGGGGCCATATTGTTGGAGAGGACAGTGTGAAACAGAGTGGTTTGCTCGAGGAGATACTTGTTAGGAAGGAAGATGTGTTGGGCATTTTGAAAAACTTGAGGGTAGACAAGTCCCCCGGGCCTGACGGGATATATCCAAGGATTCTATGGGAAGCAAGAGATGAAATTGCAGAGCCGTTGGCAATGATCTTTTCGCCCTCACTGTCAACAGGGGTGTTACCAGGGGATTGGAGAGTGGCGAATGTCGTGCCCCTGTTCAAAAAAGGGAATAGGGATAACCCTGGGAATTACGGCCAATTAGTCTTACTTCGGTGGTAGACAAAGTAATGGAAAGGGTACGAGGGATAGGATTTCTGAGCATCTGGAAAGACACTGCTTGATTAGGGATAGTTAGCATGGATTTGTGAGGGGTAGGTCTTGCCTTACAAGTCTTATTGAATTCTTTGAGGAGGTGACCAAGCATGTGGATGAAGGTAAAGCAGTGGATGTAGTGTACATTTTAGTAAGGCATTTGATAAGGTTCCCCATGGTAGGCTGATGCAGAAAGCAAGGAGGCATGGGATAGTGGGAAATTTGGCCAGTTGGATAACGGACTGGCTAACCGATAGATGGCAGAGAGTGGTGGTGGATGGCAAATATTCAGCCTGGATCCCAGTGGCGTACCGCAGGGATCAGTTCCGGGTCCTCCGCTGTTTGTGATTGATGATCAGGGGAATAGATAGAGTAGACAGCCAGCGACTTTTTCCCCGGGTAGAACAAACCATTACAAGGGGACATAAATTTAAGGTGAATGGTAGAAGATATAGGGGGGATATTAGAGGTAAGTTCTTTACCCAGAGAGTAGTGGGGGCATGGAATGCACTGCCTGTGGAAGTAGTTGAGTCGGAAACATTAGGGACCTTCAAGCAGCTATTAGATAGGTACATGGATTACGGTAGAATGATATAGTGTAGATTAATTTGTTCTGAAGGGCAGCACGGTAGCATTGTGCATAGCACAATTGCTTCACAGCTCCAGGGCCCGAGGTTCGATTCCGGCTTGGGTCACTGTCTGTGCCGAGTCTGCACATCCTCCCCGTGTGTGCGTGGGTTTCCTCCGGGTGCTCCGGTTTCCTCCCACAGTCCAAAGATGTGCAGGTTAGGTGGATTGGCCATGATAAATTGCCCTTAGTGTCCAAAATTGCCCTTAGTGTTGGGTGGAGTTACTGGGTTATGGGGATAGGGTGGAGGTGTTGACCTTGGGATAGGGTGCTCTTTCCGAGAGCCGGTGCAGACACGATGGGCCGAATGGCCTCCTTCTGCACTGTAAATTCTATGATAACCTATGATTAATCTAGGACAAAGTTTCGGCACAACATCGTGGGCCGAAGGGCCTGTTCTGTGCTGTATTTTTCTATGTTCTATATCTTCATTCTTGAAGACAGATAGCCAGAACTGTGCAGTGTCCTACGGATTCTCCATTCCTATCCCTGGTTGATCTTCCTCCACTTTCACTATCACTCGTATCTCATCGGATAATTTTGGTACAGTATCTGGTTGTCAATCGCTTTATCTTTTTGTCGGCTTGCTGACTGGGATGTACAGCCGCTCCACTAAGTTCTGGGTCTCGCATGCAGCCACCCCTCAGATGGATTCATGTTTCGTGTCCAGAATGGAGAATGGTACGACGTGTCTTCTGTTGTAAAAAAGCAAAAGAGAAAGCCTATAATATGGCAAAGAGTAGTGGGAAGTCAGAAGATTGGGAAGGCTACAAAAACAAACAGAGGATAACAAAGAGAGAAATAAGGAAAGAGAGGATCAAATATGAAGGTAGGCTAGCCAGTAACATTAGGAATGATAGTAAAAGTTTCTTTAAATACATTAAAAACAAACGGGAGGCAAAAGTTGACATTGGGCCGCTCCAAAATGACGCTGGTAATCTAGTGATGGGAGACAAGGAAATAGCTGAGGAACTAAATAAGTACTTTGCGTCAGTCTTCACAGTAGAAGACATGAGTAATATCCCAACAATTCAGGAGAGTCAGGGGGCAGAGTTGAATATGGTAGCCACCACAAAGGAGAAAGTGCTAGAGAAACTAAGAGGTCTAAAAATTGATAAATCTCCGGGCCCAGATGGGCTACATCCTAGAGTTCTAAAGGAGATAGCTAAAGAAATAGTGGAGGCGTTAGTTATGATCTTTCAAAAGTCACTGGAGTCAGGGAAAGTCCCAGAGGATTGGAAAATCGCTGTTGTAACCCCCCTGTTCAAGAAGGGAACAAGGAAAAAGATGGAAAATTATAGGCCAATCAGCCTAACCTCGGTTGTTGGCAAGATTCTAGAATCCATCGTTAAGGATGAGATTTCTAAATTCTTGGAAGTGCAGGGTCGGATTAGGACAAGTCAGCATGGATTTAGTAAGGGGAGGTCGTGCCTGACAAACCTGTTAGAGTTCTTTGAAGAGATAACAAATAAGTTAGACCAAGGAGAGCCAATGGATGTTATCTATCTTGACTCCAAAAGGCCTTTGATAAGGTGCCTCACGGGAGACTGCTGAGTAAAATAAGGGCCCATGGTATTCGAGGCAAGGTACGAACATGGATTGACGATTGGCTGTCAGGCAGAAGGCAGAGAGTTGGTATAAAAGGTTCTTTTTCGGAATGGCAACCGGTGACAAGTGGTGTCCCGCAGGGTTCAGTGTTGGGGCCACAGCTGTTCTCTTTATATGTTAACGATCTAGATGACGGGACTGGGGGCATTCTGGCTAAGTTTGCCGATGATACAAAGATAGGTGGAGGGGCAGGTAGTTTGGAGGAGGTGGGGAGGCTGCAGAAAGATTTAGACAGTTTAGGAGAGTGGTCCAAGAAATGGCTGATGAAATTCAACGTGGGCAAGTGCGAGGTCTTGCACTTTGGAAAAAAGAATAGAGGCATGGACTATTTTCTAAACGGTGACAAAATTCATAATGCTGAAGTGCAAAGGGACTTGGGAGTCCTAGTCCAGGATTCTCTAAAGGTAAACTTGCAGGTTGAGTCCGTAATTAAGAAAGCAAATGCAATGTTGTCATTCATCTCAAGAGGCTTGGAATATAAAAGCAGGGATGTACTTCTGAAGCTTTATAAAGCATTAGTTAGGCCCCATTTAGAATACTGTGAGCAATTTTGGGCCCCACACCTCAGGAAGGACATACTGGCACTGGAGCGGGTCCAGCGGAGATTCACACGGATGATCCCAGGAATGGTAGGCCTAACATACGATGAACGTCTGAGGATCCTGGGATTATATTCATTGGAGTTTAGGAGGTTGAGGGGAGATCTAATAGAAACTTACAAGTTAATGAATGGCTTAGATAGGGTGGATGTAGGGAAGTTGTTTCCATTAGCAGGGGAGACTAGGACCCGGGGGCACAGCCTTAGAATAAAAGGGAGTCACTTTAGAACAGAGATGAGGAGAAATGTCTTCAGCCAGAGAGTGGTGGGTCTGTGGAACTCATTGCCACAGAGGGCGGTGGAGGCCAGGACGTTGAGTGTCTTTAAGACAGAAGTTGATAAATTCTTGATTTCTCGAGGAATTAAGGGCTATGGAGAGAGAGCGGGTAAATGGAGTTGAAATCAGCCATGATTGAATGGTGGAGTGGACTCGATGGGCCGAATGGCCTTACTTCCGCTCCTATGTCTTATGGTCTTATGGTATATCCAAGCTTCTAGGACACATTCCCCAATTCTCAAACTCATTCCCATTGTAGTCGACCAGCATTCTTGGCTGGGTTATGAATTTCGGCAGCACTCGCAGGTGGTGCGGATCACCCAAATTGAGGAGGCATGCCTTCGCTCCCGTGTCAAGTTTGCATTTTATTAGTGTGTCGTTTAACATCACTGGAATGGTCCACCTGCTTTCGGCAGTATCAGCTGGTTTAGAACTTTCATTCCAATTGGGCATCAAAACTTCTACCACTTTGTCTTCAGACTCGTTGGCCGGGATTCTCCAACCCCGTGCCGGATCGGAGAATCGCCGGGGGGCCCATGAGAATCGCGACACACTGCCACGACGCCGGCTCACCGGTTCTCGGGCGCCCGCGGGATCGCCACCGCGCCGGTCGGGGGCCGTTGAAAGTGCCCCCATTTTGTCGATTCTCTGGGCCTCGACGGGCCGAGTGCCCGCCGAATTCGGCCGAGTCCTGCCAGCGTGGGTTACATATGGTCCCACCTAGCGGGACCTCGGAGTTCTGGTGGGCGGGGGGGGCAGGGGAATCCGACCCCGGGGGGGGGGGGGGGGGGGGGGGGCGGGGGCATCCACGGTGGCCGGCCATGGCGCGCATGTGCAAACTCATGCTGGCTGTGGCCGCATGCGCAAATTTGTGCCAGCCGTGGCGCGCATGCGCGAACTTGCGGTGGCCATGGCGCACATGCGCAGACTTGCGCCGGCCGTGCGCGCCTGCTTTCGCGTGCCGGAGCTGCGGACACCACTCTGCCGCCATACTAGCCCCATAGGAAGGTGTGGCTACCTGCCACTTGAGGCCCGTTGACGCCAGAGTGTCTCGCGCCACTTTTCACACCGGCGTCAGAACTTGCCCGCGGGATTGGAGAATCCCAGCCATTGTATTCTTGGAGGTCAGTCATCTCAGCTCCAGGACATCACTGCAGGAGTTTCTCAGGGTAGTCTCATCAGTCCAAACATCAGCTGCTTCATCAATGACCTCCCTTTCATCATAACATCAGAAGTGCAGACGTATGCAGATGACTGCACTGTGTTCAGCACCTTTCGCCACTCCTCCGCTTTTGAAGCAGCCCATGTCCAAATGCAAGACCTGGACAATATCCAGGCTTGGAATGACAAGTGAAAAGTTACATTTGTGCCACACAAGTGCCAGGCAATGGCCATCTTTTTCCTACAAGAGAGGATCTAACCATCGCCCCTTGACATTCAATGGCATTACCATCGCTGAATGCCCCATAATCAACATCCTGGGGCTACCATTAATCATAAACTGAACTCAAGTAGCCATATCAATACTGTGGCTACCAGGCAGGCCAAAGGCTAAGAATCCTATGGCAAGTAACTCACCTCCTGACCCTCCCAAAGCCTGTCCACCAGTTACAAGGCACAAGTCAGGAGTGTAATGGAATATTCTCCATTTGCCTGGATGAGTGCAGCTCCAACAACACTCAAGCAGCTCAACACCATCCAGGACATCCTTGAGTGCTCCACTTCCATAAACATTCATACCCTCCACCACCGGCGAACAGTGGCAGCATGTGTACCATCTACAAGATGCTCTGCAGTAACTCACCAAGTTTCCTTCGACAGCATCTTCCAAATCCACGAGCACTACCATCTAGAAGGGCAAAAGAAACAGATACCTGGGAATCCCACCACCTGGAGGTTCCCCTCTAAGTCACTCACCACCCTGACTTGGAAATATATTGCCGTTCCTTCACTGTTGCTGGTTCAAAATCCTGGAACTTCCTCACTAACAGCACAGTGGTTGTACCTATACCTCAAGGACTGCAGCGGTTCAAGAATGCAACTCACCACCACCTTCTGAAGGTCAATTAAGGATGGGCAATAAATGCTGGCCTAACCAGTGACACCCACATCCCATAAATTAATTAAAAAATATATATTGTTCCTGTGAAGATTCACAATGCAAGCATTGAAATAGTTACTACGACAAATATCTCGGTTTCAACATAGCTATTAAGTTGAACTGGAGGGAGCAGTGTACAGATGTAGTGACAAAGGAACACACAATTTCACTCCATCAAAAAATTCAAATCCTTTTGAGTAGATCCTACAATCATGAAACGTTTCCTCCGGCTGCAGTTGAAAGTGCTATAATTTTTGGATTTTTCGCCTGATACTGTTGTGTTAGTAAAGCAGATTCTTTAGGGTACAGAGATAATTGAACCAGGCGAGTATTTGATGAGCACATCTTTCTTGAAAAAATCTACTCACAAAGAATTTTGATCAAAGTGAAGAGTGTCAAGAGCAATGAAAATCACCCTCTGTCTCTGTGTTATTGTTGGATGCATTCAGGGAAAAGGCTACCATCCTTTAAATGCAGTTCCTGAACTTGTTTGAGCCCTCCTCTCGAAGGTACTTTGAACAGGAGTTCAAGGTATGGACGAGGATCAATATCTTGGGTGAGACTCGCTAATTGATCATTTTATTGCATTGGAATAGTTCTTAACACTTATTTTAATTAATGTTTAGATATCTGTGTCAGGACAATTTTCTTCCTTTGCTTGTTATTATTCATTTATCAGTAATTTTTTTATCGAAGGAACAAGTTACCCGAAAAGAATTTCCATCAGGACAAAAAAGCAGAAATTGAATCGGTTGAATTCAATTGAATCCAAATAAATCTTTAATAACGGGAAAGGATACATTTCTGCCAGAAATGAGATAAAATTCCCTGCAAATTGAAAACGGTGCAAGGTGAATTCAAAGCAAAGAGAAAATATTTAATATCGCAAAACTATCAAAAGTATGTTCAAGGCCAAAAGTCAGGAAGAACTCACGTTCAGGGTTGTCAATATCTGGACTTTTTAGACCACTTTCCACTGACAGGATTTTGAAAAAGAATTTTAACTTTGGCCGATGTTACGTGTGACCTATCAGACGAGTTACCTATAACACAGCTTCCTATATTTGCCTTTGCAAATTGAGCTGACCGCCCTGAATTTCTGCTCTTCAGCTTCATTCAATACTGGAACAAATCACATAAGCTTTTGGAACTTCTAGCAGAACCTTGCATCAAGCAGACAAAGAATCAACAATGCATTGCAAATTCCCCAGTAAGATCTCCTTTTCTATAGAGCCAGCAAAGGAAGGAGACAAAGATTTGGCTGAGTTTCACCAGATGCTCAGGCTTCACTCAGGTGCTGTGCACAACTGTAGCCTTATGTGCTCCATATCAAGTTCCTTACTGTACATGAATAGAGGCGGGGTCCGATTTGTTGAAGACCAAGCACTTGTGTGAAACTGAACGACAGCACCTGCAGATCTGTGCTGAATTTTCTAGCAGTTGCCATGATGCTTTTATCCTGTTGCTGTTTTCAACTCCCTCTCTTTCACCAGAGTTTCGGAATCACTGCTTGGGGACAAGGGAGAACACCTGAACACTTTCTGTCACAAAGAAGCACTACAATCAGAACTGTGCCTCCACCAGAGTTCTGATTGAGAAGCCATTGGCATCCAAACAGAGAGATTGATGGTGTGTTATTCACCCTGGGTTAACACAGACTGCAACTGGATGCAGTTGGACTGGAAAGCAGACACCAAATTTAGACGTTGGTTCAATACGATTTATTGAACTTCTGTAACAATGCACACAGCTTGCTGTGGGTTGACACTCTCCTACTCTAAGTGTGCTAACTAACTAACTAGACCAGTCTAGCTCTGAGCCACGTGTAGAAGGTGCCAAATGATATATACACCCTGACTGTCACTACAGTTGTCACCAGTGGAAAAGAGACAGAGTGCTGATGCCTCATGTGTTTTCTCGTAGGAAGCCCCCCTCAAGTGTTCTGTCTGGTGATTGGTCATGTTCTGACCTGTGTGTTGATTGGCTAACCTGGGTGTCTGTCACTGCCTGTCTTTTAGCTCATGATGTGCATGAGTGCATATTATGACAGATGGGATATCCTGCAATAAGGTCCTGACAGAGCCTTCAGATTCATTGGAACCTGCTGTATGTTCCATAACTTGGCCCTGAAAAGGAGGCAATCCTTAGATGCACCTTGGGAGGAAGATGCAAGGTGCTGGGACAGGAAGAGCAGCACAACGTTAAGGACCAACAAAGGCCACCGGCCCTGCCAGCTGCTATATCTTTATATTGGTGGGTCATGGTTGATATAAACTTTGATTAACCCCCGCACCAACTATCCCTTCTATTATCATGCCTGCCTCTTTTACCCCACCCTCAACCTATTTATTCACTCGACATGATAAATAGACATTAAATCAAAGAATCCCTTCTCAATAAAAAAAAGGTTGGGATTGTAATTTTCAATTGCCATGAAACGAATTCCAAAACTAAAGGCAAACTTCAGGTGCCTGTCTGAGGTATTCTGTTCCCTATTTTAAACCTACAAGACACGATAACAGTGGTTACTGTATGTGAGGCTTGAAGGCTGCTAAGGGCACATGAGGTGGTCCTGCTGGCCAACCATGAGGAGCTCTGGTCTGAGAGTGTCTGCTTGTAGATGGCAATATTCAGTCTACAGCTGAGTTAGCTGGTTTTCTGGTATTAACTTGGGAGGGGAGGGGGAGCATTGGTTGTGGGACTAGCAAGGGTGCAGGAGTGATGCCATCTTGAAAGAGAACAGCACATTTCATATCCCTTGCACTACTGCCACTTTTATGAAGGTGTGCACATAATATTCCTGCACTCCCACTGCACTGCACAAGAACTGAGTACAGACGTGATGTGACAATTTGGAAGCCACTATCCATGTTTTCCTTTGTGCTTTGAAAACTAAAGGTGATGCTGGAACCCAGATCCTGAATGGCCACTGTAGAAAGTTTGTGGGTTCCCGAAACCACTGACAACAAGGACTTCCAGCAAAGGTAGTTTATTCCAGAGCTCAATTACTATATACAACACTTATGTTCTGTCCGCACTTCCGAGGATAAGTCCTGTGCTCTTGCCATGTGATCTCTTCTGTCGTTGCGTTACCACATGCTCAGGTGACCACTCGGTCTGCAACCACAGTCCAAAGTTCCATTAAAGCTGCCAGAGCAGATAACAGAGGCTCCCTATCCGAGGGCCCAGTTTAAGTAAGCATTGAGGTGATTACACACACCCCATGGTTCAACATTAATTTGACCTTCTGTGTGAAGACACTATAGATGGCCTCACCTTACTTATCTATACTTTTTGACATTACACGTAACGTCTCCAGCAGATAGTCCAATTACATATCAGGGTAACTTGTGTAGCGTTTGTGGGTGTCTTCTACGTCATTCAGGGGGTGTCATGGATACTCTGGCATACATTGTTAGACAAATATTGCAAATGTTTCCCATTATTCTTTGTACTCCTACCACTTTTGTCCAGGCAGGCCCAGGGCTTCCGTCAGCTCAGCTATGTTAAAATGAATCCACAATTGAGGTACCAATTAAAACAGACCAGTGATGTGATTGAATCAATTGGTAAACTGTGCACTTAAGGATATCAGACCTGCAAAAATTATCTATCTCTCTGGTGCAGTATTTGTGCCTTTAGAGTTTTCGGATCTAATTGGAACACATTTAATTTGAAGTACTCACATTAGCTTAGGCCCAGCGTTCAGTCATTCTATTTTTCGCCTGTAAAATTACTGAAATACCAGTTGCAGGAATATTTCTAGTTATCCTTTTCAAGCAGCTTGTTGTCAGAGACCTTCCTGTTTATTTCCTTTTTCCCATATTTTTTGTTGTTTTATTATTTTGGTCCATGAATCCATAATCGGAATATACCTTTAAGCAAAAGACTCAAGGTTGAAGCAGCCTTCGTGTCAGGACTCTGTGTCCCCAGGTTTTGTTTTCAGCCAGACTCCTTGGCACCGAGTGGATCTTAGGAATCAGGTTTGGAGGGAGTCAGTTTGATGAGTTGGCCAGGGACAGTGTTCTGCCTGACAATGGTCAGTGATTGGTTTCTGTGTGATGCTTTCTGAGAGAATTGGGCAGAAGTGAAAGGAACACTTCCCTTCTCTCCTGCTTGCTGAAATGAAAGAAATGTTTTATTGTTTTGAAAGCAGTGAGTTCCCGGTTGATTCTTTGCTGTGAACCTGAAATAATGCGGTGTCTGTAGAGAAGGTGGATACCCTTGCCAGAGAAAACCATCTGAAACCTAGAAGGAAGAAATATCAAAATGAAAGCTGAACTTCAGAAAAACACAACCTAGAGGTCATCCAGGGTAGCAAAGATCTTTATGCCTTTATTTTTATTAATATTTTCTTTCCGTTTTCACCATCCTTATCCCTCAGTGCTGTTTGTCTGTTTGTGTGTGTGGAGACCTGGTTGAGGGAAGGGCAGGATTGGCAGCTAAACGTTCCAGGATTTAGATGTTTCAGGCGGGATAGAGGGGGATGTAAAAGGGGAGGCGGAGTTGCGCTACTTGTTCAGGAGAGTATCACAGCTATACAGCGAGAGGACACCTCAGAGGGCAGTGAGGCTATATGGGTAGAGATCAGGAATAAGAAGGGTGCAGTCACAATGTTGGGGGTATACTACAGGCCTCCCAACAGCCAGCGGGAGATAGAGGAGCAGATAGGTAGACAGATTTTGGAAAAGAGTAAAAACAACAGGGTTGTGGTGATGGGAGACTTCAACTTCCCCAATATTGACTGGGACTCACTTAGTGCCAGGGGCTTAGACGGGGCAGAGTTTGTAAGGAGCATCCAGGAGGGCTTCTTAAAACAATATGTAAACAGTCCAACTAGGGAAGGGGCGGTACTGGACCTGATATTGGGGAATGAGCCCGGCCAGGTGGTAGATGTTTCAGTAGGGGAGCATTTCGGTAACAGTGACCACAATTCAGTAAGTTTTAAAGTACTGGTGGACAAGGATAAGAGTGGTCCGAGGATGAATGTGCTAAATTGGGGGAAGGCTAATTATAACAATATTAGGCGGGAACTGAAGAACATAGATTGGGGGCGGATGTTTGAGGGCAAATCAACATCTGACATGTGGGAGGCTTTCAAGTGTCAGTTGAAAGGAATACAGGACAGGCATGTTCCTGTGAGGAAGAAAGATAAATACGGCAATTTTCGGGAACCTTGGATGACGAGTGATATTGTAGGCCTCGTCAAAAAGAAAAAGGAGGCATTTGTCAGGGCTAAAAGGCTGGGAACAGACGAAGCCTGTGTGGCATATAAGGAAAGTAGGAAGGAACTTAAGCAAGGAGTCAGGAGGGCTAGAAGGGGTCATGAAAAGTCATTGGCAAATAGGGTTAAGGAAAATCCCAAGGCTTTTTACACTTACATAAAAAGCAAGAGGGTAGCCAGGGAAAGGGTTGGCCCACTGAAGGATAGGTAAGGGAATCTATGTGTGGAGCCAGAGGAAGTGGGCGAGGTACTAAATGAATACTTTGCATCAGTATTCACCAAAGAGAAGGAATTGGTAGATGTTGAGTCTGGAGAAGGGGGTGTAGATAGCCTGGGTCACATTGTGATCCAAAAAGACGAGGTGTTGGGTGTCTTAAAAAATATTAAGGTAGATAAGTCCCCAGGGCCGGATGGGATCTACCCCAGAATACTGAAGGAGGCTGGAGAGGAAATTGCTGAGGCCTTGACAGAAATCTTTGGATCCTCGCTGTCTTCAGGGGATGTCCCGAAGGACTGGAGAATAGCCAATGTTGTTCCTCTGTTTAAGAAGGGTGGCAGGGATAATCCCGGGAACTACAGGCCGGTGAGCCTTACTTCAGTGGTAGGGAAATTACTGGAGAGAATTCTTCGAGACAGGATCTACTCCCATTTGGAAGCAAATGGACGTATTAGTGAGAGGCAGCACGGTTTTGTGAAGGGGAGGTCGTGTCTCACTAACTTGATAGAGTTTTTCGAGGAGGTCACTAAGATGATTGATGCAGGTAGGGCAGTAGATGTTGTCTATATGGACTTCAGTAAGGCCTTTGACAAGGTCCCTCATGGTAGACTAGTACAAAAGATGAAGTCACACGGGATCAGGGGTGAACTGGCAAGGTGGATACAGAACTGGCTAGGCCATAGAAGGCAGAGGGTAGCAATGGAGGGATGCTTTTCTAATTGGAGGGCTGTGACCAGTGGTGTTCCACAGGGATCAGTGCTGGGACCTTTGCTCTTTGTAGTATATATAAATGATTTGGAGGAAAATGTAACTGGTCTGATTAGTAAGTTTGCAGACGACACAAAGGTTGGTGGAATTGCGGATAGCGATGAGGACTGTCTGAGGATACAGCAGGATTTAGATTGTCTGGAGACTTGGGCGGAGAGATGGCAGATGGAGTTTAACCTGGACAAATGTGAGGTAATGCATTTTGGAAGGGCTAATGCAGGTAGGGAATATACAGTGAATGGTAGAACCCTCAAGAGTATTGAAAGTCAAAGAGATCTAGGAGTACAGGTCCACAGATCACTGAAAGGGGCTACACAGGTGGAGAAGGTAGTCAAGAAGGCATACGGCATGCTTGCCTTCATTGGCCGGGGCATTGAGTATAAGAATTGGCAAGTCATGTTGCAGCTGTATAGAACCTTAGTTAGGCCACACTTGGAGTATAGTGTTCAATTCTGGTCGCCACACTACCAGAAGGATGTGGAGGCTTTAGAGAGGGTGCAGAAGAGATTTACCAGAATGTTGCCTGGTATGGAGGGCATAAGCTATGAGGAGCGATTGAATAAACTCGGTTTGTTCTCACTGGAACGAAGGAGGTTGAGGGGCGACCTGATAGAGGTATACAAAATTATGAGGGGCATAGACAGAGTGGATAGTCAGAGGCTTTTCCCCAGGGTAGAGGGGTCAATTACTAGGGGGCATAGGTTTAAGGTGAGAGGGGCAAAGTTTAGAGTAGATGTACGAGGCAAGTTTTTTACGCAGAGGGTAGTGGGTGCCTGGAACTCACTACCGGAGGAGGTAGTGGAGGCAGGGACGATAGGGACATTTAAGGGGCATCTTGACAAATATATGAATAGGATGGGAATAGAAGGATACGGACCCAGGAAGTGTAGAAGATTGTAGTTTAGTCGGGCAGTATGGTCGGCACGGGCTTGGAGGGCCGAAGGGCCTGTTCCTGTGCTGTACATTTCTTTGTTCTTTGTTCTTTGTTGAGAGTCGGGGTAGTTAGGAATAGGGGGTTGGGAAAGGGGTATTAGACAGCCAGTTACATTTTCTGTCCATTTAATTATAATACTGTGCATAATAAAAGGTTAAAGCAAAGATAATACCAAATTACTGTGGATGCTGGAATCTGAAAGAAAACCAGAAATTGCTCGACAATCTCACCAGATCTGACAGCATCTGTGGAGAGGAAAGGGAGCTAACATTTCGAGTCTGGGTGAGTTTGTCAAAGCTGGAGAGATCTGGAAATAGGATCAGATTTATACTGTTGTTGGGGGATGCGTGGAGCAGTGTAGCTGGCTTGGGGGCCAGCAATAGGTGGAGTTTGACAAAGGGAATGTAAATGGTGATCAAGGCTAAGAAAGGTGCTGATACTGGGACATTAAAAGATCCGCATGTCCGAATGGCAGGACTAAGTCAGCGGTGTGTCAAATGACAACTAGGAACCGGGACCAGGTGGCACAAGTGGGGCGGGGTGGGGTGGGGGGAGTGGGGACAAAAGTGGAGAAAAAACAGATTGATGGAAGAAATAAAAATGAATTGACAAAAATAAAAAATGGGGTGTAGGTTGGGGAGAGAGTTCACTGTCGGAAGTTGTGGAACTCCGAGCTAAATCCAGAATGCTGTAACATGCCAAATCGGAAGAAGAGGTGCTGTTCCTCCAGGCTTCACTGGAACATTGCAGCAGACCAAGGTCAGACACGCGGACATGAGAGCAGGATGATGAGGTGAAATGGCAAGTGACAGGAAGGTCTGGATTCTGCTTGCCGACAGACCGAAGGTGTTTAACAAAATGGTCACCCAGTCTGTGTTTTATCTCTCCAATTTAGCCTCCTCAACTCCTGTGCCTTCCCCGGCCCCATGCCCTGTCTTTCCAGGCCCTCCTCTGCATCGATCTCCGCCTTTGTCTGTAGCCTCTGGGTAGGTGTCATCCGCCACGACTGCAGCGGCGAAAACCCTTCACCTCAAAGGTGTCAGGAACTGTGGCAGAGGCCCTATATGCCCAATTGGCACAATACATCAAATTTAATGTGGACCGAGGCCACCAGAATGCTCGGGCAGCGGGATTTGCCGTCATCAGCGAGATCAGCGAATTGTCACAGGCAATAGCGTAGTGGTATTATCACTTAGTAACTGGTAATCCAGAGGCCCCAAAAAAGATCTGAATGACATCCTCTTATTCCTATGCCCTGTCTTTAGAAATGACATGGTATTATGCTTCACTAATCACTATATCTACTGTCTGCATGGTTCTTTGAGGGGCAGCACGGTAGCATTGTGGATAGCACAATTGCTTCACAGCTCCAGGGTGCCAAGTTCGATTCCGGCTTGGGTCACTGTCTGTGCGGAGTCTGCATATCCTCCCCGTGTGTGCGTGGGTTTCCTCCGGGTGCTCCGGTTTCCTCCCACAGTCCAAAGATGTGCACGTTAGGTGGATTGGCCATGATAAATTGCCCTTAGTGTCCAAAATTGCCCTTAGTGTTGGGTGGGGTTACTGGGTTATGGGGATAGGGTGGAGCTGTTGACCTTGGGTTGGGTGCTCTTTCCAAGAGCTGGTGCAGTCTCGATGGGCCGAATGGCCTCCTTCTGCACTGTAAATTCTATCTATCTAATTCTATATGCCACAAGTCCAGGGGTGATCGATGGAATGCATATTGCCCGACAAGCGCCGGTGATTGACAGACCGTTCTTCACAAACCGAAAGGGGTTCCACTCCGATGAATGTACAGCTGGTGTGTAACCAAGAGATGCACATCATACACATCTGCACCCAATACCCGGGCAGTGTGCATGTTGCCTTCGTCCTGGCACACTTGATGGTTCCTGACCTCTTCAAGGCGCACACTCAAGGCTGATCGGTTGGCTCCTGGGAGACAGGGGTTATCCGTTGCAGTCGTGGCTGGTGACATCTTTCCAGAAGCGACAGGCCGATGCAGAGACCGCTACAATGACGACCATGTCATGACCAGGAGCATGATCGAGTGGTGCTTCGGCATCTTGAAGGTGCGGTTCAGGTGCTTGGACCGCTCTGGAGTGGCCTTCCAAGATAGTGCTAGGAGACTCTCCCACATCATGGCGGCCTGCTACATCCTCCACAACCTTGCGCAGCAGAGGGGTGACGTGCTGGAGGTGGAAGATGAACGCCAAGCCTCGTCCGACGAGGGGGATGAGGAGGAGGCCGAGAATGGACAGGACATGGGGCCTGGGAAAGGACTGGAGGCCGCACAACATGTGTGCCAGGGCTGACGTGCACAGGACATTCTACTTGTCTCCAGGTTCACCGACACAGGTCATCTAAGCTCACAGGGTGGAGCAAATCTGACCCATTGACGATAGAGAGCGCAGACTTGGGCATCCACCTAGTTATTACTCATCTGTAGAATGCGGGCAGCTGATGCTGGCAATTGTATCTCCTCTTTCACTTACTCCAGGGAAAGACCAAGGCCCAAGGAGGAAGACTCAATATCAAGTCTCCGTCCCAGCCCTAGCCCAGAGTTGAGCCAGCAGGGAGCACAAGAGGAGAGCTCCACACCTGTAGAGTGATCACAGCGGGCACTTGCATGCTCCACCAGCTCAGGAACACTCCACTCAGGGGATATAGGTACTAATTCAGGAAAGTCTCTGGTTGTCACCGCATAGACACTTGTGAACAGCAGGAGGAGGCAGATTCAGCCAAGTTCCCCGCCTCTTGTAGCACTGCTCTGGAATTGACCATCCAACTTATAGTGGAGCGTCAGCAAGAGGTGGGAGAACATCAGACAGAGGGGTACGTGAATCAGAGGATTCCGTCAGCCTGCTCTATGATGAAGTCATGCCAAAATGTACCCACCTCCATGGGAAGGATGGTGGAAAGCATGAAGACTGTCGCCTGGCAGCATGTCAGTTTCTGCTGGAGATGCATGCATGCTATGGGTGTGGCAATGCAAGAAGGAAATCTCACCATCCCTCCAGGTGTCCCTTTCCCTGAAGGAGTCAGGCTGGGGCCTTCAGATCCCTGATGAGAGGAGGAGCAGAAGCTGGTCATCCCTGGAGCATCCACTTTGGACTCTCAGAGGCTGTCTGCTCCCTCTGAATCCTTTGAGCATGTGACCCTTCAAACTCCTCCACTGTCACCACAGAGGGAATGCTGGCCGACGTAGGGAAAGCGAAAGTAGGCAGGAGCCTGGAGGACGGCTGGCAAAGTCACCAAAGGCATCAGGACAAACAACTCCACAGGCTACCTCCACTCCAGCTGTGGATGTCAGAGCAACAACTGCAAGAAGACTAGGCCTCCAAATAGTTCTAGGGATGTAGAGGAAAGTGAATGACTAGGGTAAGAGTAGGGCCAGTCAAGGACAGGGATGGGAAGTTGTGTGTGGAGACTGAAGAGATAGGCGAGATACTAAATGAATATTTTTCATCAGTATTCACTCAGGAAAAAGATAATTTTGTGGAGGAGAATGCTGAGACCCAGGCTATTAGAATAGATGGCATTGAGGTACGTAGGGAAGAGGTGTTGGCAATTCTGGACAGGCTGAAAATAGATAAGTCCCCGGGGCCTGATGGGATTTATCCTAGGATTCTCTGGGAGGCCAGGGAAGAGATTGCTGGGCCTTTGGCTTTGATTTTTATGTCATCATTGGCTACAGGAATAGTGCCAGAGGACTGGAGAATAGCAAATGTGGTCCCTTGGTTCAAAAGGGGGAGTAGAGACAACCCCGGCAACTATAGACCGGTGAGCCTCACGTCTGTAGTGGGTAAAGTCTTGGAGGGGATTATAAGAGACAAGATTTATAATCATCCAGATAGGAATAATATGATCAGGGATAGTCAGCATGGCTTTGTGAAGGGCAGGTCATGCCTCACAAACCTTATTGAGTTCTTTGAGAAGGTGACTGAACAGGTAGACGAGGGTAGAGCAGTTGATGTGGTGTATATGGATTTCAGTAAAGCGTTTGATAAGGTTCCCCACGGTAGGCTATTGCAGAAAATACGGAGGCTGGGTAATTGAGGGTGATTTAGAGATGTGGATCAGAAATTGGCTAGCTGAAAGAAGACAGAGGGTGGTGGTTGATGGGAAATGTTCAGAATGGAGTTCAGTTACAAGTGGCGTTCCACAAGGATCTGTTCTGGGACTGTTGCTGTTTGTCATTTTTATCAATGACCTAGAGGAGGGCGCAGAAGGGTGGGTGAGTAAATTTGCAGACGACACTAAAGTCGGTGGTGTTGTCGACAGTGTGGAAGGATGTAGCAGGTTACAGAGGGACATAGATAAGCTGCAGAGCTGGGCTGAGAGGTGGCAAATGGAGTTTAATGTAGAGAAGTGTGAGGTGATTCACTTTGGAAGGAATGACAGGAATGCGGAATATTTGGCTAATGGTAAAGTTCTTGGAAGTGTGGATGAGCAGAGGGATCTAGGTGTCCATGTACATAGATCCCTAAAAGTTGCCACCCAGGTTGATAGGGTTGTGAAGAAGGCCTATGGAGTGTTGGCCTTTATTGGTAGAGGGATTGAGTTCTGGAGTCATGAGGTCATGTTGCAGCTGTACAAAACTCTGGTACGGCCGCATTTGGAGTATTGCGTACAGTTCTGGTCACCGCATTATAGGAAGGACGTGGAGGCTTTGGAGCGGGTGCAGAGGAGATTTACCAGGATGTTGCCTGGTATGGAGGGAAAATCTTATGAGGAAAGGCTGATGGACTTGAGGTTGTTTTCGTTGGAGAGAAGAAGGTTAAGAGGAGACTTAATAGAGGCATACAAAATGATCTAGGGGTTAGATAGGGTGGACAGTGATAGCCTTCTCCTGCGGATGGAAATGGTTGGCACGAGGGGACATAGCTTTAAACTGAGGGGTAATAGGTATAGGACAGAGGTCAGAGGTAGGTTCTTTATGCAAAGAGTGGTGAGGCCGTGGAATGCCCTACCTGCAACAGTCATGAACTCACCAACATTGAGGGCATTTAAAAGTTTATTGGATAAGCATATGGATGATAATGGCATAGTGTAGGTTAGATGGCTTTTGTTTCGGAGCAACATCGTGGGCCGAAGGGCCTGTACTGTGCTGTATCGTTCTATGTTCTATGTTCTAAGTGACAGGCAATGAAAAATCAAGAAATGTTGATCACAAGATTGCACGGATGAGCACTCACTCTGTTATCTGCAAATATATTTGCTCTGACTAAAAATGTCGACTGTTGGCCTTCAACTTCATTATAGAGGCTTCACAAGGCCTCTGCCTCTCCCCCTCCACCCCTCACGGTCCACTAGAAATTAAGCAGTCAGACCAAGAGTGAAACTGAAGTGGGAACATATCTGTGGCATGTCCTTTCACAGCCTTGTAAAAGCACTCCCTGCACATGCAGAGACTTTGTTCACCAAACCCATCTGACTATCCTGAGCTTTTCCAATGCTGCCCGCTGGGGTTCCCTCTCAGTTGTCCAGCTGAGCAGAGCAGTATCTTCGCCCATTCACTGATTAAACTCCCGTACAGCACCTGTGCCTGTCCAACATGTGGCTACGCTCACTTCCCATTTGAGAAACATGGTGGAGTTGATATTTTTAGTAAGTTTCCCCCATCCTTTCCCTTCCCCAGTCCCCCATTACAGTTAACCTCCGGATCACTTTCAACCTCCCCACCATTGCTCCACAACCCCAATCCTTCTCATTCCAGGATATTTAGGTGAATGTGCATGTTCCCTATCTTCCTATGAACCCCACCCCCATCCACAATGACCATCTAACCTCCTTCTTCCCACCCCAGGATCTGTGTTTGCCTCTGTGTCCCTATCAACCACCCTTGGCCCCCCTTCTGCTGCTATCATTGCACCCTCACCATTGCACCCAATCAGCTCTCTCTGCCCCTCTCACGCTCACCATTGCACCCTACCATGCCCACTCTGGGTTAATTCCCAAGGAGGGACCTTGACTCCACAAACCCCTACCTTGTATGTTCGCGCCGACACTCTACCCCCTTCAACCTTCCTACCTCTATACACCTTCCTCCCCTTCCTCGCCCCTTAAACTTCATCCCCCTTACACCTACCTTCTCACCTTCGCCATTCTTTGCCCATACACATTTTCACCCTGAACTCCCTCCTCCCCTGTACATTCAACTCCTCATTTGCACCATTCTCCTCCCGTTGCATCTCCCCCAATCTGAACTTCCTCCTTCCCCTCCCAGATTCATCCCCCTTGTACCTTCACCATAACATGCCTGAGCTTCAACAACCCCTTCTTCAGACCTTCTTCTCCTCCTCCCTTCCACATATCCTTACCAGCCCATGGCGAAGTTACTTATGTTCTGAAGCAGGTCTGAGAAATCAAGGGCGAGATTCTCACCCCGCCACACCCATTTTCTACTGCGGCGTGCACCCGCCGGCAGCTGGATTCTCCGCCCTGGCAGCCGGCCAATGGAGTTTCCCATTGTGGGCACCCCCACGCCATCAGGAAATCTGAAGGTGTGAGTGTGCTGCCAGCAAAACGGAGGATCCCGCTGACGGAGAATCCCGCCCCAGCTGTTTTCCTGTTGGTGCAATGGAGAATTGGGCATTGGGAGGGGGATGAATTTCATCAGACCTTCATTTGCATCCGATCAACAGGATGCAAATTGATTTCACGGCAGTCTCAAGTGGTATTCCCAATTGACCGTGGCGAGCAGCATTGGAAGATCCCAATATAAATTCACTCTGGTGTAAAACCAATTTTCGGGCCTCCAACCAAATTCTCAAGTGCTCCGTCCGCCCTTGATTCCACCTGCGGGGTCATGGGAGAATTCCGCCCAGGCCTCTGGCATGCTCAGTGTTGTTATCCCTAGACCCACCCTTAGTTTGTACTGAGGGGAAATTTATTGCTGCTTCAAGCAGGGCCGCACAACATCTGTTGATTTCCCATGACAGGCAGCACCAGGAGCCACTACTTAAATGGCCCACGCGGCATTCATCATTGACAGCATTGTCATCATGGTCGTTGGTGCTGCCTGTCCCAGGGAAATTGAATTTTTCCTTCATCGAATTGTGAATTAAACAAATAAGATTAAAACAGAAATGTAAGTGATTCAGCACTTGGGATTCATTCAGGCAGAAAGAAATGCAAACTACATTAATGCATATTAATTTATGTTTAAAGGTAAACATCATCCCCAGAGTGTCTATTCAAAATACGTTTTATTTTTTTCAAATGTGATCTGACCAACTACACCCTCCTGGCATTTTCTGCATTCATTTCCAACATAATTCAATAATTACTGTCAGCTTTTGCACTGGCGCGGTCACCCCAGGCGTGCTGAGAGGAATTTTATGGATTTTCTTCCATTTTATTAGCCCCATTTTCTGGTTTCTGGCATCTCCCAGAAAATGGCATGGCTATGTGAGAAAGTGAAAGGTGATGGAAAAAGAAGTGTCTAGTCGAGCTGCTTCAGGGCACCAGGCATGTGGTGCAAGCTTGATGATACTCCAGTCTTTTCCAGACCCGAATTTTCATAATGGAGCCGGATAGAGGAAGTGGGGGTTAAGTGAAACCTCACTGTGCAGTCATCCTATTTGTAAACTAATTACTATCTTGCACTGTGTGTGTTGGAGTTTCGAGAAGCAGTCAATATTGTTGAAGCTACAGCAGCTGGACCCAAATTCCCCAGGTCAAAGGCACTTCATCTGGTAGATCACAGCACTCAACACTCAAGTGTCTATTTTTGGATTTTCACGTTAAGTGCTTTTAACAGCCTTTTGTGCTACTGCCTTCTCGTATGCAGACATGCCGTTTCATAGCAATGGAAGAGGTGACCTTGGCATCATGGGTGATACATACTTTAGGATGGAGATGCTTGTGGTATGTGGAGCACTGTTCCCATAAGGATAGTTTTGGATTTCCTTCACTCTCAGTGCCACATTTCTTATTTGTCTCTGCTTCAGCTCGATCTCAGATGTTGGGTTTGTTACGTTTTCAGGTCATTTTCCCATTTTGATGTCTGTAACATCAATGTTGAACAGCCATCAATAATACTTTTTGACACATCGAGAAGTATTTCCCCTGTGGGCGCACTACTCCTAATGTCAGAACAAGAAGTGGGCCATATTTCTCACTCTCCTGTCGCGAGATGGTTCCCTCTGTTGCTCTATTTATTTATCTCGGTGAACCACAAGTCTTTCCCTTATATCTGTTGCCAATCGGCACCGGAGATGCCAATAATGTTGCTCTTTTTAATGAGTGGAATACTATCCCACCAATCGGCACCAATAATGTTGTCAAATTAACTAGATATGGCAGTTATTAATGATAATATTGCTTTTCCGAGTCGCCAGGTATCAAATGATACCACCACAAGGCTTTACCGGATATCGATCAAAGACCAAACAACCAGTTAGTCAGTTCAAGTTCAAAGATAGTTTATTTACACACAAGGATTACCTCAACATGCAACATAGAACACTACAAGTTAAACTACACCTAACAACTACAATAACCTATACTTAACTTCAGGGCAACCGGCTCTTTGCAGACGAACAAGGCCATTGTTCGGATCTTCTGTGGCTGGGTAGAAGAAGTGGCTTCATTTCTGCTGGGCTCATTGGTTTGAACTTGTCTTCTGGTCGTAATGCTACACTTGGTTTTAGGCGTAGGCCGGGGCCAAGAGAGACCGAACACATGGCTGTGTCTCTTTTTATCCCTCTGGGATTTCGCGCTCTTTGGAGCGGTCCTTAGCTTTGGACCCAATAATTCGACAGGCTTCGATCACTGCCTTCAATTTTGGCCAATAAAGGGGCGGGTGCCTTGATGGCTGGGCATGTCCTGAGCAGTCATTGACCTTGGCTGTTTGGGCTTTCTTAGCAAAGGGAGTGGTGCCAGTTAGTCTGCATCTGTATCGGTTACCTGAGTACAGTCCTTTTGTTCTGGGGAAATGGGCCATTAGAATGTAAACAAGCAGGGGTTTCGATCGCCATAATTCCCAATTCTAACAAGTTTACCTTACTCTTCCTGTTAGGTACGCATGCGGGTTAGTACACACTTCCGAAATTCGGTTATTTGGTCGATATGGGACTTGCACTTCTGGTGCTTTCTCTTTCTCGCAATTGGATTCAAAGTTTGTGGGTTCTCTTGGAGTGACAAAGTCACATCTAATCGCATCCAGTCAGAGGTCGCCAATAATGTTGTTCTATTTATTTATCTCAGTGAACCACAAGCCTTTCCCTTATATCGATCAAAGGACCACACAACCAGTTAGTCAGTTCAAAGGATGGTTTATTTACATACACAAGAGTTATCTCAACATGCAAACACAATATCTACTACGAGTTAAACTACACCTATCAGCTACAATAACCTATACTTAACTTCAGGGCGACCGGCACTGTGCAAATGGATTAAGGCCTTTATCTGGATTTCACTTGGCTGGTTCGAAGAAAGTGGCTCTGTCTCTGCTGGGCTCATCCGTCAGGTAGCAATCGTTGTTCTTGAACTTAGATGGCTGTTCCTGCTGCAATTGGGTAGGCACAAGCCGGATCCAAGAGAGACAGAACTCATGGATGCACCCTCTTTTCTCGCCCTGGGATTTTGCGCTCTTTGGTGCGCTCCTTAACGTTGGACCCAATAGTTCAACAGGGCTCTGATCTCACTCTTCGATTTCGGCCAATAAAAGGGCGGGTGCCTTGGTAGCTAGGCCGGTCCTTAGCGGTCATTGACCTTGGCAGTTGGGCTTTCTGAGTAAGGGGAGTGGCGGCGATCAGTCTGTGGCTGTACCAGTTGCTTGATTGGAGTCCTATTGTCCTGAAAATGGGCCATTGAAATGTAAACGAGCGGGGGTTTTGGACAGGTCTAGTTACCTGTGTTTTAGATACCCATAGGCTGTGTATCTGTCTGAGTGCGGGGTTGGCCATAATTCCCATGGTCCTTTGCAGGTGGCCATCTTAGATGGCTACACCTCAAGATTCTAATTCAAATTTAAAATGCCAGTGGTGTGCATGGGCGTCACATGTGATCATGAGGCAGGCTGGGTATTTATTGGTGGATCTCGCTCTCACCCTAGGCTAGGGCCTCAAAAGACTGGGAACTGGGAGTTCTCAAAATACCATGAGAGCTCCCTGGAAAACAAGCACCGACCTATTGGATTCTTTGCCTGTGGTCACAGACCAGTTTTATGTTCAAGGAATGGAAACCCTTGCAACTTACAAATGCCACTGGCTTGTCCCATGGAGTTCGAATGGCCACAGGAGAGCAATCAATAACCTCTAGCCCTCTTGGGAAATGAACAATGGCATTGAAACTTTTGTGAGGGCCACTAAGAATCCAACACAAGTTTCAGATTCACACAAAAAGTCACTTTATTTTCAATCATCTATGCAAAGCAGCAGTCATACACCACTGCTTCGTACTCTAGCCGGTACCACACAGGTCAGCTATATTTATACAGGTGTACTTGCTAATGGATTTCACCGCCTCCCTCACTGGGGGAACTCATACTCCCCAAGAGTCATGGGATTGCCAATAGTCCCTAGCCAATAAGATTCAGGCAGGATATTCGAGAAACCAATACGTTTTCTGGCTAGTGGTCCTCATTTGTGGAGTCATTGATTCATTCATTCATATGACACAATAGGGCATAAGTCACGTTCTTAATGCACCTGTGTGTGGCTGCCTGTGATACATCACATATGTCAGCCCTGGAGTCCGAAAAAGCATTAGGGGTGAAACAAAATGAGTGCTGCAATTACCTTGAGGGCCACTGACATAATCAACTTGGCTGCAGGTCTTGCTGCACGATCCCATATATTTCAGAGACCACTTCCCAGGACTGCCTCAGTCATTTCTGTTTGTGCCTCACTGACACCTGCAGTGAGTTAGTTCTTGTCCTGAGGATGTGGTGGTGCACCAGTGCCTGTCTAGTATAATGCCTTCCCTGGAGAGCTGCATCCTGACCTGTCTCCCCTGTAATACTGTCTGCTGCTGATGGTGTGGCCTCTGTTGTTGATTGGCAAAAGCCCTCAATTGTCGCAACCTCTCCTTTAGGTGCCTGACCCCACTCTATGCTCTCCAACCTGTCTAAACTGTTGACCCCTGATTTGCCCTTGCTGGTCTGAAATTCCATGTAGGCTGCCATTCTCTGCCTTCCCTCCCGTGTGCCACAGGGTTCAACAGAGAAATCTGCTGACCTCACACAGAACTTCAAAATGCTGACACTGCATGCCATCAGAACAGTGCAATAACATCCTATTTCATATATGTATGTATGTCTAGTCAAACTGGAATAAACTAATCGGTACTTGACTTTCCATGCTGCATAGGGTCTCTTTTCTGTCCTGTAAAAATATCGCAGTCTGGTGATGAAGTTGAGATTGTGGATGTTCCTGGCTGAACAAAAGCTTCCATGAAACTAATAGAGGAGTAATTAGGTTTTTTTTGCTGAAACATCAGCAGGGATTCTCCACTCCCATTCTTCTCAGACGGATTTGGTGATGGGGTGGTAAATCTTGCGAGAGGCCCAAATCGCATTTTACATAGGCGGGAAGTCTCACTGTGATTGTTCCCATCCCCACCAGTGATGTAAGAGTAACGGCATTATAATAAATTTGAACATCATTGGCAAGCATCTATACCCGATCACCCCCCCCCCCCACCCCCAACACCCCCCCCCCCCCCTTCCCTGTAAGATAATCTATTCACATTGGTGTGAGGGCTGAATGGTGTGAATTATGACTGGTCTCTCAGGGTGTGCACCTAGCACGCAGATCTCCCAAAGGAGTCAAGTGAGTGCATCGTTCAGGGGAGAGAGGGTCATGTCCGGGCACTACCGGGGCAGTACCGGGGCAACAGCATCGGGAAGTGACAGGAAAGTGCCAAGGCAGTGCCGGGGGTGAGGGGTGGGGGAGAACGGGGTGCGGTAGGTCCAAGTGAATGTTTGTTCACAGGGGCAACCTTTAAAAATGGTACCCCGATCTTGAAAAAACAAAGTTACTGCTGGGGAGGGCTCAATTAGAATCCACCGTGCCAACATGATGTTGTGAGACCTTCGCCTTGAAGTTAGTTTTCTCTATGTCCTTAACAATAAGGTAGAGAAAGCAGCTGTTGGTGCTGACAGCTTTTCTCAGTGAAAGGTTGCTTGGACATGTGGGTAACTGACGTTTGACGATGGCTGCGTCAATAGGTATTTTTGGGTGAGTGGGAGAGTATAGTCATCATTGTGCGACTCGAGATGTTTTTCACTGCTCAGAATATCTTTGATGTTCCTGTTAATCTCGATGTTAATCAAGCAGTGAGGGCAGGGGAAAGGACAATATTCCGAACTGAAGCAGGCCCAGGTGCTCAGAAATTAGCTTGGCCCCGCTAAGCCAAAAGACATGCCACTCTCGGAAAGTTTGTCTAAACTTGAGCAGCAGCACAATCCCAAGCTACTGAAGATTGCAGAAAGCAATCAGTTTGGAACCAGGAAGTGAATGCCTATGGCGGACATTGGAGACTTCATCATGGGTTTGAAAAAGCTGTTTGTTCACCATCATTTTGGAGAATTTCAAGCGAGAACATTGCGGGACACGTTTGTGTGTGGTTTAAAAATGGAAGACATTCTCAGTAAGATCCTGACAGTGCCAAAGTTAGCTTTTGACATAAGTTGCCAAATAGCATCACAGAACATGACGCGAAAGAAGTCAGAGTTAACAGCTGCCAGTTGCCTGCTGAAGTAAATAAGCTGCAACTGAGTAAGCAGACACCCCTAAGGACAGGAATTAGTAGCAGCAGATATACTATAAAGATCTGTTACTGGTGCTTATGCCAATACTGGACACATAATTATCCATTTCTGAATCCAGACTGCTACAGCTACAAGAAGAAGGGTCATCTTGCCAAATCATGTCGAAATAATGTAAATGAAAACAACAGAGGTGGGGCAGCCACGGCATCTGGCTGTGGAACTGCACCAGATCAATGATGGGTCAGTTGTAACCCATACAATCTAAAGCATGAGGATATCCAATGGAAATTCGCAGGTCTTGCACACCAAGTAGTGTTGGTTGGAGCCCCGGTGAACATGTCGGACTGCACGGGAGTGTCGGTTAGTGTGATTCCTGAATCGCTAGTCTGGTGAGCCAACATCAGCTGGAGAAATCACGCATAGAGGTAGAAAGTTATGGAGGAGAGAAAGTCGTCTGAATGGGGAGGGTGTTGGTGTCAGTCACAGACAAGGGTCGATTTGCAGGATTGTTCTTTATTGTAGTGGAGGGTGAAAAACCAGACTTGTTTGGAAGAAACTGTTTAACTGCTTTCAGGTTAAACTGGAACAAGCTCGTTTATGTCAAAGTGAAATTCACAACACAAGATGATGCAATCACCGAGTTCCCTCTGGTGTTTTGTCAAATTGGTAAACCAGTTCAAGGATATAAGGCCAACATTTGGCTTCAGGGGAATGCAAGACCAGTTTATTGATTGGCCTCATCCAGTACCCCATGCTCTAAGGTGGGAAATAGAGCAAGAATAGAAAAGATTTGAGACTGAGAGCATGGGCCTGGATTTTCATCACCGAGGCAAGCAGATGGAGAACATTCCAGCTTGGCCTGCCTGCTTTAGGAGAAAGCGTCCTCAAAAGTGGGATCTGCATTGCTGAGAGCTGGGTGCAGGCAGCCTCAGGGACTGCCTAGTGCAGAGGTGGATTGTCTGTTTAAAAGGTCTACTTTGGTGCAGTGGGACTTTACCTCAATGAAAAATAACACAAAGACCCTTGAGCCCTCACCCCTCATAGCCTCTTCACAGTCCAAACACTCCCCATGCCTCATCCATGCCACCTCATAATCCACACTCACCCTTATGTCCGTTCATACCCCCATACCAATCTTTGTCCTTCCACTCACCCCTCCGGTTCCTCATGCCTCTTATGTCAAGGCACTTCCATGCCAATTAACCCACTGTACGCTTTCTGAAACTAAGGAACACCACAGTGTAAAGTGGAGTGTGAAAAAAAAGCTTTGATAAAAATGTAATCCATTGATAACTTTCTCCTGGGCTTGTCCAAAACGTCTGGACTGCAAGTTATTAAAAGTCAATCGTCCAGGCCCTTTGAAGTTGTAAAACTACAAAGGCATTTAGCTTACATGGATACATAGAAGATAGGAGCAGGATGAGGCCTTTTGGCCCTTCGAACCTGCTCCGCCATTCATCACGATCATGGCTGATCATCCAACTCAATCGCCTAATCCTGCTTTCTCCCCATAGCCTTTGATCCCATTCTCCCTATTGCTATATCCAGCCGCCTCTTGAATATATTCAAAGTTTTAGCATCAACTACTTCCTGTGGCAATGAATTCCACAGGCTCACCACTCTTTGAAGAAATGTCTCCTTATCTCTGTCCGCAATGGTTTACCCTGAACCCTGGTTCTGGACACACCCATCATTGGTAACATCTTCCCTGCATCTACCCTGTCTAGTCCTGTTAGAATTTTATAAGTCTCTATGAGGTCCCCCCCTCATTCTTCTGAACTCCAGCGAGAACAATCCCAACCTAGTAAATCTCTCCTCATATGACAGCCCCGCCATCCCTGGAATCAGTCTGGTGAACCATTGCTGTGCTCCCTCGAGAGCAGGAATATCCTTCCTCAGAGAAGGAGAACAAAACTGCACACAATACTCCAGGTGTGGCCTCACCAAGGCCCTGTACAATTTCAGCAACACATCCCTGCTTCTGTCCTCAAAACCTCTCACAGTGAAGGCCAACATACCATTAGCCTTCTTTATCGCCTGCTGCACCTGCATGCTTACCTTCAGTGAATGGTGCACAAGGACACCCAGGTCCTGCTGCACACTCCCCTCTCCCAATTTACAACTATTCAGGGAGTAATCTGCCTTCCTGTTTTTGCTTCCAAAGTGAATAACCTCACACTTATCCAAATTATACTGCATCTGCCATTGATTTGCCCACTCGTCCAACCTGTCCAGATGATGTTACACGACCCCTGTATCCTCATCACAATTCACCCCCCCACCGAACTTGGTATCATCTGCAAACTTTGAGATGTTACATTTTGTTCCCTCATCCAAATCATTAATATATATTGTGAATAGCTGGGGTCCCAGCACCGATCCCTGTGGTACCCCACTAGTTACTGCCTGCCAATTTGAAAAGGAGCCTTTAATCCCTACTCTTTGTTTCCTCTCTGCCAACCAGTTTTCTATCCACCTCAATACATTTCCCCCAATTCCATGCGCTTTAGTTTTGCACAATAACCTCTTACGCCTTCTGCAAGTCCAAATATACCACATCGACTGGCTCCCCTTTGTCAACTGTACTGGTTACATCTTCAAAGAATTCCAACAGATTTGTCAAGCATGATTTTCCCTTCATAAATCCATGCTGACTATGACTAATCCTGCCACTGCTTTCTAAATGTTCCGCTATAAAATCCTTGATAATGGATTCAAGCATTTTCCCCACTACCGATGTTAGGCTCACTGGTCTATAATTCCCTGCTTTCTCTCTACCTCCCTCATTGAATATCGGAGTGATGTGAGCTACCCTCCAATCTGCAGGGACAGTTCCAGAGTCTATAGAATCCCAGAAGATGACCACCAAGAAATCCACTATTTCCAGAGCCACCTCCTTAAGTACTCTGGGATGCAGATTCTCAGGCCCTGTGGATTTATCTGCCTTCAATCCCATCAATTTTCCCAGCACCATTTCTCTACTAATGTTGACCTCCCTCAGTTCTTCACTCTCACTAAACCTTTCATTCTCCAACATTTCTGGTATCTGATTTGTGTCCTCTTTTGTGAAGACAGAACCAAAGTATGTATTTAATTGCTCAGCCATTTCTTTGTCCCTTATTATGCATTCCCCTGTTTCTGTCTGTAGGTGGCCTACATTTCTCTTTACCAATCTCTTTCTCTTCACATATCTATAGAAATTCTTAGTGTCAGTCGTTATGTTCCCTGCAAGCTTCTTTTCGTACTGTACTTTCCCCTTCTTAATCAATCCCTTCGTCCTTCTTTGATGAACTCTAAACTGCTCCCAATCCTCAGACCTATTATTTTTCTTGGCCAATCTGTACGCTTCTTCCTTGGATCGGATACTACTTCTAATTTCCTTTGTAAGCCATGGATTAGCCCTCTTACCCCTTTGTTTTTGTGCCAGACAGGAATGAACAGTTGCTGTAGTTCCCCTATGCGTTCTTTGAATGTTTGTCATTGTCCATTCACTGTCATCCCTTTAAGTAACTATCCCCAATCTATTAATGCCAACTCACGCCTCATATCTTCATAGTTCCCTTTATTAATATTCAGCACCCTAGTCTCCGAAACAACTACTTCACTCTCCATCTTGATAAAAAATTCTATCATGTTGTGATCGCTCATCCCCAAGGGGTCTCGTACAGCCACATTGGCAATGACTCCCTTCTAAGGTGGCCTACTCTCTAGTTAGTTCCTCCACATATTGGTCAAGAAAACTATCCTGTATACACTCCAGGAATTCTTCCTCCAAGGCATTGTGGCTAATTTGATTTGCCCAATCTATGTGAAGATTAAAATCACCCATGATCACCGATATTCCCTTGTGACATGCATCTCTAATTTCTTGTATAATGCCATTCCCAACCTCACCACTGCAATTTGGGGGTCTATATATGACACCCACTAGTGTTTTTTGTCCCTTGGTATTTCTCAACCCTACCCATACAGATTCCACATTGTCAGAGCTAATATCCTTTCTCACTACTGTGTTAATTTCCTCTTTAACCAGCAGTTAAAGAGCTTACCTCAACAAACATTGTATTATTGACCACAGAAATCATAGGGTCTGAGCTGTCAGTGCTTCCTCTGGGGCTCAGGTATTCTCATTTTATAATTGGTATCTGAGTTCTCAGCCAAGCATATATAACTCGACCGTTAACACACATTCATTGGTACAGAAAAATGTGCTTTCACTTATTGGGGTTAAAATTGGTTACTGTTTTTTGGAAGCTTTGTGGCCCCTGAAAAGCAGGTGCAGACTATTGACAGGAAGTGCACAGAACCCCTTGTTAGTTAAGGATTTGCACATTTGCAACCAATGAATACTGCAGTGCAGTGCAGTGAACTGATGATGTGAATCAGTGTACAGTGGTGATTTGAAACCACCACTGCCATTTCGCAATGCCCTGTCTTAACACTATTGAACAGGACATAAACTGCATTTAAAGTGCAAATTAACAGCTTAGTTGCTGGATTTTCTTTCGCTCATGATGCAATTGTTGGCATTTATGATGCTTTTCAATACATGGATTCCACCAGGGTCACTCAACTCCTGACCTCATTATAGCCTTGGTTCAAACATGGCCAAAAGAGCTGAATGACAGAGGTGAGGTGAGAGTGATTGTCCTTGACATCAAGGCAGCATTTAACCAAGTATGGTATCAAGGAGCCCTAACTAAACTGGAGCCAATGGGATCTGGGGGGAAACTTTCCGCTGGTTGGAGTTCTATCTGGCTCAAAAGAAGATGGTTGTGGTGGTTGGAGGTCAATCATCTCAGTGCCAGGGCATCACTGCAGGAGTTCCTCAGAGAAATATCCTCGGCCAAAACTTCAGCTGATTTACCAGTGATCTCCCTTCCATCAGAAGGTCAGAAGTGGGGCTGTTTGCTGATGACTGCACAATATTAAGCACCATTTGCAATTCCTCAGATAATGAAGCAGTCCTGACCACCCCCCCCCCCTCCCCCCTCCCCCCAAAGGCTGTCCACTACCTACAAGGCACAAGTCAGGAGTGCAATGGAATACTCTCCACTTGCCTGGGTGAGTGCAGCTCCAACAACACTCAAGAAACTCGAACCATCTAGGACAAAGCAGCCCGCTTGCTTTTCAGTCCACAAATGAGGTCATGTCTGAAATCTGCCAATTGTTGAAGTCACTTCTGCAACCTCCAAACAAGCAAAGGATATGTGGCTCACCATGACTGTGGCTCCTTTCAGGCTACTGTTGGACATTTCAGAAACAACCCACATTGTGCAGTGAACGGCTGCTTTATATAGGGAGATCACTGATGCTCTGTGCACAGAGAAACATGGACATCTAATCTCTTTAGTAAGGTTTTGATAATTCTACTCATTTTTAGTATCTGTGATATCTATAGGTATTATTCTGTAAGCACAGTATGAAGTTAACTGGTTCAGCTTTGAATATTTTGGGTGTAATTAACAGTCAAGGTGATTGAGGGAACCGTAAAAGCAGATGTTTGTGAAGAAACAGACTTGTTTTATTGTTTCAGCTCATTTGAGTCTTGAGCTGAAGATGTCTCAGTGGCCAAAATAATATTAGGTGTTTGTTTTTAAATCAGTTTGATGGAATAACCAGAACTTAGGGAGGCACTGTTTAAATAAACCATGCCTTGCTTTAATGGGTCTGTATCAGAGAGGAAACCTTTATTCTCTGATGTTATGACAAGAAGTGGTCTTCACTGTTGTTTTTAAGAGCTTTAGCGCAGGCTTCGGTTAAGAGATATTGACAAGAGAATGTGTCTAAGTATGGCTTCTCTGCATCTGGAAGGAAATGTGCATTTGTTTGCGAATTAGGAGCAGAAGTAGGCAATTGAGCCCCTCCAGTCTGCTCTGCCATTCAATCAGATCATGGCTGATCTCTTCCTGGTCTCAAAGCCACCTCCCTGCCTGTTCCCGATATCCGTTTAACCTGTTTTTTAATCAGAAATATATCTATTTCCCTCTTTAATCCATTTAATGATTCAGACTCCACCACACTATGGGGCAGCAAGTTCCACAAATTTGTCACCCTTTACGAGAAATAGTGCTTCCTCATCTCAGTTTTAAATCTACTGCCTCCCTGGTGCAGCACGGTGGCACAGTGGTCAGCACTGATGCCACGGCGATGTGGACCCGGGTTCGATCCTGGCCCCAGATCACTGTCCGTGTGGACTTTGCACATTCTCCCCATGCCTGCGTGGATCTCACCCCCACAATCCAAAGATGTGCAGGGTAGATGCATTGGCCAAGCTAAATTGCCCCTTAATTGGAGAAAATAATTGGGTACTCCAAATTTTTTAAAAAATGTAATTAAATAAATCTACCGCCTCTCAATCTACATCGGTGTCCTCTTGATCTGGATTGCCCTACAAGGGGATCATCTGGTCTACATTTACTTTAACAATCCCTTTTAGTATTTTATATACCTCGATCAGATCCCTCTCATCCATCTGAACTACAGTGAATATAAGTCCAAACTATATAATCTCTCATCATACATCAACCCCTTCATCCCCGGAATCAATCTGGTGAATCTCCTCTGAACAGCCTCCAATGCCACCACATCCTTCCTCAAATACGGGGACCAAAACTGGACACAATACTCCAGATGTGGTCTCACCAACACCCTATACAATTGCAACAACACTTTTCTACTTTTATACTCCAGTCATTTTGTAATAAACGCTAACATTCTATTTGCCTTGATAATTGCATTTTGTAGCTGCATACAGACTTTCTATGATTCATGAACAAAGACACCCAGATCCCTCTGTCCAGACACATTTTGAATCTGCTTTCCATTTAGATAATAATTTACCTTTCTGTTTTTTTGGCCAAAATGGATAATCTCACACTTATCCACGTTAAACTCCATCTGCCAAATTTTGACCCAACCTCGTAGCCTATCTATATCCATCTGTAAAATCTGTATCGCCTCTTCACTGCCTGCTTTCCCATCTATTTTAGTATCGTCCACAAATTTCGCTGTGTTACACTCTGTCCCTGTTGCAGATAATTTATATGGATTGTAAACAGTTGAGGTCCGAGGACTGAACCCTACGGCACCCCACTAGTTATAGATTGCTAGCCAGAGAAGGACCCATTTAACCCGACCCTCTGCTGTCAGTCAGCCAATCGGCAATCCAATCTAGTATTCTACCCCCAAACCGCTGCGATCTCAACTTCTGGAGCAGACTTTTATGCGGTACCTTGTCAAATGTCTTCTGGAAGTTTAGATATATACATCCAAAGGTTCCCCAAGTTCCTCATTGTCCATCTTGCTGGTTACATCCTCAAAGAACTCAAGTAAGTTTGTCAAGCGTGACTTACTCTTCATAAAACCATGCAGAAAATGGTGGATTGAGCATTGTCTTTCCAAATGTTCAGTCATCCCCTCCTTAAATGATTCCAGTAACTCCCCCACCACAGTTAACCGGTCTATAGTTTCCTACTTTTTGCCTCTTTCCCTTTTTGAACAGGGGAATTACATTAGCATGTTTTCAATCCACTGGGACCTCTGGAGAAGCCAGGGAATTTTGAAATATCATAACCAATGCATCCACTATCTCTGCTGCCACCTCGTTTAATAACCTATGGTGCAGGCCATCTGGTCCCGGAGGCTTATTTGCCTTTAGTCCCATTAGTTTATTCAACACCTTCTCTTTAGTGATGGTTATTGCACCAAGTTCCTCTGCATTAACTGCAGTTCTTGGAAACAAATTTCCCCATTTGGCCCATCGAGTCTGCACTGAGTCCTTGTTGCAAAAGTGGGGTGGCATGTGATGAATTGCACACCATAGCCAATAAGAGGAGTGGGGTGGCACGGTGGCACAGTGGTTAGCACTGCTGCCTCATAGTGCCAGGGACCAGGGTTTGATTTCAAACTCTGGTTTCTGTCTGTGTGGAGATTGCACATTCTCCCCGTGTCTTCCTGGGTTTCCTTCGGTTGCTCTGGTTTCCTCCCATAGGCCAAAGATGTGCAGGTTAAGTGGAATTGCTATTCTAAATTGCCGCTCAGTGAGGTTATGGGGATAGGGTGAGGAATTTCAGAGGGTCGGTGCAGACTCGATGGACCAAATGGCTTCGTTCTGCACTGCAGGGACTCTATGATTCTATGAATTTGGATCATCTCCAATAATAATGATAATAATAATAATACTCACTTATTGTCACAAGTAGACTTCAATGAAGTCACTGTGAAAAGCCCCTAGTCACCACATTCTGGCGCCGGTTCGCGGAGGCCGGTACGAGAATTGAACCCGTGCTGCTGGCATTGTTCTGCATTACAAAAGGGGGAAGCAATGGGAGTCAAAAAAAAAAGAAGAAAGAAAAGTACAGCACAGGAACAGGCCCTTCAGCCCTCCAAGCCCGTGCGGACCATGCTGCCTGACTAAACTACAATCCAGCAGAGGGCAGTAGAGCGGAGCTGCTGATTGGCTGTTGCGGGGAAAATTTGCTTCTGTGCATTGCGGTCACTGCACCCAGAAAATGTACCTGAGCAAGACACCCTAGGTGTTCAAGTCAAGGCAAGCATCCAGCAGAGGGCAGTAGAGCGGAGCTGCTGATTGGCTGTTGCAGGGAAAATTTGCATCTGTGCATTGCGGTCACTGCACCCTTAAAATGTACCTGAGCAAGACACCCTAGGTGTTCAAGTCAAGGCAAGCATCAGCAGAGGGCAGTAGAGTGGAGCTGCTGATTGGCTGTTGCGGGGAAAATTTGCATCTGTGCATTGCGGTCACTGCACACATAAAATGTACCTGAGCAAGACACCCTAGGTGTTCAAGTCAAGGCAAGCATCCAGCAGAGGGCAGTAGAACAGAGCTGTTGATTGGCTGATGCAGGAAAAATTTGCATCTGTGCATTGCGGTCACTGCACACATAAAATGTACCTGAGCAAGACACCCTAGGTGTTCAAGACAAGGCAAGCATCCAGCAGAGGGCAGTAGAGCAGAGCTGCTGATTGGCTGTTGCAGGAAAAATTTGCATCTGTGCATTGCGGTCACTGCACGCTTAAAATGTACCTGAGCAAGACACCCTAGGTGTTCAGGTCAAGGCAAGCATCAGCAGAGGGCAGTAGAGTGGAGCTCCTGATTGGCTGTTGCGGGGTAAATTTGCATCTGTGTATTGCGGTCACTGCACACACAAAGTGTACCTGAGCAATATACCCTAGGCGTTCAAGTCAAGGCAAACATCCAGCGGAGGGCAGTAGAGCAGAGCTGCTGATTGGCTGTTGCAGGGAAAATTTGCATCTGTGCATTGCGGTCACTGCACCATGAAGTGTACCTGAGCAAGACACCCTAGGTGTTCAAGTCAAGGCAAGCATCCAGCAGAGGGCAGTAGATCGGAGCTGCTGATTGACTGTTGCGGGGAAAATTTGCATCTGTGCATTGCATCCTCCTCCAACCAAAAAAAAAAGACAATCACTGTAAGGATTCCAGCCGAGTAAAGATCAAGAGGGAGACTCGAGGGCAGGTAGAAGCTGAAAGAAGTTGAACTGTGATGTCACAACCTGCAGGTAAGTGATTGGCTGTGACTGGTAAGTAGTTTTTCTTTTCCCTGAGGTGTTATCGTGTGGGCGCAGTGGTTGCTGAGTTAGTGCTTGCTGAGAAGGGGAGTAGATTTTTTTTAAAAAACTTACTGTTGGGAGTGTAAAAACGGCAGGAGATCACAGACCCGTGTTATGCTCCTCTTGCTAAATGTGGGAGTTCAGGGACGCGGCCGATGCCCCTGACTCCTTCATGTGTGGGAAGTGTGTCCAGCTACAGCTCCTGTTACACCGCATGACAGTTCTGGAGCTGCAGATGGACTCACTTTGTAGCCTCCGCGATGCTGAGGAGGTCATGGATAGCACTTTCAGTGAGTTGGTCACACTGCAGATTAGGATTGGTAAGGGAGACAGGGAATGGGTGACCAAAAGATAGAGAAAGAGCAGGAAGGCAGTGCAGGTGTCCCGTGTGGTCATCTCCCTCCAAAACAGGTATACTGTTGGGGGAGATGACTCACCAGGGGAATGCAGTAGTAGCCAAGCTCATGGCACCATGGCTGGCTCTGCTGCACAGACGGGCGGGAAAAAGACTGGCAGGGCGATAGTCATAGGGGATTCAATCGTAAGGGGAGTAGACAGGCGTTTCATTGGTCAAAAACGAGTCTCCCGAATGGTATGTTGCCTCCCGGGTGCACGAGTGAGGGATGCCTCAGATCGGCTGCAGGACATACTGAAGGGGGAGGGTGGACAGCCAGTTGTCGTGGTGCATATAGGCACCAACAATATAGGTAAAAAACGGGATGAGGTCCTACAATCAGAACTTAGGGAGTTAGGAGATAAGTTAAAAAGTAGGACCTCAAAGGTAGTAATCTCAGGATTGCTACCAGTGCCACAAGACAATCAGAGTAGACATTCAAGAATAGTCAGAATGAATACATGGCTTGAGAGATGGTGCAGGAGTGAGGGGTTCAGATTTTTCAGATATTGGAACCGGTTCTGGGGGCGGTGGGACCATTACAACTCGGATGGTCTACACCTGGGCAGGACTGGAACCAATGTCCTAGGGGGTGCTTTTGCTAACCCTGTTGGGGAGGTTTTAAACTAATGTGGCGGGGGATGGGAACCAGATTAGGAAGTTAGAGGTCAGTAGAGAGGCAGCAACTAAAGCCAGAAAGGTACTAGATAATAAACTCAATGTGACTAAGGGGAAGAGTAGACAGGGAAGAGGTGATGAACGCAAAGGGACAGGTGGTCTGAGGTGCATTTGTTTCAATGCGAGAAGTGGAGCATGTAAGGCAGATGAATTTAGGGCTTGGATTAGTACCTGGGAATATGATGTCATTGGTATTACTGAGACTTGGTTGAGGGAAGGGCAAGACTGGCAACTAAATATCCCAGGGTATAGATGCTTCAGGAGGGATAGAGAGGGAGGTAAAAGGGGTGGAGGAGTTGCATTACTGGTCAGAGATGATATCAAAGCTGTGATTAAGGAGGGCACGATGGAGGATTCGAGCACTGAGGCAATATGGGTAGAGCTAAGAAATAGGAAGGGTGCAGTAACATTGTTGGGACTTTACTACAGGTCTCCCAAAAGCGAGCGTGAAGTAGAGGTACAAATATGTAGACAGATTATAGAAAAATGTAGGAGAAATAGGGTGGTCGTGATGGGCGATTTTAACTTCCCCAACATTGAATGGGATTCATGTAGTGTTGGAGGCGTAGATGGAGCAGAATTTGTAAGGAGCATCCAGAAGAGTTTTTTTAGAGCAGTATGTAAATAGTCCAACTCGGGAAGGGGCCATACTGGACCTGGTATTGGGGAATGATCCCGGCCAGGTGATTGAAGTTTCAGTCGGTGATTACTTAGGGAATAGCGATCACAATTCCGTAAGTTTTAGAATATTCATGGATAAAGACGAGAGTGGTCCTAAAGGAAGAGTGCTAAATTGGGGAAAGGCCAAGTATCACAAAATTCAGAAGGAGCTAGGGAATGTGGATTGGGAGCAGCTGTTTAAGGTAAATCCACATTTGAAATGTGAGAGTCTTGTAAGGAAAGGTTGATTAGAGTGCAGGACAGACATGGCCCTGTGAAAATGGGGGATACAAATGGCAAGATTAGGGAACCATGGATGACGGGCGGAATTGTGAGACTAGCTAAAATGAAAAAGGAAGCATACATAAGATCTAGGCGATTTAAAACTGATGAAGCTTTGGAGGAATATCGGGAAAGTAGGATAAATCTCAAACGCGCAATAAAGAGGGCTAAAAGGGGTCATGAAATATCTTTGGCTAACAGGGTTAAGGAAAATCCCGAAGCCTTTTGTTCGTATATAAGGAGCAAGAGGGTAACTAGAGAAAGGATTGGCCCACTTAAAGACAAAAGAGGGAACTTATGCGTGGAGTCAGAGGAAATGGGTGAGATTCTTAATGAGTACTTTGCATTGGTATTCACCAAGGAGAGGGACATGACGGATGTTGAGGTTAGGGATGGAAGTTTAAATACTCTAGGTCAAGTCGGCATAAGGAAGGGGGAAGTTTTGAGTATTCTAAAAGGCATTAAGTTGAACAAGGCCCTAGGTCCGGATGGGATCTATCCCAGATTACTGAGGGAAGCGAGGGACGAAATCACTGGGGCCTAAACAAATATCTTTGCCGCATCCTTGAGCACGGGTGAGGTCCCGGAGGACTGGAGAATTGCTAATGTTGTCCCTTTGTTTAAGAAGGGTAGCAAGGATAATCCAGGGAATTATAGGCCTGTGAGCTTGACGTCAGTGGTAGGCAAACTGTTGGAGAAGATACTGAGGGATAGGATCTATTCACATTTGGAAGAAAATAGACTTATCAGTGATAGGCAGCATGGTTTTGTGCAGGGAAGGTAATGTCTTACAAACCTAATAGAATTCTTTGAGGAAGTGACAAAGTTAATAGATGAGGGAAGGGCTGTAGATGTCATATACATGGACTTCAGTAAGGCGTTTGATAAAGTTTCCCATGGCAGGTTGATGGGAAAAGTGAAGTCGTATGGGATTCAGGGTGTACTAGCTAGATGGATAAAGAACTGGCTGGGCAACAGGAGACAGAGAGTAGTGGTGGAAGGGAGTGTCTCAAAATGGAGAAAGGTGACTAGTGGTGTTCCACAGGGATCCGTGCTCGGACCACTGTTGTTTGTGATATACATAAATGATCTGGACGAAGATATAGGTGGTCTGATTAGCAAGTTTGCAGATGATACTAAGATTGGTGGAGTTGCAGATAGCAAGGGGGACTGTCAGAGAATAGAGCAAAATATAGATAGATTGGAGAGTTGGGCAGAGAAAAGGCAGGTGGAGTTCAATCCAGGCAAATGCGAGATGATGCATTTTGGAAGATCTAATTCAAGAGCGGACTATATGGTCAATGGAAGAGTCCTAACGCAAATTGATGTACAGAGAGACCTGGGAGTTCAGGTCCATTGTACCCTGAAGGTGGCAACGCAGGTCGATAGAGTGGTCAAGAAGGCATACAGCATGCTTGCCTTCATCGGATGGGATATTGTGTACAAGAGTCGGCAGGTCATGTTACAGTTGTATAGGGCTTTGGTTAGGCCACATTTGGAATACTGCGTGCAGTTCTGGTCGCCACATTACCAGAAGGATGTGGATGCTTTAGAGAGGGTGCAGGGGAGGTTCACCAGGATGTTGCCTGCCTGGTATGGAGGGTGCTAGCTATGGAGAAAGGTTGAGTAGATTAGGATTGTTTTCGTTGGAAAGACGGAGGTTGAGGGGGGGACCTGATTGAGGTCTACAAAATTATGAGAGGTATGGACCGGGTGGATAGCAAAAAGCTTTTTCCAAGAGTGGGGTGTCAATTACAAGGGGTCACGATTTCAAGGTGAGAGGGGGAAAGTTTAAGGGAGATGTGCGTGGAAAGTTTTTTACACAGAGGGTGGTGGGAGCCTGGAATGCCTTGCCAGCGGAGGTGGTAGAGGCGGGCACGATAGCATAATTTAAGATGCATCTCGACAGATATATGAACGGACGGGGAACAGAGGGAAGTAGATTGTTGGAAAATAGAAGACAGGTTTAGATAAATGATCTGGATCGGCGCAGGCTGGGAGGGCCGAAGGGCCTGTTCCTGTGCTGTAATTTTCTTTGTTCTTTGTACAATCTTCTACACTTCCTGGGTCTGTATCCCTCTATTCCCATCCTATTCATGTATTTGTCAAGATGCCCCTTAAATGTCACTATCGTCCCTGCTTCCACCACCTCCTCTGGCAGCGAGTTCCAGGCACACACTACCCTCTGTGTAGAAAACTTGCCTCGTACATCTACTCTAAACTTTGCCCCTCACACCTTAAACCAATGCCCCCTAGTAATTGACCCCTCTACCCGGGGGAAAAGCCTCTGACTATTCACTCTGCCTATGCCCCTCATAATTTTGTAGACCTCTGTCAGGCCACCCTCAACCTCCATCGTTCAAGTGAAAACAAACCGAGTTTATTCAACCGCTCCTCATAGCTAATACCCCCCATACCAGGCAACATCCTGGTAAATCTCTTCTGCACCCTCTCTAAAGCCTCCACATCCTTCTGGTAGTGTGGCGACCAGAATTGAACACTATACTCCAAGTGTGGCCTAACTAAGGTTCTATACAGCTGCAACATGACTTGCCAATTCTTATAATCAATGCCCCGGCCAATGAAGGCAAGCATGCCGTATGCCTTCTTGACTACCTTCTCCACCTGTGTTGCCTCTTTCAGTATCCAGTGGACCTGTACACCTAGATCTCTTTGACTTTCAATACTCTTGAGGGTTCTACCATTCACTGTATATTCCCTACCTGCATTAGACCTTCCAAAATGCATTACCTCACATTTGTCTGGATTAAACTCCGAGTCTGGGAGATAAAAGTTGAGAAATTGTAATTTTTGTTGGCATAGTTACCATGGCTCCTGGGGCTGACTCTTCTAGACACAGACCAACATCACTTCAAAGATAAAGGCAAAGAAGAGGGACATCGTCTGTGGTGACAATGTCAAGAGCTCCTGAGACCTTTAGATCTACTTGATTCATAAATACTAGTTATTTGCACCTTGTAGGTCAAGTGTAACTAAGGACCCAAGTGTTAGAAATTAAAAATTGAGAGTTTGTTTTAATTAGACGGCTTTTATACCTCAAAACCTTAAATCTTACACCTTTCACCTAAGACAAGCAGGAAAGGTAAGCACAAGATTCTGCATTAATTACAGGCTTCCCCACAGCGAAGGTTGCCTCTGACAGTACTCACATTGTCTTGCATGCTCCTCATCTGAATTTGGTTATAATTCTTAGCATAAGGAGACTCAATGTTCACATGCAGTGCAACTACAAGCGGCAAATGTGTCATGCAGGTGAATGCCTGTTATCCTAGCAGGAGCCATAATTCTATCATTCTATCTATTCCACTGGTATTTGGACTTCTATGACAAGCCAAAAGCTGGCCACTGGATGCCCAGACTATCTCATCATATGACTGAAAACTCTCATCAGGAACCCATGCATATGCAGGCCCTCAATGTGAGCAATGTTGCCACAGGAACATTTGAGCAGACCATCGGCATCCTCAAACAACACTTCTGCCAACTGAACTGAACTGGCAATTACAAGGGACCAACCCTTGCCAAAACCTATCAGGTGGGAAGTTCAAGAGCATGAGGAAAGGAAGAGAAGGCAGTGCAGAAGAGAAAGTGGTGTAAGAGGAGAGGGAAATACAAAGGAATTATAGGAAGAGGAAGGGAGGCGGCAGTGTTCAATTCTGCCAGGATCTTGCTGTTCCAGAAATTCATTCACTTTCAGAAATCTGTTCCCATTCAGACATTAATTTGTTCCTGCCAAAACTGCACCTGACAACTAATAGTAATAATCTTTATTAGTGTTACAAGTAGGCTTACATTATCACTGCAATGAAGTTACTGTGAAAATTCCCTAGTTGCCACATTCCAGCGCCTGTTGGAGAACATTGAGGGAGAATTCAGAATGTCCAATTCACCTAACAGCACATCTTTCGGGACTTGTGGGAGGAAACCGGAGCACCCGGAGGAAACCCACTCAGACACGGGGAGAACGTGCAGACTCCGCACAGACAGTGACCCAAGCCAGGAATCGAACCCGGGTCCCTCACGCTGTGAAGCAACAGTGCTAACCACTGTGTTACCGTGCCGCTGTCACCTACAGAAATAATAGCTAAGTTCCTGCGTAACTTGTCAAACCAGGAAATGGTTACTTTCGTGAACTTTGATGCCCACAATCTGAGCTATAATTGGAGCAATTAGTAATATCTTTCAAGAGAGAAGTTAATTTTCTTGAATTATGCAAATCAAGTGAACATACAAATGGGATTCCTGCCACCTTCCCAGCATAGCTACAAAGGTGTGGCAACAGAGATTCTGAGGTGATTCAAGACCAAAGCAGAATTAGTTCTTTGACCAAATACCATACCTATCCGTAGCTGCAACTGTTTGCTTATTTAAATTTCAATTATTGATGTCCAGGTTGCATATATTTAAAATTATACTTGTGTTTTGAGCTTCGCAGTGCTATTAAGAGCGAGAGAAGACAGGGAGTGTACCGCTTTGAATTTTAATTCCAGTTCTCAGATGTTTCATAGGAAATTGTAATTACAGTTTAAAGAGAGAATCTCATTATCAACACATCTTTGAAAAAAAACAATCCTTTCTACTTTTTTCTGTTAACATTGTGAATATTTTCATTGAAACACGGTGGGGAATTGGTTTGGAGAGTTTTCAGTACCTGACAATGTGAAGGAGCTCAATTAACACACACACTGTTGAAATGACAAGTTTGTTGATGCACTCATTTAGGAACCATATCTAGTTATGCTAATTCAGTTCTTTTGCACTGTCGGGTACAGTAAATTTTCAGCGTCAGGTCCTGATATTATTTTGCAAAGGCACACTGATTAAACAGAACCATTCAAAAGATGAACAGGAATAAAAGGCCAAATATTTGACATTTAGCTGTCAGTTTTTGGAAAATATGTTGTGGAGGTAGGTGGCGGGTGGGGGTGGGGTGGAAGCGGTGGGGGCGGCACCAACATAAAGGATGGGCGGTGAGAATTTATCTTAGGCCTGGAATAACCCAAAGCCAACATAAGCTATTTTCAGGTTCTGACCTCAATTAAAAGCACTGATGGGCTTTAAACAGGCACCCCACAACAGCTTAGCATTTGTGGGAGAGTGAGAAAATATCCAGCTCCCATGCTGCATTGGCCAGCAGGTAAGGTGTAGGGTGAGGGACAACTGAATATATCCAGAAAGGAATACAACATAGCCAGCAGTAGGTTGCGGTTTTGTCGAGACATGGTCTTAGAATCCCTACAGGGCAGAAGGAAGCCCATCAAGTCTCTACCAGTGCTTGGACAGAACAACCTACTCAAGCCCACATCTCTACCTTATCCCCGTAACCAAGTAACTGCACCTAACCTTTTGGACACTAAGGGGTGATTTAGCATAACCAATCCACCTAACCAGAACATCTTTGCGGGGTTTCTGGTGAGGGTCTCTCTAATTAGGGGGTCTCCGGTGGGGGGAGTCTGGTGATGGTGGGGTGGGCAGGTTTTGTATTGTGGGAGAGAGAATGGCCTTTCAATGGGCTTTGAGGGCAACTCCCTTAAAGAGTTACCCTCTTGGCCCACCACAAGATTCACCGTGTCAGGGCCACGTTTGTCAAGACCTGCACCAGTTTCCACCCATGTGATTCCTGGCCCAGAGGACCAGAGTATCGAGTGGGCCCGAAGAATATGGGGCTGGATTCTCCAATGCCCGACACCGATATCGGCGATTAGGCAGAGAATCCCTTCCGACACCCAAATCGGGGGCGGTGCCAGTTTGACGCCGGTTTTCAAATCTGTGATACAAGGATGTGTTCCACAATGAGTTGGACCAGATAAACGAGTGAAGGCTAAAATTTATGTTGCTCCAGACTCAATGACAAAGTTTTTCAGTGCAAGACCAGTCCCTTCTACCCTACATCAAAAGGTGGAAGCCGAAGTCAAATGATTGGAGGAACTGGAAATTACTAAACCTGTGCAATTTTCCCAGTGGGTAGCCTCCCCAGTCCCACCACTGAAACCAGAATGATCAGTGAGGATATTTGGGGATAACAAGTTGTCAATCAACCAAGCAGCCCAGGTGGACAACTTCCTATCTCCCAGAATCGAGAACCTTTACGCTGAGCTGGCAGGAGGCCTTACATGCTCGAAACTGGACCTCAGCCATGTGTACCTGCAGCTGGAACCAGATGAAGAGTCGCAAATATTTGCCCCAATCAACACGCATAAGGGCTTATTCCAATACACTAGGCTACTGTTAGCGGGAATGAATCCAACAGAATCACTTGACACTCAGGTCTGCTCCAAACAGCAAACAGTTTATTGTATTACACTGGCGGGGAGTACGCTCCTGGGAAATCCAGAGAATTCCTCTCCACTGAACAAAAGAAAATTATCATCATTCATGCAACTATACATAGTTAGTTGGCCCTCCTCAGCTGGACACAATCCAATCATAACAATTATACATTGTTTTTTTAGAACCAATGAGGTTATTCATGGTCTCATGATGTCTTCCAGACACCCTTATCGACTGTCCTTCAGTCTTATGCACATATGGCTCGCCTTATCTTAATTTCGTTACAAGCTGGTACTACTGTCAGCATCCCACAAGAGCATCTGCCCGAGGGCTGCTGATTAGGAGTATTTCTGCTGAATGTGCCTTCTCTGTGTGTCTGTGTGTTAGACAGTCCTTACAAGGAATGTGGCCAAGTTAGTTAGCTAAGTCCCATGATGCCTTGCAAACATTTCACTGCTAGTAATGGTTATATTTTTTGGTATACAGTACATTGTGCTTTCAAAAATACACGTGCTTTATATAATATTCATAGTCCTGGGAAATGCACTTCAACATATCGTTCGGCATTGCCTTGGCTTACACTATATTCCAGTGCACCATGGAGAACCTACTTCAGAGTATTCCAAAAGTGATGGTCTACCCAGATGATGTCCTAGTAACTGGAACAATGCATGAAGGACACATGTCAAACTTCGAAAAGGTATGAAACAGATTGAGGGATGTACGAGTCTGCCCCAGACATGAGTAATGCACCTTCTAGGATACAGAAAACATGCATTTGGGGTTCGCCCACTCAAATAAATGGTTAGAGCCATATGTGAGGTCCCAGCACCAAGGAACATAATGGGTTAAAGTCTTTTGTGGAGAATGGTGAACTATTACAGTAGATTCATCTCCAACCTCACCATGACATTGGTACCATCATACCTGCTGTGGAGAAAGCACCAGCTTTGGCACTGAAAGGAGCAACAAGAGTAAGTGTTCCACCTGGTATGAGTTCAGGTTTTCTAGTTTATTTTGACCCAGGAAAGCCAATTCTCTTAACTTGTGACACATCTCCATAAACGATAGGGGCAATTCTATTCTATAAAATGGCAGACGGATCAGAAAGGCCAATTGCCTTTCTCTGCAGGACTCTCTGATCAGAATTATGCTCAAATTGAAAAGGAGGGATTTGCTGTTATCTCCGACATTAACAAGTTCCACCAATACGTCTACGGGCAACATTTTTCAATAATAGCTGACCACCAGCCATTGTTGAGAATCCTAAGAGAAGACACGCTAAAACCCCCAATCTCTTCTGCCAGAGAGAAACCCTGGACTTTGTTGTTAGCAGCATACATTTACACTTTCCAACAAAAGCCAGGCACCCAAATCTCTAATGCAGATGCATTGAGTTAAGTCCCGGGTCAAAAAGCCTGGCGCCACTGCCAGTACCCGAAGAAATCGGCTTGGCACTGAACTTCCTTGACACTTTGCCAGCGTCACCCGGGCACATACGAAATTGGACCCGACAAGATCCAATATTATCCAAGGTGAAAGGTATGATTGAGCCCCTACCTGACTCGCAGGGACAGGCTCGCCTGTGAGGACGGCGCAATACTCTGTGGAACTTGAGTCATTGTACCACTTCCAGTGAGGAAACACCTTTTACAAGAATTACACAGTACCCATCTGTACCAGATGAAAGTGGAAATGCTAGCTCCCAGTTATATTTGGTGGCCGGGGGATAGATAAAGATATTGAAAACGTTGTGCGCCAGTGCATGTCCTATCAGACACAACAGTTGTTGCCTCCTACGGCCAACCTCCACCTCTGGGAGTGTCCGTCCATGGACCAGTGCACATAGAATTTGCATGCCTTTTCTTGGACAGGTTCTTCCTCGTCTTGGTAAATGCTCATTCCAAATGGTTATCCATACAAGTGACGGGAGTGATAACATTGGTGGACAAAGTAGAAATATTTTACATACACAGCCACCCAGAAGCCATCGTGTCCGACAACGGCACTTATTTCACTGGGGAGGAGTTCCAACACTTCCTTCAAACAAACTTCGATATACCAAAGTGGCCCCATAGCGCCCTGCATCAACCGGGTTGGCGAAAAGAGCCATCCAAACTTTTAAAATTCTATGAAAAAACAATTAGATCACCAGTTGGGCCATAGGTTGGCCAACTCTCTCTTGTCCTGCAATACGACCCCCCCCCCATGCTACCACAGGGGTCATGCTGAATTGCTTATGAGCTGTTGCCTGCAGATATTTCCAAATTTGGGTGAGAGGGTGGAGGCACATCAGACGTCCCATGGAACCAACGTACTTCACAAAATGATGACAGGTCATGCCAGGTAGGTGACCTAGTTCTTGTTAGAAATTTTGCCTCGGGCTCACTGGTTACCAGGCAGGATCATGTCCAAATCTGCACCCATTTCAGATGAGTCCAACAGGTGCCATTGGTGCCCCCATGGCTGTCCCAGAATAGAGGGAGCTGAGGCGTTCAGAGATGACTCAGCGGCCCAGGAGGGAGCTGGGGAAGAAAGCGGCCCTACAGAAGTGGTAGGATCTCATGGACTGGCATCTTTTGCAGACAACAAGACTGCCTCAGAGATGGAGGAGCTGGTGTATGAACCACCTTTGCTTTTACTGGAAGTGCCCAAGGCTTTTGTCTTGAGCCACCACAGCCACTCACCAATTGGTACAAGAGAGTGGTTGAAATCATTGTTCTGTCCTAATATGGCAAAGGCCAGCCCCCAGCCCCCCCCCCCTCACCCCCCCCTCCCCATTCAACATTGTGTAAGGCTTGCAGTGCTCTTTGACCTCCACTGACTGTCACACTTGAATCCCAATAGATGGGTTGGAAATGCAACTTTGGAAGATTTACCCTGCACTGCTGAAGCGGCCTGAAGATGTATTCTACAGCTTAAGATATCTGAAACCAGACGTGCTTGTCAACCCAAGAGTTAGGTTGGCCTGGTGCCAGAAGCCTTACCTCCAATTCTAAACTGGCAGCTTTCCATTTTTCAAATGGAAAACCGGTGGCTGGCAGTTGAAAATCATCCCAATTCTCTTCAATTTAATGTGGTGAACTCATGTCAGCAATGCATTCATATGAAATTCTTTTGTACTTTATTTTAATGGAAGCTGCGATATGCTAGTTGTGACTAGCTCAGAAACAATTGAAGAGACATAGATATGTCTGAACAATAACTGGGTTATCAGGTGAATTAACTATATACAGATACAAGGCTACAGGTGCCACTTAGCCTAAACCACGAGCTTTCTCCTTCTCGACTCTTAATGGTGTGTCTCTCTCTTACACCATTCTGTGCGGGATAATGTTTCTCCAGTCCCACACATTAATCTTTTCAGTGGGGTGGGGGGGTGGGGTGGGTGGTGGAAGCCTAGTCGCGCCCGCTGACGTTCCCTCACCTCCACACCTGAACTCCCAGTAGGTGGGTGGAATTCTGAGCTGGAAATGCAACTTTGTAATATTTACTGTCCGCTGCTTAAGTTGTATTTCATAGCGTAAGGTCTCAAGAGGACGATTTGCTAATCAAGTCCAGTCATTCTTTACTCAACTAAAACACCGCGGATGCTGGAAATCTGAGATACAAACAGAAAATGCTGGACAGTGTCAGTGGCCTAGATTCTCATTTCCGGAGGCTAAGGGCTGGATTCTCCTTTCCGGAGGCCAAGGACGGGATTCTCTGTTCCTTCACGCTGGCGGAATTCTCCCTTCCTATTGCAGTCAATGGAGATTTGGCTGAGCGCAACATTCTCTGTCCTCACTGACAGTGGTAGTGAGGCGGACTCACAACAGAGAATCCCGTCCTAACTGCTGCCACCGGTGGAGGATCATGATAACTGCACGCTGCCACTATGAGTGCCGGTGAGGAGCAATTCATGTCATGCAAACGGGCCAGCATGCTGCCCATGTGTAGCCTACCCGAGTCCCCGCCCCGCAGGTGTCTGGTTCGCTGGGGTCGGGATTCTTCTTCAGAGCCTGACAAGCTGGAGCAGGTTTTAAGCGCTCCACTCAACACAATCAGTCCAGCCGTAAGATGACGAACGACCTCCTTCAAGCAACTCGGGTGACTAACCACCTCTGTGCCCCTGGCACCACTCTCGTCCCTCACATTTCACACCAGCCCCCAATCTCCTCGAGGCCAATAACACACCACCTTCCTGCATCGTCCTTACAACCCATCTTCCTCGAACTTCCAACACAGGCATTGCCCTCTTTGGCCAGGGGCCTTGCACACACATGCCACTAGCTACAAACCCCTCATAAAACCCGCGCCCCACATTCTCACTATGTCCTTTCAGTGTTCCTAAGGATAAAGCGGGCCATAATCACCAGGAGCACGAGAAAACAGGAGGGGGTAATCCAGATATTCAGGTATACATCCCCTCTGAGAAAAGGACCCTGAAACTCGCCTGCGATGGAGGTCGGCATGCACAAAACAAGTGAGAATCCAAAACAACACAGGTATCCCTATGGCAAGTGAGTCACACCTCTCTCATAGACCAGTCCTTCCCAAGACTCACTCCATGTCTTTTGTCTTGCAGGACCCCTGTCAGATGAGGCCAGGCCATCTGGGGATTGCTGGCCCCCATCCAGACCCTCCGGACTCCGTGGAAGACACCAACATTTCAAAACTAATTTCACCAGCACCATCCACCATCGCAGAGTAGTCACTTTGTTGGGTAATGTTAATGATCAGGCTCTTTAGTCACCCTCTGGTGAGCACCACACACATGCTGCAGCACATCAAGTGGAGGCAGAGACTCCTGAGAGAGCGGGCGGTTAGAGGGCTGTCCAATCCCAGGAAACAGCTGTCATCCAGACAGGTGTTGCGCTTCTGGAAAGTATGATCCCATCTCTGGTGCAGATGCAGAAGCAGAGCCAGAATTTACAGGACAGAGTGTCATCAATTTTCCAGTGCCTGCAGGTACAGCTGGAGGTGTCCAGCCACCTTCAGGCGCAGGAGATGTTACTGGCAATCCATGGTACCCAGGCCAACACTGAAAGGGTGCCTTCCATGGTGGAGGGCCTGGGGAAATTTGTCTGAGCCATGTGTCCAGACTTCCAAGGCTTGGGGCACACTGTGCTGTCCATGGCTGAGGAGCAGGACAGGCAAATTCAGTCACAGTCCAAAGATGTGCAGGTTAGGTGGATTGGCCATGATAAATTGCCCTTAGTGTCCAAAATTGCCCTTGGTGTTGGGTGGGGTTACTGGGTTATGGGGATGGGGTGGAGGTGTGGATCTTGGGTGGGGTGCTCTTTCCAAGAGCCGGTGCAAACTCGATGGGCCGAATGTCCTCCTTCTGCTCTGTAAATTCTATGAAATTCTATGAAATCTATGTCCTGGGGGTAGATGGACATTGCTGTGGTGTTCCAGAGTTTGGCCCATTCACAAAGGGTCATGACTGAGGGCATCGAGAGCATTGGCTGGACGCTGACTGACATTAGCCAGTCACAGAGGGATATGTCACATGTACAGAGGGACACGATCGAGGCTATGGGGGACATGGCTCACTCACTGAAGGACATCACCCAGTCTCAGTGCACCATGACTGAGGGCATCGACTCCATGGTTTAGACGAGGGTTGGCCTCCAGGGCAGGCAGCGCCAGGTGATGCTCTAATCTACAGAGCTCACTCTAGCCTCCCCTCCATCTCATGGTGTAGCCCGGGAGCCAGCGAGCAGCGTGTGTGAGGAGGAAATGATGGGGAGGGAAGGTGCTGGAACACCTCAGCGCTTCTGAAACCTCCCACCTGACACTGGCTCTCCTGCTGGGCAGCGGACAAAACAGGCTGGCATATCATCACCTGTGACACCCAAAAGTCAGCTGGTGGCATCCAGACCCAGGCCCTCCAGAGGACAGACACCAAGGGCTTCACAGGGCAGAAGGCAAGACAAGCAGCAGGCTGCCTCCACCCCAGATGCGCTGTCTGGGATAACACATAGAAGAAGCGGTAGATCACGAAAGATAAGAAAGATAGATAACACTTGAGTTGGTACTGGTGCAGTAGCGAGTAGATAGCAAAGGGGAAGGGAACATGTGTTATAAACATTCACCATGAAACACTTTCTCTACCATCGCGGTCTGGCTTTAACCTCTGTTTAACTGCTGTGAAGGATGAGTTGCAACTTGGTATTATGCACTTGCTGGGTGGGCGTGGGGAGGGGGGGGGAGGAGGGGGGTGGATCACCTGCACCCATGACACATGAATCTCCCACATGCTTACAGCCTCAGTGAGAAGTGGCAGGACATGGGGGCAGCAGCCCGAGCCCGCTTTATATGACAGCATCCCCAGTGAGTGAGCCCTAACCATTCACCATCTCCCACAAAACTACTACCCCAACCTTCTCCCAACATATTTGGGCATGTGAGAAGGAATCGTCAGCACGCATGCAGAAGAGATCACCCGGGTGGATAGTGGCTTGTTATCTTAAAGACAGGAGTCAGATTTTGGCAGACAGTGATGAGCAACAGAACTCACCTCACAGTGAGTCGTCATCCTCCTCCTCCGTTTTGCAGACAAGACCCGCTGACACTGCCAACCCAGGGCCACCACCCTATGGTGACGCTGGTTTAACCCTCAGAGAGGGGAGGTCATGGCAGTGGGAAGGAATTGGAGGCTAGGGAAAGGGAAAGGGTGGAAGGACTGAGGGAGAGGGAAGGATTGAGAGATGCATGGGAAGGTGTATTTTGGGAGGGGGGTGGGTGGTGAAGTGGGGGGTTGGAATGGATGGAAAGAGATAGGAAAGGGAGGCGGAGCTGCTGGTGGCTTGGCCTCCTGGTTGGTAAATCAGGAGATAATGAGGTTGGCCTGGACCACATGTTGGGCGGCCTGCCATGTCAACTCCGGCTCTATGCCTGGATGCCCCTGGACACCATCATGATCCTTCTCGTCAGATGAGGCCTGCCGTTCTTCTTCCTCTTCTAACATGTCACCCTATTGCTTAAGGATGTTATGGAACACACAAGAGACCACCACGATGCTCATGACTCTCTGGGGTCATATTGGAGCTCCACACTGGAGCGGTCCAGGCACCCGAAGCGCACCTTCAGAAAGCCTCGATGATGCACCTGGTTGCAGAGTGACTGCCATTATAACAGTTCTCTGCGTAAGTCTGGGGCATCCTCACAGGTGGTATTAGCGGGTCCTCAGCGAGTATGCCTTGTTACGCATGAGACAACTCCTTACCCGAGGGAGCGCCTCAATAATGCTGGGAATGAACGAGTGCGGAAGTATGTATCTGTTGTGCATGCTGCCTGGATATCGGGTGCAGACGTGTATGGCGTGCAGCTGGTGCTCGCACACTAACTGCACATTCATGGAGTGGAAATCCTTCCGATTGATGAAGGGCACCCCATGTCGAATCTCTGCTTGGAAGGTGGAATGCATCCATTGATTGTCCCCTGGACCTTGGGTTTGCCAGCGATGGGGCGCATCCATCAGCTCAGGCATCCTGTTGGGCCTGCTCTTGGTTGAGGTTGATGCGTGTAGATGCCGAGGCGCATCGGGCACCCGTGACAGCGCGGATGCATCTGTGCCCAGACATTACCGATTTCCTGCACAGGTCCCCGCTTGAGCCCTGAAATGAGCCAGATGCATGGAAGTTGAGGGCCATCGTCACCTTGATGGCCGCCAGGAGCAGGTGTCCTCCTCTGTAACCCCACAATATCAGGTGCATCACCATTTGACACAGGTGGCACACGGTCACCCTGATGAGCTGGAGATGTCGGTGGCACACACAGTCCAACGGCTGTTAGATCGACAGGCACCAACAGTAGACACGTGGCCTGACCTGGTGTCATCTTCACACCACCTCCTCAGCCTGGTGGATGACCGACACTTGAGTCTCACCAGCTGCCCGCTGCAGTTCTGGGGCAGGCTCCTCTCATGCAGGGTCTTCCCTGGGCTGGCACTGGCATCTTGCCGCCTTGCATCCACGATGGCAACAGCAGCCAGGCAGATTCCTAACATTGCTGGCTGTAGTCCAAAATCCATGTCTCTGCGGGTGGAGGAGGGAGAGACAGAGAATGTCAGCAAGGTGAGGATTCCCTTGACCATCCAATGCACCAGGTTGCATGGTCACCCTGCGTTGTACTGCTGCACCCCCCCCCCCCCCCAACACACACAGGTATGTGAGTTTGCAGGAAGCTTAGCTGCAGTGTGATGTGGAGACTCAGTTTTACACACAAGTTGTGACAGTGAGCTGGTCAGATTTCCTATCCTGTGGCAGCGGAGAATGAGATTGGGGCACGGTGGACAGACTGGGCTTGAAGACATCTTGTGATCCTCAGGATGGGGGTACCGTGACTGAGCCCCCATTGCTGCTGTACATTCATTTAAACTCACCCCCCCCCCCCCTAGCTTCAACTTGCAGGCTCCTGGCTGCTGGGACTATTGGCTGCTCACATAAGCCTGCTAGTGCAGGTAATAGCTGATAATGTTACTGGTGAGGCTTCTACTCTGAGAGGGCCTGTGTGCCGGGGGGTGTTCCAGCGGCAACAGTGCATGTGCCCTTTGTTAGGGGTGAGCTCTGTTAATCCCCTGCTTCCTCTGCTGCGCTTCTGAAGAGTGCCAACACCTGGTGGGCCTACTGCTGGGATATGAGGCTGTCCAGATGGGCGGAGCTGGGTGGGTTGCGACATGACCAGTAGCCCTCAGAGCACTAACAGGCTTATGTGAGCAGCCCTTTCATCAGATTTAAATTCATGCAAATCGCGGTTTCGTATGGTGTCGCCAACACGCGGCATGTAGTTCACTGCCGCCAACACAGGCGGAGAGGAGCATCGGGCAGGGTTTGGCACCTTGGGAATGCCGATTGCAGCATCAAGCAATGGAGATTCCACCCGGCATGTTTTCCAGGATCTAATGTTTCACCTGAATGACCTTACGTCAAATTTGAAAAATGATAACGACATGTGACAATTTAAGTAAGCTTGGAGACAGGGTGAGTTAGGGTGCGGGGAGAACAAAGAAAGGTTTGTGATGGGGTGGGAGGCAGGAGAGATTAAATGACAAAAGGGAAGACATTCTTTATTCTGTTTAGCATTGCTGTGATTCTGTAGTGTGAAAACTGATACCTCAACAATGTAGGAGGGTGATTTTGTCAACAGAAACTTCTGGGTTAACAGTATTAGCTGCATTGTAATTTTAGTAAGGAACACTTCCATATAAATCTTAGATTGGCATGTTTTTGTTTGCTTGATTTCATGCTGTGATTAATTATGTTCAGAAAATCCAGTGCAGCTTGATTTATTACCATTCATTTTTTCTGGAGGGTCTTTAGATACAAGGATAAAAGCAGCAGACAGGTTATCTCCTAAAGAAATAATCCACACTTGTAGCTTCGGTTTCCTCTGTGCAATATTTGTACAAATATATATGTCCAATATATCATTGTCGTGGCTACCAAGCCATCGTCAAACTGTTTTACTCCCACAAATTGGCCACTTTTTACTGTCATTGTGGTCTCTCTATTCATCAGCAGCTTCCTCCGCATTTTCGCTTCCAATGTCATCAAAATTTATCAAAACTATTCATCCTTGTCTTCTAAAAACATTCAGCGAAAGCAGATTCCAATTTTAAAATGCCACATAGACCAATATTCAGCATAACCTTGAGTTTTTTGACAAATATTCTGGATGTGTTCAGTATTTCCTGTTTAATGTTTAGCACCATTTAAATGTAGGTTTGATAAAATGCGATTGTGGGTCGATGTTGACATTTCAAATGACTACAATGTGAAGTGACACTTTGAAGCCTGTAATATCCACCAGTTGCATTCTCAAGTCCCTGTTTCCTGCACCGTTTGGTCTACGAATGGATTGGATTGGATTTGTTTATTGCCACATGTACCGAGGTAGAGTGAAAAGTATTGTTCTGCGTACAGTTTAGACGATCATTCCGTACATGAAAAGAAAATACAGAGGGCAAACATAAAATATACATCGGGTGAAGCATACAGGAGTGTAGTATTACTCAGTAGAGAAGATGTGTGAAGAGGTCAGTCCATAGGATTAAGAGTTTAGGAGTCTGATAACAGCCGGAAAGAAGCTGTTTTTGAATCTGTTGGTGTGCGTTCTCAGACTATTGTATCTCCTGCCCGATGGTAGAAGCTGGAAAAGTGAATAAGCCGGGTGGGAGGGGCCTTTGATTATGCTGCCCGCTTTCCCCAGGTAGCGGGAGGTATAGCCAGAGTCAGTAGATGGGAGGCGGTTTCACGTGATGGACTGGGCTGTGTTCCCGCGCTCTGAACTTCCTTGCGATCTTGGGCCGAGCAGTTGCCATACCAGGCTTTGATGCAGCCAAATAGGATGCTTTCTACGGTGCATCTGTAAAAGTTGCTAAGAGTCAATGTGGACAGGCCAAATTTTCTTAGTTTCCTGAGAAAGTACAGGTGCTGTTGTGTTTTCTTGGTCGTAGTGTCGACGTGGGTGTTTGATGCTGTCAACCATCTCCACCTCAGCCCTGTTGATGCAGACAGGGGTGTGTACGATACTTGGCTTCCTGAAGTCAATGACCAGCTTACGAACGTTGGCCGGTGAAGAGAAATGATACGCAGATCGAGGAGGAGGGTTGGCTGTCATGTTCAAGGCCAAGAAATGTAATAAATATGTTTACGAGCTTCGCTTCACCACTCTCATGGATCACAAGCCCCTCCTCGGGCTCTTTAGGAAGATGGGCGATTCCCCCCATTGCTTCCACCCACGACCAGTGCTGGGCGCTGCTGCTAGCAGCATATGATAATATACTGGAACATCGCTCCGGGCAAAGATTCCCCATGCCGACACATTAAGCCAACCAGGCCACTTATACCAGTGGCAGCCAGCGAGGTCATTCCCACCCTCCATTTTATGGATTTGTTACCAGTCATGGCATCCCAAATTTGCAGGTGGACTCAGACTGAATCTCAGCTATCACGCATCTGCCACATGGTGCAGTAAGGGGCTCAGCACTGGGCTTTACCGCAGGATCTGAAGGTCTTCACCATGAAGATGCAGAAGTTGAGCATAGAGAATGGAGCACTCCTTTGGGGGACCTGGATAGTGGTCCCCGAACATGGGCTCGGCCCGGTCCTGATGAACTTCACAATGGACATCCAGAGGTGTGCAAGATGAAAATGTTAGCTCAAAACTATGTTTGGTAGCCCAGCATCGATGCGGACAGAGAACGGATAGCCAGCACTGCTTCCAGTGTCAGGCCCACCAGAAGTTGCCTCCTGCATGGGAATGGCCGGGTTATCCGTGATCTCGCCTCCATATAGACTTTGCGGGACCCTTTTAGAATGTTATGTTCCTGCTTGTCATCGATGCCCACTCCAATTGGATGGAGGTCCTCAAGATACAGGCAACGATGGCGCGGGCCACCCATACAAGGCATACGCGAGATGCTGGTGTCAGACAATGGTACAGCATTCACTCACATTCACCACTTGGCTTCAAATGGGTTGGCTGAGTCGGCGGAGCAAACTTTCAAGCTTGGAATGAAGAATCAGACATCAAGGGGAGGATTCTCAGATTTTGAGGCAATGTCCGGAGGAAGTGTCGAGTTCTACGATGAAAAAAATCGGCAAGGCCCCAGCACTGACCCTCCAACTGGTGAGGAGCTAGCAGCCACGCCACGTAAAACACACAGTCTTCACAAAATAGACGGCTGGAGAATTGCTGGGTCCGTGGCCGCACATTTGCATGGCGACGACCTGCAGTGGTCGCGCCGTACAACATGGTGCCGGCCACGCGTGGACCCGACCTGCCAGGTAGTGACCCCCTGCACACCCCCTCGCCACCCCCCACCTGGCCCCTGGCCCTCACCAAAGCCACCCCCCCCCCCCCCCGCCCTGGTCATCAACATTTCCCCCCCCCACCCCTCCCCCCCCCCCCACCCCCGACTGCGGCGGTGCTGGACACAGTCCGCAGCCGCCACGCCGGGTTCCCGAAAACTGAGAGCACACATCCCCCATGCCGCCGTGAACTCGGCCCATCGAGGGTGGAGCATCGGGGGAAGGCGTCAGGTAACTTCAGCCATTGATTCAGACAGCCCAAAGCGGCTGTCTTTGCCGCTGCCGATGCCGCCCTTGTTGCCACAGCCACCCCGGCTCCACTGACTATTGTAGCCACCTGGGTTGGCCAATTCCCGACGTAAAATGGAGAACAGCAAAGGCTGAAGGGAAATTCAGACAACACAGGCAGAAACTAGCAGGTGCATGTTTACTGTGTATTAGACTCTGCAAAAGCCCAGACAGCATTGATACAAGCAGCCATCTGCATAATAATGTAGCAGCCATCTACATACTAATGACCGGGAACAATCAAAACATTTGAGATAAACAAGGCCAAGCCAGACTCCTTGGCGCCAGCAGGAGCCAACACAAAAGTGGATAACGGACACCTAAAGACCGCCCATCGATCAGGGAACCGCTCCAGTATTGGAGAAATCGAACCAAGTGATTGGAACGAAGTCCAATCACTTGAAACCAGGTATGGGGTCCGCCCCGAAAGGCGGGAAGCCCCTGGGGAGTAGAAAGTAAAGCCTCCAAGTTCAAATCGTCCTTCTTGACCGGGTCACTCAGCAACGCGAACCAACCCTTGACAGTGACCTGTCCAGCTGCCTCCAAGAACGTAAGTCTCAAGTCAACGCTCGCTACGAGATAGGCGCTCCTAGCTACCAATCCATACCAACTTCGAATCCCGCAGACTCAGAACCCGAACAAAAGGCCATTGTTCCCCTGACCTGGTGGGCCAGTCCGAAGCTAAGTATAGGCCTGTTAGTGATAGAAATAGCTTAGAAAGTAGAGTTTATGCATGAGTAGCGATTGACTGTATATAATAAATGTGCTTTGATTTGAATCTGACTAATTGGTGTATTGAATTATTGATCATTATTTGAACTTGAACCTCGTGGCGGTATCATAAAGATACCTGGCGACTCTAGAGCAAAGGTTACAAAACAGAGCCAATTGAACCAACCAAAAGTTACCAACACTATCGAGGATCCTGGGGTCGCTTTTTAGGATACCAAGATGCCGGACAAGGAATCATCTAGCTCCGACTCTGAAAGCGAGATGGACATTTCAGCACCGCCAGAGGCACCCGTGCCAACTCTCGTAGCCACACCCGAAACGGCATCATCGCCCAGAATCTCATCATGCAAACATCGCTCCCCGGTCCGATATACGCCTCCTGACACCGCACGGTCTGCGCCTGAATGATGCCCTTGGGTCAAATGATCAAAAGATACTTACCCATGGATGTGGAGGTTGTTCTGTACTTGCGGGAGGGGAGATGTATCATAAGTTCAATGAAAGTCCCAGGATCAGGACCATATGATTTCCCATGACTTCCCCAGAATATCAACTGCCCCTTAAAGAGGGTGGGGATTCCCCTTAACAGGGAGAGCCCCAAGTCACATAAAAACCCCTAGCCTGGGTGCAGGTTGGGGAAGGAGACCCTTCGGGAAGTGGAGGAGTTTGGATTTCTATCGTAATAAACTTTGTTTGTTAATTTCTACCTATCATCTATGCATCCTGCTTACCGCAGATCCAAAACTTGAATACAAACTTCTACTCATGATAGCTTTGCAGGATGTTGCTCAAACAATATGCATCAGCATCAGGCACTACTTACATATGTTGAGGAAAGAGTAGGTCAGGGCTTGGACATATTATCTGCTGAAGGACAGAGTGCTGACCACCGGCTGGATTTGGATTGGATTTCTGGGTTGGATTTACAGGAGTGCCCAGCATGATTAACTCCTTTGAAATGGTGAACGAACTAGAGAAAATTATTATTGAGTTGCCACAAGAATAAATGGCTACCCATGGCCCAACAGCACGTGATGAAAGGCCCAGAGCGAAGCTGGAGGAGCAACAACAACTCCTCAAGTAGATTGTGAAGAAACAGGACTTGGTGAACACGAGCTGAACTTGCAGCAGTTGAAATCCTTAAAAGTCATCAACAACAATGTGTGCAGATATGTGAGGTTGAGTGACAAAGTACAACAAGAGTATTTGTCAGAAGAGACAGCTGAGCCATTTTCTCTGATATTTTTAGGAGTCAACAACATGGAGGTCAATGTGCGAGGTGAAAAGTTTCGAGAGGGTAAATGTTGGGATGCTGATTCCTCTCATGGGAGAGTGTAGGACCAGAGGGGATAGTCACAGAACAAAGGGGGAATTTAAGGCAGATTTGAGGAAGAATTTCTTCTCTCAAAAACTGGTGATTATTTAGAATTCTTTTTTAAAATAATTTAGAGAACCCAATTATTTTTTTTGCCAATTAAGGGGCAATTTAACATGGCCAATCCACCTAACCTGCACATCTTTGTGTTGTGGGTGTGAAACTACGCAGACACTGGGAGAATGTGCAAATTCCACACGGACAGTGACCCAGGGCCAGGATTTGCACCCAGGTCCACAGCGCCGCAGTCCCAATTCTAACTATTGCGCCACATGCCACTCCATTTAGAATTCTTTATCGCAGGAAGCTGAGGAGGCCCAGTCCTTGAACATTTTCAAGGCTGAGACTGATATGCCTTTAATCAGCAGGGGAATTAAGGGAGGCAGGAAAGTGGACTCAATGAGTGTCAGATCAGCCATGATCTTGTTAAATGGTGGAGCAGGCTCGAAGGGCTGAATGGCCTACTCCTGTTCCTATTTCATAAGCTCTTATGGAATTAGAGACCTTGGGCTGGATCTTCCGAGCCTCCGCACCGAAATCGCGATCAGCGCGGGGGCCGGGAATGGGCGTATACACCGAAATCCGGTCCGACGCTGCTCCCGTGGTTCTCCGGTCCCCGGAGGATTGCCACAAATTGCACGCGCGTGGTCTACGCAGCGCGACAGAGGCCCATTGACAGAGGCCCCCGCGGCGATTTTCTCATGAAAACTGGCCGAGTTCGAACCACGTTTTGCCTGTCGGGAACGGCTGGTCTCAGTCCGCAGCCGCCCTGGTGCGGGTGGGGGGATCCTTCACCGGGGGGCGAGCCTCACAGATGGTCAGGCAAGTGATCGGGCAGCACCGATCTGCGGGAGCGCGTGATCTCGGGGGGACCTACTTCGTTCGTCATGGTCTGCGGTGTGAGTCCGCCATGTTGCACTTTCTTAAGGAAAGTCCAGAGTGAAACACCCATGTTTTGACGCTGGCATGGGGACATTGCCCCATTATTGGAGAATCCCACCCGCTATTAAAAGAGGGTGAAAGAGACCCTGTGGAGTAGAGTGGAGGAAAGAGCGAGGGAGACAAACCTTAGGCGGCTGCAATTATTGGCTCTTTTAGGAAAAGAATTGCTGTTGGCAAGTCCTGGCTTTTCAGAAGCAATGCCATCAGGTGTTTACAGGATTTTATAAACTTGTTACAATCTGTTAATATGTTTATTGACAAGATTCTGCCTCTGTGCTGTCAGGTTCAAACATCTTCCTGTCCAGAAATGATAAGTAAGCAGCCGAGACTGTAATGGTTTAGCATCTCAATGTGCGACATACCCTCCCTCCCCTTGACACATCCCAAGGGCAACTTTAATTACAAGTTAATTAAAGTACCCCACTGTCTCCAAGATCAAGAAGAATTGGTATGGTTGACCTATATAATAGATAACAATATATTTTAATTTAAATACACTTGGTCGAATTATGCACCAACGTATTTTACCCAAGGTGATCAAAATTCATTTAACTCCCGCTTTACAGAGAGAAAATTATTGCCTAATATTTTGTATGAGTAGTTTTCATAAATTAAGTGGGCATGAGTAAAGGTTGAAAGGAACCAATCAGTTCTGTATGAGTAAATGATTCTATGGTCAGGATTTTCTGCACCAGTTCTTTTCTGGTGAGTTTGGCAACAGGAGCATGGTAGCGCAGTGGTTAGCACAGTTGCTTCACAGCTCCAGGGTCCCAGGTTCGATCCCTGGTTTGAGTCACTATCTGTGTGGAGTTTGCACATTCTCACTGTGTCTGCGTGGGTTTCCTCCGGGTGCTCTGGTTTCCTCCCACAGTCCAAAAATATGCAGGTATATGCTAAATTACCCTTAGTGTCCAAAAGGATTGGGTTAGGTGGGGTTACGGGCATAGGGTGGAGATGTGGGGATAGGGTGGAGGTGTAGGCTCAGGTAGGGTGCTCTTTCCAAGGGCCGGTGCTGACTCAATGGTCCGAATGGCCTCCATTCGCACTGTAAATTCTATGATTCTATGAGTGGAAAATACATGAGAGTCTCAAAACGTATTTTACACACAAATTACCTAACGGCATGTCTTTCGGGACTTGTGGGAGAAAACCAGAGCACCCGGAGGAAACCCACGCAAACACGTGGAGAACGTGCAGACTCCACAGAGCCAGCAATCCAAACTGGGACCCTGGAGCTGTGAAGCAACAGTGCTACACATTGTGCTACTGTACTGCCCAGAAACTGGACTTCAGCAGATTCCTGACCTCCAGTGCCCCACTGAGTGCCAGCACCATGGCATGTCCCTGCCTCCATTTGCTGTGGATCAAAGAGTTTGAGGGGCTCACCAGTTTGTGACCACAAGGCCACTCTCATCCTGGATTCTACTGAGGTGTGTTTCTCTGTGCTGGTGAGGGTGTTGGTGAAAGCTATGACGGTTCTTCAATCTCCACGTCAGAGAAATCACCTTGGCTGGTGTCTGACCATTCTAGGACCTGGCTGAAGTACTGCCTGGGCTACTCCATAGATGTGCCTATGAGAGGAGGGAGATTTCCTTAGTGCAGGGCAGAGACCTTCAGATGGAGTATACATGACTCATCTCCGTTTTGTGTGATGGATGATGCTGTATTGAATCCTCTCTTGATTTATCACTGAACACCCTCACCGTCGGCACAGGAGTGATTGAATAAATTGATGCACTATCAATTACGACGAGACAAGAGTAGAGAGTAATCAAGGCTTTATTAAGCACCCTACCCACCCACCCCTCGCAGCCAGCTGGAGGGCTCACTCCTCGATTTTGGGGAGGACACCTGCCCGGAGGCCACAGATTGACGCGGATGCCCCTTTACAGTCCCCTCCCCTTGGCAGTGCCAAACTGGCACTGCCCCCTTGCACCCTGTCAGTGTTAAGCTGTTAGTGCCAGGCTGCCACTTCCAGTGTACCGGGAGCAATGTCCTGCCATTTCCCCGACTACCCAATGAATCCAGAATCTTTAGAGCCCTCCCGGTAGTGGAGACCAGTATAGATTCCAGTATCACGCTGGGTTGGGAGGGAGGAGAATATCAGTAGCTGGGAGAAACTGGCCTCAAACTGACTCAGCATCTTGAAATGGCCATTTAAATATGCTAATCTGGTTCATGCCCAGCTGCAGTGTGCCAGAGTGCCTGGTGCAGACATTGTTTAGGGCTCTCCTAATATCCTCCTGAAATCGCAGGATGTGAGCCAGGCGCAATGCAACGGGAGTATAACCCCCATTATTTCTGTGGTAGGGTGTTTGAAGGGTTCATTATTTATCTTCTACATTTGTCTTAGCAATACTTTACAACACCATGGAATAAGAATTATTTTTCTTGCTACTTGCAGCTATGTTGCAAAAGTAAAGATTTGACATGTCAGATAAAACCATAAAAGCATTTTAAAAATGTCCCGGTAAATATTGAAGAGGAAATGCATTGACCAACCCATTATACAGACGTCTTACCCTTTTGCTTTTAAACTGTGACTAATCTACAAAACTAAGAGAGAGAGCTGGAAATCATAGAGAATGAAACAATAGAAAATTCATGAAAACAGAAATCGACCATTTGGCCCATTATGTCCCTGCTAGTTGATGAAGAGCTACCCAGCCTCGTCCCATCTCCCTGCATTAGACCTATTGCCACCTGAAACATTTAATGACTTATTTGCAGTATCAAAGTTATTTTCGGAGCCCTGAATTTGTATTAACAACATAATACACTATGAGTTATTCATGTTATTTAAATGGTGCTCTGGCTTCAGTATTGCACCGCAGCATAATACATGTTTTACACATATTTTCTTGCCAATTTATTTCTTTCCTTCATGTCACAAAGGTCAGATCCTTGTTGTGGTAGTCACCACTGTTTGTATAATACGTATATGAGAGGTAATACGGTAAGGCTCCTGTACTACAGGTACGGGGGTAGATCCCTGCCTGCTGGCTCCGCCCAGTAGGCGGAGTATAAATGTGTATGCTCACCGAGCTGCAGCCATTTTGGCAGCAGCTGCAGGAGGCAACACCTCTCTGCTTAATAAAGCCTCGATTACTCTCTACTCTCGTCTCATCGTAATTGATAGTGCATCAATTTATTCAGCAGAGATTTTACAGCGATAGACCTACGCATCAAGCCAGATCACCTGCAGCTGCACCCTCAAGTAGACAACGCCACGTCGGCCTTCGAATACTGGCTAGCTTTCTTTGAAGCCTACATCGGAGCAGCGACAGAACAACCCTCAGAAGCACAGACCTCCAGATCCTGTACACGGTTGAGCTCCGATATTTTTCCCCTTATCAGGGATGCGCCCAACTACACTGAGGCCATGGCGCGTCTGAAAGGGAACTACATCCGGCCGATCAACAAACTCTACGCCAGGCACCTCCTGTCCACGCAGCAACAACTCCCCGGTGAGTCATTGGACGATTTCTGGCATGCCCTGCACGCCCAGGCGAGGAACTGCGATTGCCAGGCAGTTTCGGCCGTTGAACATACTGAACTCCTAACCAGGGACGCTTTCGTTACGGGCATAGGATCGGCGTACATCCGCCAGCGCCTCTTAGAAGGGGTACGCTCAAACTCGCGGCGACCATGAAACTCGAGACCTCACTAACAGTAGCCTCCCGTAATATACAAGCGTACGCCCCCAACGGTACGGCGCCCCCCTCATGGACATCGTGCGCCCCACCAGTGGCTGCTCCCAGCCAACCCCAAGCCTGCGCCGCGCGGCAGCCAGCAAACCCCGGGGGGGCCCAAGTGTTATTTCTGCGGGCAAACGAAGCACCCCGGCAGCGCTGCCCGGCGCGGAGTGCAATCTGCAAGATCTGCGGGAAGAAGGGGTATTTCGCTGCGGTGTGCCAGGCCCGGTTGATCGACGCTGTATCCAGGCCCATTGTTCCTGCACCCCTACCCGTGCGACTTGTGGGCGCCACCATTTTCGTCCCCGCAGCCCACGTGCGGCCCGTGGGCACCGCCATCTTCCCCCCATCAGACCTCGTGTGGCCCATGGGCACCGCCATCTATAACACCGCCCGCCAAGTGCGCCCTGTGGGCGCCGCCATCTTCGGCGCCATTTTGGACGGTGCTTCAGGACCCCTGCTCGTCGGGCACCTCATCTGGCCACTCATTGCCCGCCGCCGCCAACCAGCCCGAGGCCCACCGACACCAGCCGCAGCTCGCCTCTATCACACTCGACCAGTCCCGGCCATACAACCTCGCAACCGCGACAACGGCGGTGAAAGTCGATGGCCAAAAGACATCTTGCCTTCTCGACTCTGGGAGCATGGAGAGCTTCATCCAACCCGCTACGGTAAGGCGCTGCTCCCTCGTGGTACACCCCGTGACCCAAAGAATCTCCCTGGCCTCCGGATCCCACTCCATGGAGGTCCGGGGGTACTGCTCTCCAGGAGCTGTTGCTGGCCTCAATGATGCCTTCCTGTACTCTACGCCCTGAACGGTGAGGAAGGCATCATTGAGCAACAGCCCCTGGAGAGCCCAAGTGGTCGTTGTAAAGACTAGGGAGAAACACAGGATGGTCAGTGACTACAGTCAGACCATCAATTGGTACACGCAGTTCGACACATACCCCCTCCCACTCATATCTGATATGGTCAATCGGATTGCACAGTACCGGGTCTTCTGTACAGTGGACCTGAAATCTGCCTCCCACCAGCTCCCCATCCGAAAGGCGATCCGCCAATACACCGCGTTCGAAGCAGACGGCCGCCTTTACCACTTCCTTAGGGTTCCCTTCGGCGTCACTAATGGGATCTCGGTCTTCCAACGTGAGATGGACCGAATGGTTGACCGATACGGACCGCGGGCCACCTTCCCGTACCTCGATAACGTCACCATCTGCGGCCACGACCAGGAGGACCACAACGCTAACCTTTTCAGATTTCTCCACACCGCTAAACTCCTGAACATAGAACATAGAAAAGTACAGCACAGAACAGGCCCTTCGGCCCATGATGTTGTGCCGAACCTTTGTCCTAGATTAATCATAGGTTATCATAGAATTTACAGTGCAGAGGGAGGCCATACAGCCCATCGAGTCCCCACCGGCCCCCGGAAAGAGCACCCCACCCAAGGTCAACACCTCCACCCTATCCCCATAACCCAGCAACCCCACCCAACACTAAGGGCAATTTTGGACTCGACCATCTCTTCCCTGCCTGACAGGGACATACATATCAAGGACACGTAGTACCTGTTCCTTGAACAAGTTCCACATTTCACTTGTTCCTTCCCTGACATCTTATGTTCCCAACTTATGCACTTCAATTCTTGTCTGACAACATCGTATTTACCCTTCCCCCAATTGTACACCTTGCCCTGTTGCACGCACCTATCCCTCTCCATTACTAAAGTGAAAGTCACAGAATTGTGGTCACTATCTCCAAAATGCCCCCCCACTAACAAATCTATCACTTGCCCTGGTTCATTACCAAGTACCAAATCCAATATTGCCTCCCCTCTGGTCGAACAATCTACACACTGTGTTAGAAAAGCTTCCTGGCCACACTGCACAAACATCACCCCATCCAAACTATTTGATCTTAAGAGTTTCCACTCAATGTTTGGGAAGTTGAAGTCACCCATGACTACTACCCTGTGACTTCTGCACCTTTCCAAAATCTGTTTCCCAATCTGTTCCTCCACATCTCTGCTGCTAATGGGGGGGCCTATAGAAAACTCCCAACAAGGTGACTGCTCCTTTCCTATTTCTGACTTCTACCCGTACTACCTCAGTAGGCAGATACTCCTCGAACTGCCTTTCTGCAGCTGTTATACTATCTCTAATTAACAATGCCACCCTCCCCCACCTCTTTTACCACCCTCCCTAATCTTATTGAAATATCTATAACCAGGGACCTCCAACAACCATTTCTGTCCCTCTTCTATCCAAGTTTCCATGATGGCCACCACATCGTAGTTCCAAGTACCAATCCATGCCTTAAGTTCATCCACTTTATTCCTGATGCTTCTTGAGTTGAAGTATACACACTTCAAACCATCTCTGTGCCTGCAAGTACTCTCCTTTGTCAGTGTTCCCTTCCCCACTGCCTCACTACACGCTTTGACGTCCTGAATATCAGCTACCTTAGTTGCTGGACTACAAATCCGGTTCCCATTCCCCGGCCAAATTAGTTTAAACCCTTCCGAAGAGTACTAGAAAACCTCCCTCCCAGGATATTGGTGCCCCTCTGGTTCAGATGCAACCCGTCCTGCTTGTACAGGTCCCACCTTCCCCAGAATGCGCTCCAATTATCCAAATACCTGAAGCCCTCCCTCCTACACCATTCCTGCAGCCATGTGTTCAGCTGCACTCTCTCCCTATTCCTAGCCTCGCTATCACGTGGCACCGGCAAAAAACCAGAGATGACAACTCTGTCTGTCCTGGCTTTTTAACTTCCAGCCTAACTCCCTAAACTCGGTTATTACCTCCACACCCCTTTTCCTACCTACGTCGTTGGTACCAATGTGCACCACGACTTCTGGCTGCTCACCCTCCCCTTTAAGGATCCTGAACACACGATCCGAGACATCCCTGGCTCTAGCACCCGGGAGGCAACATACCTTCCGGGAGTCTTGCTCGCGACCACAGAATCTCTTATCTATTCCCCTAACCATTGAATCTCCGACTACTATTGCTTTTCTATTCACTCCCCCTTCCCTTCTGAGCCCCAGAGCCAGACTCAGTGCCAGAGACCTGGCCGCTAGGGCCATCCCCGGTAGGTCATCCCCCCCAACAGCATCCAAAACGGTATACTTGTTTTGAAGGGGAACGGCCACGAGGGATCCCTGCACTGTCTGCCTGTTTGTTTTCTTTCCCCTGACTGTAACCCAGCCAGTCTTGTCCTGTACCTTGGGTGTGGTTACCTCCCGGTAACTCTTCTCTATCACCCCCTCTGCCTCCCGGATAATCCGGAGATCATCCAGCTTCAGCTCCAGTTCCCTAACACGGTCTTTGAGGAGCTGGAGTTGGGTGCACTTCCCGCAGGTATAGTCAGCGGGGACACCGGTGGTATCCCTCACCACCCACATCCTACAGGAGGAGCATGCAACTGGCCTAGCCTCCATCCCCTCTTACCTTACAGAATAAAGCTGCCCTGTGGACCAACTGGACCTCCGCCCTCCAACTCTGCTCCCAGTCAGCTGCACTCTCTGTAAACTCCTGGCTCCCTTCTCGCTCTCTGCGGAAATTAAATGAAAGGAGCGCCTTACTCCCTCCTCACCTAACTCCCTCAGTCACCAAACTCTCACTGTAGCACTCAAATGCACCAAATTCAGCACTCAGCGCAAACTCAGTGAACCTCACGTATAACAAGGAGAAGTGTGTGTTCAGCACGAACCGCTTAGCCATCCTTGGCTATTTGGTGCAAAATGGAGTTCTGGGCCCGACCCCGATCGCATGTGCCCCCTCATGGAACTCCCCCTCCCCCACTGCCCCAAGGCCCTCAAACAACGCTTGGGGTTCTTCTCAGACTACGTCCAATGGGTCCCTAACTATGCAGAGAAGGCCCGCCCACTCATCCACTCCACAGTTTTCCCCCTGACGGCTGACGCCCACCAGGCCTTCAACCGTATCAAGGCTGATATCGCCAAGGCCGCGATACATGCGGTCGACGAGACCCTCCCCGTTCAAGTCGAAAGCGATGCATCAGACTTCGCTCTGGCCGCCACCCTCAACCAGGCAGGCAGACCCGTGGCATTCTTTTGCCGCACCCTCCATGCCTCCGAAATTCGGCACTACTCTGTCACAAAAGAGGCCCAAACCATCGTTTAAACTGTGCGGCATTGGAGGCATTACCTGGCCGGCAGGAGATTCACTCTCCTCACTGACCAACGGTCGGTAGCCTTCATGTTCAATAATACGCAGCAGGGCAAGATCAAAAATGATAAAATCTTGAGGTGGAGGATCGAGCTCTCCACCTTCAATGACAAGATTTTGTAACGCCCCAGTAAGCTCAATGAGCCCCCCGATGCCCTATCCCGAGGTACATGTGCCAGCGCACAAGTGGACCGACTCCGGGCCCTACATGATGGTCTCTGTCACCCAGGGGTCACCCGGTTCTTTCACTTCATAAAGGCCCTCAACCTACCCTACTCCATTGCGGAAGTTGGGACGGTCACCAAAGACTGCCAGGTCTGCACGGAGTGCAAACCGCACTTCTACCGGCCAGACCAAGCGCACGTGGTGAAGGCCTCCCGCCCCTTTGAATGCCTCAGCATGGATTTCAAAGGACCCCTCCCCTCCTCCGACCGAATCATGTTCTTCCTGAACGTGGTCGATGAATACTCCAGATTCCCCTTCGCCATCCCATGCCCCGATATGACGTCTGCCACAGTCATCAAAGCCCTCAATAGCATCTTCACTCTGTTCTGTTTCCCCGCTTATGTCCACAGTGACCGGGGATCCTCCTTCATGAGTGATGAGCTGCGTCAGTTCCTGCTCAGCAAGGGCACTGCCTCGAGCAGGACGACCAGCTACAACCCCCGGGGAAACGGGCAGGTGGAGAGGGAGAACGGGACGGTCTGGAAGGCCGTCCTGCTGGCCCAACGGTCTAAAAATCTCCCGGTCTCCCGCTGGCAGGAAGTCCTCCCCGACGCCCTCCACTCCATCCGATCGCTACTTTGCACTGCGACTAATGCAACCCCCCATGAACGTCTCCTTGCCTTCCCTCGGAAATCCACCTCCGGGGTTTCGCTCCCAATGTGTCTGGCAGCCCCATGATCCGTCCTCCTCCACAAGCACGTGCAGCTCCACAAGGCGGACCCTTTGGTCGAAAGGGTACAATTGCTACATGCAAACCTGCAGTATGCCTACGTGGTGTACCCCGACGGCCGCCAAGACACAGTCTCCCTCAGGGACCTGGCACCAGCTGGTTCCCCATCCCCCCCCCTCCAATTGCCCCAGCGCCACCCACCCTCCCCTCAGCACACTTCACCACAGCCCCCGCTCCAGGATGATCCGTCCTCCCATTGGTTCCACCCGGGGATGAGAATGAGGATACACGCTCCCAGAGTCACAGGCGACCAAGCCGGTGCCTGCATCACCACTGGGACTGCGGCGCTCACAACGGAGGATCAAGGCACCCGACCGGTTAAATTTGTGAACTTTCAGCAAACCGTACTCTTTAAAAATGCTCACATACCATGTAAATAGTTTTGCAAATGCTCACATACCATGTAAATAGTTTTTCACCACCCCCCGCTGGGCTCTTTTTAAAAAGGGGTTGAATGTGGTAGTCACCAGTTTGTATAATAGGTATATGAGAGGTAATATGGTAAGGCTCCTGTACTACAGGTACGGGGGTAGATCCCTGCCTGCTGGCTCCGCCCAGTAGGTGGAGTATAAATGTGCATGCTCACCGAGCTGCAGCCATTTCGGCAGCAGCTGCAGGAGGCAACACATCTCTGCTTAATAAAGCCTTGATTACTCTCTACTCTCTCGTCATAATTGATAGTGCATCACGTGTCAAAATGTAGTTACATGGCCATAGGTTGTCCTCCCTGACCTCACCGTTATTATTTAATTATGACCAATCTCCAGGTGAGAACCTGACATCGGGTGTTGCAAAGCTATTTTGCCATGCGGCAGGGTGGCGCACTGGTTAGCTCTGCATTCTCACAGTGCCAGGGACCCAGGTTCAATTCTGGCCTTGGGTGACTTTGTGGAGTTTGGACGTTGTCTGTGTGGGTTTCCTCCGGGTGCTCCGATTTCCTCCTCACAGTCTAAAGATGTGTAACTTAGGTGGATTGGCTATGCTAAATTCCACTGTAATGGAAATAATTTTCCTAATTTTTAATTAATGCTGTGTGTATTAGGCTGCTTTTTTATTCTCAATGAATATGTGTAACATGTAAATACAACCTGCTCATGATTATTGTTACTGGCAACACTTGTAATTTGTGCCAATAACATAATAGTCAGAGTTTTTTTAGAAGACTGGAACAGATGTTAAAATCAATGTCCTGGCTTTTAACTGCAATCGAGTTGAGAGCTGAAATCAGTAACAAAAAAAGTAAGCTTAATTTGATTGTATTTAAAACTCTGCGTTGCCTACTGGTTGGTGTAGTTTGTACTGAGACTTTTATTTACAGTACTCCAGAAATCCACACAGTGAGTTGTGCACACTTTGCACCAATATGTCAAGAGCTTTGCTAATTGTTGCTTCAGAGAGCTGAATTGCCAGAGTTGTCTGTGCCAACTTAGAAAGAGTGACATCTTTAGAAAAAACACCAGCCTGGCTCATGATTGTGAGAACCAGCGATGGGGACAGCTGGTAAGTTTTGTGTTATGCTTCTTCATGTAGCATAAGCTGCTTCCTGACAAAGGAAGATTCAGACTTGGAGATAGGTTTAACACATTTATTGAACAGTTAACAATTCTCCCACTTGAGTTCGACTCTCCTGCTAATCTTGCTATAGTAACTCAATCTAACTAACCAGTCTGCTCTAAGCCTGTGTGTATTTACAGTGATGCATATCACCACATCCCCCCTTTTTTTGTGTTACATATATTATGTACAGTGTTAAAGAAAATTGAACAAAATAGGTAGATTAGTGATGACATGTACAAATCATGATGACAGTGATGATTAATACAATACCACATACTATGTATGAGTCCAAAGTTCATGAATTTATACGGTCGATTGGCTTTCTTATTTTGTTATTGAAGAGTCGATGTTGATGTTGTCATTTCCTTGTGATCGCCGTCAGTGTCCCTGTGCTTAAGGAACCAAGAAGTCATCAGGAGGTGTGCAAATGGTCAAATCACTTTGTTGTCTGGTTTGGGCTCTTTTTTTTCTATGCTCGTGGTAGCGATGAAGTATGTCATCTGTGTTGTCCGACCTGGACTGTTTCTTGTGATTGCGATATTGATGCCGTATGTCAGCTGCCTTGAAAGCTGGTTTGCTTGTTTGTAGTGTAGCAAACTTGAATCGGTGAGATTTGCTATCATGCCATGGTATGGCTGTACTCTTGCCAATGTTAGGAGCTGTGCTGTTACATTGTCCTGCATTTGCAGAGTTGTACCATGTCGTACCAGTCCTTGTTCCATTGTTGTTGTTTTTGTCGTGCTTGTTGTTGACGTTGGTGCCTTCGATACGCTTCTTGTTGTTGTCTTTGTTGTTGTTTTCATAGGTTTTGTTGTTGTGTTTGTTGACCAATGACCACACCGAGTGGAGAATTCGAGTCCTTCACAAAGTTACTTGTGTCAGTGTCCTTTGTGGCATCTGCTGTTTCGTTGAGCGTGCCGTCTCTGATTCCTCAGCGCTCCCCGTCTGGAGTCATGTGCGGTTCACTGGAATCATCTTTGGCGTGTCGATGCTCCCCGTCTGGAGTGCTTTCTGGTTCACCTGAATCAGCTTTAGTTTCTTGACACACCCCGTCCGGAGTCATTTCAGGTTCACTCGAATCATCTGAGGTGTCACTTGAATCATCTGAGGTGTCTTGATGCACCCCGTCCGGAGTCAAAACGTTCAGGAATGCATTTTCTTGTGGAGAGGCTCGAGTGGATGAGGTTTGAATTAACGTGGTGAGACTGGAGTCACTAGTAACCTCACTTTGATCGTCGAGTGCGTCTGTACATACTAGCTGAGGTCTGTCAGTCTCGCTGAGATGTCGCACATCTTGTATGGGAATTGTGAAGCCTTTGCCACTTGCCGCACATACAGTGGGTAGACCTTCAGTGTCTTCTTGTCGGTTAGATGAGCTGGGTAGACTGTCAGAGTCTGCTTCAGTGAGCTCAAATAACCTGGGTCGACTGTCATAGTCTTTTTGTTGTTCACGTTCTCGAATAACGATGAGTCAGAATACAGGCGGGAGATAGGGAACCTAGTGGAGTGGTGTAGCGACAACAATCTCTCCCTCAATGCCAGCAAAACTAAAGAGCTGGTCATTGACTTCAGGAAGCAAAGTACTGTACACACCCCTGTCAGCATCAACGGGGCTGAGGTGGAGATGGTTAGCAGTTTCAAATTACTAGGGGTGCACATCTCCAAAAATCTGTCCTGGTCCACCCACGTTGACGCTACCACCAAGAAAGCACAACAGCGCCTATACTTCCTCAGGAAACTAAGGAAATTTGGCATGTCCACATTAACCCTTACCAACTTTTACAGATGCACCATAAAAAGCATGCTATCGGGCTGCATCACAGCCTGGTATGGCAACTGCTCGGCCCAGGACCGCAAGAAACTTCAGAGAGTCGTGAACACCGCCCAGTCCATCACACGAACCTGCCTCCCATCCATTGACTCCATCTACACCTCTCGCTGCCTGGGGAAAGCGGGCAGTATAATCAAAGATCCCTCCCACCTGGCTTACTCACTCTTCCAACCTCTTCCATCGGGCAGAAGATACAGAAGTCTGAGAACACGCACGAACAGACTCAAAAATAGTTTCTTCCCCACTGTCACCAGACTCCTAAATGACCCTCTTATGGACTGACCTCATTAACACTACACCCTGTATGCTTCATCCGATGCCAGTGCTTATGTGGTTACATTGTATATGTTGTGTTGCCCTGTTATGTATTTTCTTTTCTTCCCTTTTCTTCCCATGTATTTAATGATCTGTTGAGTTGCTCGCAGAAAAATACTTTTCACTGTACCTCGGTACACGTGACAAAAAACAAATCCAATCCAATCCAATCCAACGTGAGTGTGGTAGACTGTCATAGACGTCTTGCTGTGCACTTGAGCGTGGCAGACTTGCATCGTCTGCTGCTGGTTGCTCAGATAATGTTCCTGGACCTTCATGGTCTTGTTCATGCAAGGACTGCGCTCTGGAGTCTTGCGTTGCTTCCATCGTGGAGTCTGTCAATGAGCTCACTGTGGAGGCTTGTACCGCTCTCTCTGTGGAGTCTGGCATCGTTCCCTGTGTGGAGTCATGCAGTGGTCTCACTGTGGATTCGATCTGTGCACTCCCAACGGAGTCGTGCAGTGGTCTCGCTGTAGAGTCTTTCTGTGTTCTCTGTGTGGAGACGTGTAGTGGTCTCGCTGTGGAGTCTGTCATCGCTTTCTATGTGGAGTCGGGGACTCTTTGTAGTGCGTGGACCACTCTCTGTGTGGAGTCAGGGACTCTTCGTGGTGCGTGGAAGACTCTTTGTGGTGCGTGGACCACTGGTTTGGCGTCAGGCCGCTCTCTGTGGGCTTGTACCTCTCTCTGTCTTTTGGCATCAGGCTGCTCTCTGTGGGCTTGTACCGCTCTCTGTCTCTTGGCTTCAGGCCGCAGCAGAATCCTGTACTCACGGGTCGGGATGTTGTCTATGCTGGGCTGAGGATCCTCAAATCCGAAAAACCCATCCATGTCTGTGTCTGATTCTGTAATGTACACATCATCTTGTTGCGGTTCAGATTTGGTACTGAGGTCGCCACGTCCAATAATGAAATCACCTTCCGAGTCGTAGTCTTCAAGGACCATATCATCACCTTTTTGTGTCGGAGCTGTCATTGTGCTTGCTATGTCCAAGGAAGAAATCAACGTCTGAGTCGTCGTCTTCAAGGACTAAATCATCTCTTAGGGCGGTGCTAACTGCTTGTTGCAGGGTCCTGCGGAGGTTACTGTTGTTGAAAACTCACCACTATTCTTAGAAGTCCCCCTATACCAAAAAGGGCCGACATTCTAAATGGTGATCAGGGATTCTCACTCCCTGACTCTGATGCAAGCTTCAGTGGGTGCTATTCAGGTCAAAATATGTTTTCAAGTTATCCCCCGGGATAACCCATACCTTCACCAAAGATTGCATCTACTTACCACTTAGTAGCATCGATCCTGGGTCCCGCATTGCTAAGTAAGTAAAGTAGACTTTGGAATAACCACTGTTTCAGGTTAAATTAAGTTATTTTATTGTTATATTTTTTCTTTTAAAAGCTGCAATTACTGTCTTTACAGAAAGGTAAAAAGATCTTGCTTCTGGATCCTTCTGGTTGGTTGAAGGGACCTTCAGGCCCAACTTGACCATCAATCTTCTTTTTAAAATCTGGTCTTCTTTAGATGTATTCGCTGATGAGCTCGGTTGCTGTGTCCTATCTTTCCCATGTACCGAGCTGTGAGTGCTGGCTCTGCTGGCTATTTCTGAGCTGACTCTGCCTACTCTTTAAATTCTAGTCTTCCTTAGAGGTATTAGCTGTTTTAGCTCGGCTGCTATGCCCTGTCCCTTTCCCATGGCCGAGCTGACTGTAATCTGACTCTGAGCTGCTTGTTCCTTCCCTGCTTCTCCGCCTCTCTGTTTCTCTCTGAGTTCTGGTTCTGATAGTTCCTGCTCTGGTCTCTAGGTTTATATTCTCTTTCTAACAGTTACGTTTTTATGACTTTAATGTAAAGTAACTCTTATTTTCTTTGATTGTAAAAAGTATCTTTGATCTAAACATTCTAATCCAACTAAGTATTCATTTTGACATAACCTTATCTCATAGATCTGATTACATTGTGTCCTTTGAGATATTCAAAGTTCCTTTGTGATATTCAAAAATGCTTTGGTTTCAAGAGGTGTTACTTTTAATTCACGTGATTTCTATAGTTTTATTTTCCAATTGTGTCCTCAGCTCATAATTTTGACTTTGATTTTAGCTTTAAATTATGTTTCTCATAGACTGATCGTCTCCAGTTTTCTTTAATTTACCTGGTATTAGCAAAATTTCACACCTAGAATTATCACAAAATTCAACTGAACCTCATCCTTTCCTTTCCAGCTGCTTACTAAGATCATTACTTTCAATGAAGGTGTGAGCCATTGTTTTTGGCTTCAAACAAAAATCCTGTTCGTCTTGTTTGCTAAGCCTGCAAGGATATCTGCATTTTACAATCCTTCCCTGTGCAGCTGCTGTTACACCTTTGTGGGATCTTTCCCTGTATCCTCTCATGTTTCTCTCAGACCAGATATTGCCAGACTTCCATGTTTCAAATGACACAACTTTCCATATTTTTAATTACATTACTTTCAGCTAATGATCGAAGTTCAGGCATTGTGCTGTCGTTCCAGGTGAAAGAATTGAGTTCTCTGGCTTTGAAATTTTTTTTCACTCTTTTTGGGCATTTCCCCTTTCAGTGGGCATGGTCCGACGTCATGACGCTTGTGACGTAAAGCGTAGGAATGGATTGCGCATGTGCAAATCGCTTTTCCTTCACTGTTCGCACCTGCGCATGCGCGGCTTCTCGCCGGTACGCTTCTTTTGGGGAACTGCACATGTGCGGCTCCTTTCTCAAGATGAATGCCAATCAAAACTGCCGTTTTCTGCATTTGCAAGCCCACCTTTGCCTCATGGTGAGTATTGGCGCCAGTTTTACCAATTTCTTCTGTTGTGTTGACCTCGCAGTAGTTTTTAAACTTGTCCAGGACTGTCTGTTGCATTTTTACCCGCAATGGTGAGCAGAAGCTTTATCTTCTCAGCATCGGCCACGTCATCTAGGTCGGATGCTACCATGTAAATCTCAAATCTCTGTTTGAATGCATGCCAGTTGGCACTGAGATTGCCGTGGTACGTGAGCTGCTGAGGAACCGGAATCTCGAACATCTTGCCTGGGTGCTGTTGCTGGTAGTCACGGATCTTGCTGAGTTGAACTATATAGATTCAACAGGCACTCTTGGTATCATGTTGTGTTATGCTTCTTCATGTAGCATAAGCTGCTTCCTTTATGTATGCCCTGACAAAGGAAGGTTCAGACTTGGAGATAGGTTTAACACATTTATTGAATAGTGAACAATTCCCCTACTTGTTTTCGACTCTCCTGCTAATCTTGCTATAGTAACTCAGTCTAACTAACCAGTCTGCTCTAAGCCATGAGGTGGGTGTGATGCTTCTGATCTGCCCCTGTCCTTCTCTCTGAGTGTCACCTGTGGAAAGAGAAAGAGCATGTGTGCCCTGTCCTTTTATATGGGTTGTCCCCTTGTGGCAGTGTCACCTCTGGGTGTCTTGACTGCCCATTGGTCGTGTCCTATTCTATGTGTTTATTAGCTGTATGTCTGCATGTCATGATGTCCCTGGTGCTCCCTCTAGTGTTTACTTAGTCTTCGTGTATTTACATTAACCCCATGTGTATTTACAGTGATACATATCACCACAGTAAGCAAGGAAGTGTTTGGTTCACTGTTGGAGGTACAATGCAAGGCTCATGCATCCATTTGTCCCAGCTTCAGGAAATGAAATGAATGAAATGAAATGAAAATGAACAGGAATGTCTTCCACTGGGGAATTTGGGATAGGCAACTGTACCAAGCAGAAAAAGGGTGTGGAAGCAGCAACAGGAAAAGGAGCTCAGCATTTCAGTGAACTCACCTCCAAACCTTTCCAAGGAGATTGACTATGACAGAGGCACAGATAGCTGCTCAACGTAGGGAAACCTCAGAAAGGTTTTGCTTATACCTGGCAATTGTATCACCAAAAAGTGATGGCCTGGCATGTGTTGCTGCAGATGGCCTCATTATGAACACTTAGATGAGCTCCAAGACTCAAATATCATAGAATTTACAGAGAAGAAGGAGGCCATTCAGCCCATCGAGTCTGCACCGGCTCTTGGAAAGAGCACCCTACCCAAGGTCAACACCGCCACCCTATCCCCATAACCCAGTAACCCCACCCAACACTAAGGGCAATTTTGGACATTAAGGGCAATGTATCATGGCCAATCCACCTAACCCGCACATCTTTGGACTGTGGGAGGAAACCGGAGCACCCGGAGGAAACCCACGCACACACGGGGAGGATGTGCAGACTCCGCACAGACAGTGACCCAAGCCAGAATCGAACCTGGGACCCTGGAGCTGTGAAGCAATTGTGCTATCCACAAGGCTACCGTGCTGCCCTTGGTGACTCATTGATGAATCATCTCAGTTGCGGTCTGCTTACATTGGCTGATGGGTGGAGTGTTAGCTTTGATTGATTGACATCTTTGTGAGATTATAATTAATGGTTCTTTTTATGTTTTTTCCCAATATCTATGTTTATTTAGATGAGATAAGAGCTGTGAGGCAGAGTAAGGCCTCGTGTTATTGAAACTGAATGGGATTGTGTGGTTGACACTTTCTAGAGATGAAAGAGCAGCCGTTTTTTTGAAAACAGATTTCTGAATGTGATTTTTTTCATGTCTATTTCACGAATTGTCTTTGTTAGTACATAATTCATTGGTTCAGTACATATTTTATATTGATTGAGTGGGCAAGAAGGATGGGGGGGACATGAAAGTGGAAGGGGGTCTGGAAGGGACATTGAATGGACATGGCGGCATGCAGGAGTCATGGGAGATACGAACAGCATGAGGAGAAGCTTTTAAAACTTAGCTTCCAAAAGTTTCCCACATCCAGACTTTGGTTCACGCCTCTTCTGAGGGACAATAGACCATGGGTACTTGAGAAGCTGGCCAGAGTCGATGAAAATTGCAGGCGGTATGGGATCCCTAATCTCATAATTGAGCCAGTCAGGTCGGGAATTCAGGGCGCTACCCATGCCTTATCATGTGCTGGCAAAGGTTTCTGCTGTCAGGAATGGTGTAGTAATCCTGAGGTCAAGCCCACACACCATTTCTGAAGGCCTCCAGAGTTGATCAGACTCAGCAAACATCTGGGCCGCTGTGTCTTTTGTAGGCCACAGTTATCACTTTGTTGATATCAGTTGACTGTCACCCACACTGATTCAATAGCACTTCTCTTGTATGCAGACACCAAACTCAAAGGACCAGCCACTATCTAAAGGCCATGGTGAAATGTACATCTGGCTTGGACCAATAGGGAGAATTTTAACCCGCACCATCGGTCACAGCATATTGGAGGTGAGGGGTAGACAGGGTGGGGTGGGGTTCGCTGTTCAATAATCAAAAATATGCAACCACTCCCACCCCACCCCACCCCCAACCCCCATACACTCCAACCATTTGCTGCCTAGAATATCCAGCTTTAACAGAGGAAAGTTAGAGGGTGCATGAATAACCTCTTCTTAGAGGTGGGGCCATCATGCAAATATGCTGACAAAGTGCATGGGTGGGATTTTATGACCCCACCTGCCCCATGATTGGAAATTCTGCCCCGTGGCCAATGAACTTTGGCTTGTCCATTATCTGTACCGATATTTCCCGTGGTGGGTGGAGACGGAGGATTTAGGCCCAAGTATTAAATTTGAACTGGGCAGCACGGTGGCGCAGTGGTATAGCCCTGCAGCCTCATGGCGCCGAGTTTCCAGGTTCAATCCTGGCTCTGGGTCACTATCCGTGTGGAGTTTGCACATTCTCCCCGTGTTTGCGTGGGTTTCGCCCCCACAAACCAAAGATGTCCAGGCTAGGTGGATTGGCCACGCTAAAATTTCCCCTTAATTGGAAAAAATGAATTGGGCACTCTAAATTGATTTTTTTTAAATAAATTTGAACTGCTGGGTGTCAGCCTTCCTAAGGCTCGGTGAACCCGGCAGTCAAAGGAAGTCCAATGCTGGATCCAACAAATAAGAGCATTTGCAGCACCACTGTTTCCAGGTCAGGAGGAGCAGGGATGTGCCCTGCAGCTCCCCCCCCCACCCCCATACTGCCCCAGCCCCTCAATTAAGCCTGCTCCCGCTCCCTTCCCACTCCGCGATCTCCCTCCCCTGATCCATGACTTCCTTCTTGACTCCTTACTGCCCAACAGCCTTCACGATCATGACGGAAAATGTAAAAATAAGAGCTGCAAGAAAGAAGCCCTGCCATTACATGAATGGTTCCAAATGAATACTTTGTTTTGGTGTTCACTGGTGAGAGGAACAAAGTGGGTATAGAAATCAGGGAGAAGGAGTGCGATAAAATTGAAGAAATTAACATAGAGAAGAGGTTCTGAGTGGTCTGGCAGACTTAAAAGTAGATAAATCTCAGATTAAATGTATCCCAGGCTGTTGAGTGAGACAAGGGAGGAAATAGGAGGGGGCTGGCAATAATAATTATTTTCTCTCTGGCCACAGGAGAGGTGCTGGAGGACAGGAGGATAGAATGAGGTACCTTTATTCAAGAGAGGAGGAAGGGATAAACCAGGAACCGACAGGCCAGTCAGTCTAACCTCAGTGGTGGAGAAACTATTGGAAGCAACTGAGAGAAAGAATTAATGGAGGGACAGAGACGTGTTAAGGGTAGGTAATGTTTGACCAACTTGATTGAATTTTCAAAGCGGTGACCAGGTGTATAGATGAGGGAAATGCATTTGACGTGGTCTACTTGAACTTCAGCAAAGTTTTTGATAAGGTCCCACATGCAAGACTGATAGCCAAGGTGAGAGCCCATGGGATCCAAGAAAATTTGGCAAATTGGATCCAGAATTGGTAGAGTTGTAGGAAATAGAAGATGATGATCGAGGAGTGTTTTTTTGACAGGAGGGCTGTGTCCAATGGGATCCTGCGGGGATCAGTGTAAGGTCCCTTGCTGTTTGTATTTTATATCAATGATTTAGACTTGAATGTAGGAGGATTGATCAGTAAGTTCGCGGATGATACAAAAATAGGTGGGGTGGTACATAGTGATGAGGATAGCCTTAGATTACAGGAGGATGTGGATGGGCTAGTCAGATGGGCTGATCAGTGGCAAATGGAATTCAATCAGATAAGTGTGAGGTGCACTTGGGCAGGAGAAACAAGGTGAGGGAACACATGATGAACTGCAGGACACGGGGAAGCACTGAGAATAAGGGGGACCTTGGTGTGCATGTACACCGATCCCTTAGGATAGCAGGGCAGGTGGATACAGTGGTTAAGAAGGCATATGATATACTTGCCTTTATTAATAAAAGTACTAATAATATTCTTTATTAGTGTCACAAGTAGGCTTACAGTAACACTGCAATGAAGTTAGTGTGAAAATCCGCTAGTCACGTAGCCGAGACATAATTTAAGAACAGGGAGGTTATGCTGGAATTGTATAAATTGTTGGTTAGGCCATAGCTAGAGTATTGTGTGTAGTTCTGGAATCCACATTTTTGGAGGGCTGTAATACCACTGGAAAGGACACAGAAGAGATTTACCAGGATGTTGCAGGCACTGGTGAGTTTTAACAATGAAGAGAGATTGGATAAACTGGGGTCGTTTTCCTTGGAGCAAAGGAGATTGAGCTGTGGTGGACATGATTGAGATGTATAACCTATGAGGGGCATAGATAGACAGGAAGAAACCTTTCCTCTTGGTGGAGGGAGCAATGACCACGGGGCATATATTTAAGGTAAAGGGCAGGAGGTTTAGTGGGGATGTGAGGAAAAATCTTTTCACCCAGAGGCTGGTGGGAGTCTGGAACTCGCTGCCTGAAAGCGTGGTGGAGGCAGAGACCCTCGTAACAATTCAGAAGTATTTAGATGTGCACTTGCGATGCCAAGTGTCATGTGAGAGTACCTTTAAGAAATGGATGTTTAAGCAATTTACCTTTCAGAAATGGAGCTGATCATATTACTGAAGTGATGTCAGAGGGTGGGGGGAGCTGAGCTCACTTCTGCTTTTTTTGAGTTTCAGTTTGAGAACGCAGCTGTGAGTGTGTGTGTGTTTTGCTGTGAGCTGCATGAAAAACAGAGCTGGTCTGTTGATTTCAGCAATCCAAAGACTATAAATATATTGAATGTAACCAAATGTGCTCCTATTTTTGAAGGTTTGAAGTCTTTTGGATGTTTAAAGAAACAGTTTGAAGGATTATTTTGTGTTGTAGTCTTTTGGGGTTATCTTTGAAGTAATGCGTGTTAAGATATTCAATGTTTGTTTTAAAAGGGTTAACCTGAGTTCATAGAATAAACATTGTTTTGTTTTAAAAACCACTTGTCCATTTCTGCTGTATCACACCTGGAGAGTACGCTGTGTACTTCCCACACCACAATCTATTAAAAGTTGTGGGTCGGTTGAACTCCATGAAACATTTTGGGGTTCTGTAAAACCGGACCCATAACAATTGGGGACTTGAGAGGGATAAAAATCTATCGATTGGATTGGCTTAACGAACTTAAAGACAGTGAGGAGTGAGCATATTGTGGTTGCTTTTCAGGTGTGGTATTTTAGTTTAAGTGGGGAGTGTGTTGTGGACAATGGCTCGTTCAGAGGTTCGGGAGTTTTTGGGGGTTGACAAGGCAACATGCAATACCTTACGGACAGAGACTAAAAGCAGACTGTTACATTTGGCAAAAGCATTGCAGTTAACATTGCCTGGCAAAATGCGAAAAGGTGAGGTACTTACCGCGGTAGCTGAACATTTACATTTGCCTGAGATACATTCTGACTCATTAGAAATGGCAAAGCTCCAGTTGCAGATTAAACAATTTGAACATGAAAATGAATTAAAGCAGCTTGAATATGCAACGAGAGAAAAAGAAAAGGAGAGAAGAAAGAAACAAAGGAAGAGATAGAGATAGAAAGGAAAAGGAGAGAGAAGAAAGACACAAAGAAAGAGATAGAGCGGAAAGGGAAAAAGAGAGAGTTTGAACTTCATAAATGGCTATGAAACATGAAAATCAGTTAAAATTGGCAGACGCAAAGGGAAACATACTGTTGGATGAGATTGATGAGGATAGTGAGACAGAGCATCATAGTCGAAGACTGGGTGGGGATCTATTTAAATATGTCCAAGGTTTGACGAGAAGGAGGTAGAAGCTATTTTCATTTCATTTGAGAAGGTAACTAAACAAATGAAATGGCCACAGGACATGTGGGTATTACTGATTCAAACAAAGCTGTAGGTAGAGCTAGTGAAGTGTTTGCATCACTACCAGAGGAGGTATCTGGAACGTACGAGGAGGTGAAAAAATCCATCTGAGGTGCATATGAGCTAGTGCCTGAAGCTTACAGACAAAGGTTTAGGAATTTAAGGAAGGAATTTTGTCAACCATACATGAAGTTTGAAAGGCTCAAACAGATTAATTTTGATAGGTGTATAAGGGCCTTGAAAATAGACCAAACATATGAAGCTCTCAGAGAAATTATACTTTTGGAGGATTTTAAAAATTCAATTCCTGATGTAGTGAGAACTCATGTGGAAGAGCAGAGGGTTAAAACTGCGAGATTAGCTGCAGAAATGGCAGATGATTATGAATTAGTTCATAAATCAAGGCTTGGTTTCCGACATCAGTTTCAGCCGGTGAGGGATAGAAACTGGGGACATGAGAAATACTCAAGTGGTAAAGGTAAAGGTGATCTGATGGGAGATAATAAAGAGAGTGTACCTCAGATTAAAAAAGAAATCCAGGAGGGTGGAAGAGAAATGAAAAGTTTCAGATGTTTTCACTGTAATAGACTAGGCCATGTAAAGTCACAATGTTGGTGGTTGAAGAAAAGTACTGGGAAGGCTGATGTGGTAAAACAGGATAAGACAGTGGGGTTTGTTAGAATGGTAAAGGAAAGCCCAAGGGAAGCGAAGGAGGTGCAAACGATTGTACAGCCTGTTCAAGAAGTAATTGATAAGAAGGTGCCAGATGTCTTCAAAAAGAATTTATTTGTGTGGGTAAAGTTTACTCATGCATATCAGGAGGAGCAGGTAAAGAAGTCACAATTTTAAGATTTACAGGAGCTAGTCAATCTTTAATGGTAAGAGATGGGGAGTTATGTAGTTTGGGAAGAATGTTGCCAGAAAAGGTGGTAATATGTGGAATTCAGGGTGAGAGGAGTAGCATTCCATTATATAAGATAAGATTGGAAAGTCCAGTGAAGAGTGGTGAAGTGGTAGCAGGAGTAATAGAGAAACTATCTTGTCCAGGATTACAGTTTATCTTGGGTAATGATATCGCTGGATCGCAGGTGGGAGAGATGCCTACTGTGGTTGATAAGCCAGTGGAACCAGACAACTGAAGTGTTGAAGGACGAATATCCTGGGATTTTTCCAGATTGTGTAGTAACAAGGTCATAAAGTCACAGGTTAAGACAAGAGGAGAAATCAAAGAGTGAAGATGATGTTGAAGTGCAATTATCAGAAACAATTTTTGATCAGATGGTTGAAAAAGAACAAGAACAGGTGGAGGATGAGGTGGATATTTTTAGTTGGCGGAGTTACAACAGAAAGATGTAGAAATAAAATGGATATATCAGACAGCATATACGGAAGAGGAATCTGAGAGTATACCAGATTGTTATTACCGTAAAAGTGATGTCTTGATGAGAAAATGGAGACCTGTATATATGCAGGCGGATGAAAAGTGGGCAGAAGTTCATCAAGTAGTATTGCCGGAAGGGTATAGAAAGGAGGTGTTGTGAGTGGCACATGGGGTACCAGTGGGAGGTCATATGGGGATAAGGAAAACTCAAGCTAAAGTCCAGAAACATTTTTATTGGCCTGGACTACATAAAGATGTAGTTAAATTTTGTCAATCATGTCACACATTTCAAGTGATAGGGAAACCTCAAACAGTGATAAAACCAGCACCCTTAATACTCATTCCAGCATTTGAGGAACCTTTTACAAGGGTCCTAATTGATTGTGTAGGACCGCTTCCTAAAACAAAAAGTGGGAATCAATATCTTTTGACTATAATGGATGTGTCTACTAGATTTCCAGAGGCCATTCCAGTACGTAATATTACAGCTAAAAAGATTGTGGAGGAGTTACTTAAATTCTTTACTAGATATGGACTACCCACAGAAATTCAATCGGATCAAGGATCAAATATTATCCCAAAGTTATTCAAAGAAGTTATGGACAACTTAGGAATAAAACAATTTAAATCAACTGCGTACCATCCAGAATCGCAGGGAGCATTAGAAAGGTGGCATCAGACATTAAAGACAATGTTGAGGGCTTATTGTCAAGATTATCCAGAGGATTGGTATTAAGGAGTTCCATTCGTACTGTTTGCAATTAGGGATGCACCTAATGAGTCAACCAAATTTAGTCCTTTTGAACTAATTTTTGTTCATGAGGTAAGAGGACCACTTAAATTGATTAAAGAAAAATTGGTGGGTGAGAAATCGGAAATTACACTATTGGATTACGTGTCAAATTTTAGGGACCGATTAAATAGAGCAGGTGAATTGGCTCGACAACATTTGAAAGTGCACAAAATGTGATGAAACGGGTAGCGGACAAGAAATCCAAAGTTCGTAGTTTTGCCAGTGGAGATAAAGTTTTATTGTTGATACCAGTGGTAGGGGAGCCTTTAAAAGCTAGGTTATGTGGAACGTATCAGATTGTAAGGAAATTAAGTGAGGGGAATTATGTGGTAAAAACACCAGATAGAAGGAAGACTCACCGAGTGTGTCATGTGAATATGCTTAAAAGGTACTTTGAAAGGGAAGGAGAGAAAAAGGAGGTTTTAATGATTCTAACTCAAAGTGACAAACCAAGTCCAGATGACTGTGAATTTGACATACCTCAAATTAAATTGGAAAATGAGGATGTTCTTAAAAATTGGGATGAATTGTTAAGTTACCTTCCAGAGGAAAAACAAACTGACCTGAAAAGGTTATTGATATCACATGGGCAAGTTTGTAGAGATAAATTGGGAAGTACTAAAATGGCTATACATGATGTCGATGTGGGAAATGCTGTTCCTATCAAACAACATCCATATAGACTTAATCCTTTAAAATTGGCACAGGTTAACAAAGAGATTGAGAGTATGCTTAAAAATGGCATAATTGAAGTGGGTTGCAGCCAATGGAGCTCACCCTTCGTGATGGTACCTAAACCAGACGGTACCCAACGGTTGTGTGTGGACTATAGAAAGGTGAATGCAGTTACAAGAACGGACTCTTATCCCATCCCACGTTTGAAGGATTTCATTGAGAAAGTGGGACAATCCGTTTTTATTTCCAAATTGGATTTACTTAACGGTTACTGGCAGGTACCTTTATCCAAAAGGGCTAAGGAGATTTCAGCTTTTGTGACTCCAGATGGTATATACCAATTCAAAGTTATGCCATTTGGCATGAAAAACACCCCAGCCACATTTAAATGGTTAACTAATACAGTTGTTTCAGGGTTACCTAATTGTTTGGTATATATCGACGATCTGGTAGTTTTCAGCCAGACATGGAAAGAACATTTAGAACATCTTATGGAGTTATTCGATAGACTTCAGGAGGCGGGTTTGGTGATAAACCTAGTCAAAAGTGAATTTGGAAAAGCCCAAGTCACTTTCCTTGGCCATACAATCGGACAGGGTCGATTGGTCCCACGGGATGTGAAACCAACAGTTATTGGGGAGTTTCCGATACCCTCAACACGACGAGAAATAATGTGATTTCTTGGTACGAGTAGATTTTACCGGAAACTTGTCCCAAATGTTAGCAATGTGGTCACTCCACTGACGGACTTGCTCAAGAAGCGTAACAAATTCCAGTGGACAGTGGAGTGTCAACAGGCATTTGACGGCCTGAAGGCTGCGTTAACCTCTGCTCCTGTGTCAGCCATCCCAAATTATATGAAACCATTCAAAGTGGCGGCTGATGCGAGTGATGTGGGTGTAGGTGCGGTGCTTCTACAAGACGACGATGAAGGGCTAGAGCGGCCTGTTGGTTATTTTTCAAAGAAATTGAATTCTCACCAGAAAATGTATTCGACGATTGAGAAGGAGACTTTGAGTTTGGTGCTGGCTTTGCAACATTTTCACATTTATGTGACCACCAATCCGTCTGACACCATTATATATACTGATCATAATCCGTTGACGTTTTTGGAACGATTCCGGAATAACAATGCAAGGCTGTTTCGCTGGAGTTTATTGTTACAGCCATTTTATTTTAAAATAGTACATGTGGCAGGACGGGAAAATGTGATAGCCGATGCTTTGTCACGAATGTGACGAACGGAAGGAGGAAGAAGAACGGGAAAAAAATGGACTATATTATTATACCTGTTTGCGTGTGTTATTTTTTTTTTTGAACCGGTAAAGTGTTTTTACTGTGGGCATTTCTTAATTGATGGTGCAAAGGTGAAAAATGAAACCATCTTGAAGTTGCTGGTTTATTTTTTTTCTTGGGGGGAGGTGTCTTGTGAGAGTACCTTTCAGAAATGGATGTTTGAGCAATGTATCTTAAAGAAATGGAGCTGATAATATTACTGAAGTGATGTCAGAGGGTGGGGGGAGCTGAGGTCACTTATGCTTTTTTTGAGTTTCAGTTTGAGAACGCAGCTGTGAGTGTCTGTGTGTTTTGCTGTGAGCTGCATGAAAAACACAGAACTGGTCTGTTGATTTCTGCAATCCAAAGACTATAAATATATTGAATGTAACCTAATGTGCTCCTATTTTTGAAGGTTTGAAGTCTTTTGGATGTTTAAAGAAACAGTTTGAAGGATTATTTCGTGTTGTAGTCTTTTGGGGTTATCTTTGAAGTAATGGGTGTTAAGATATTCAATGTTTGTTTTAAAAGGGTTAACTTGAGTTCATAGAATAAACATTGTTTTGCTTTAAAAACCACTTGTCCATTTCTGCTGTATCACACCTGGAGAGTACGCTGTGTTCTACCCACACCACAATATATTAAAAGTTGTGGGTCGGTTGAACTCCATGAAACACTTTGGGGTTCTATAAATCCGGACCCATAACACAAGGCATACAAGGCTATGGGCCAAGTGCTGGAAAACAGGATTGGAATAGTTAGGTTGTTGTTTTTGCCCAGCGCAGATGCGATGGGCCGAAGGGCCTTTTCTGTGCTGTGGGCCTCTATGACTCTACATTTCCCTGCTATCTTCATATCTGGAATTCTTGGCGGGTATCTTACCACCCTTCTGCTCCCAACCCAGCTGTCTCCCTGGCCCCTATAAATATTGAGGTCAAAATATCTGTGAAATATTGAGGAAAGTAATTTAAGGAAAGAGATAGGATGTTAAAATGTTTTCAGAGACGTACAGACTATTCAACTGCTACTAAAATAACAACTGTGATGAATGAACAAAAATTACAGGGAAGATTTCCTTGGCTCTTATCCCAGAGAGAGAGAAAAATACATTCAATTGAGATCCTGCCATTAAATTCAGCAGGGTCTTTGTGTTGGTCACATTTCCGGGTTTCCCAGCTGCTAATAAACTCTCTCCTTGCCTGCTCTTAAATATAGGGGTCAATGTTTTGAAGGCACGCCACCAAACCAAAAATGTTTGGATCTTATTGTTGATCTGCAGTAACAAAACCATTTTTCTGTGAATATTCAGTTGTTTTTTAGCTAGCAGAATTGTCGAAGTATAAAAGAGTGATTTATTTGCCATTGCAGTGTCTTTCCCATTGAACACACATTTATTTTGCATATTGCAGCTTGCATTTCATTGGACAGCTTAATTTACCACCATAAATTGCTATGTGGAAAAGTAGAAAATGCCATTTTAATGACTGAATTATAATTATTTCGCAATTACTATCCATATCGTCTGAGGGAGTAATTCCAACCCAAGTGCCTGTCTGGTGTATGATTTATCATGAAATATGGAACATTATTAGAACAGATATTAATCAGGGAGGGACAAATCACAGCCACATTGGAGCTCAGATGCACTGTTCCAAGTATTTTCACAATGTGGATGTCTGCCCATGATCTCAAAAACATCGACTTCCTGATCTTCGCTGTGCCATCATGTAGAACCGCCAGGAAGAGGGCAGCTGCTTCCCCACAGGAGTGAGGAAAAATCAAAGGAAAATCACACCAGGTTGCTGACATATAACTGTAAGTTGCCAATTATAGAGTGGCACTGTCAAAGATCCTGGAACAGTCGCCTATTTTCTCAGCCACAGCTGGGAAGACACTGAAACAGAATGGAATGAATTTTGAAAAGCGCATCTAGCAAAATTTTAAAAATGCAGAAGTCACAATGTAAGAATTCTTTACTGGAGCAATTAGGAAGAATTAGTGATGAATTCCGGGCCGGATGAATTCTGGGTCAGATTCTCCGTTTCTGAGACCAAGGACAGGATTCTCCGATTTTGCGGCTAAGTGCCAACGCCGGCGTGTGAACTGTGGCATTTTAGGAATGGCAAAGTTGGCCATGAACCCTCACCGATTCTGGGACCGGTGAGGGGCTAGCAGAGGCGCCAGGTAAACCTCCCGCCATCCCGCGCAAAAAATGGCCGAAGAATGGCCGAGTCCATGGCCACACAAGTGCATGACGACGACCTGCAGAGGTCGCGGCATACAACATGGCGGCGGCCATGCGCGGACCTGATCTACTAAAACCTGCCCCCGTAGCCAACCCCTAACCACCTGCCACCAGTGCTCCCAGCCCTCGCGGATGTCCCCCAGACCAGAAGCACGGCTCCCTGCCGACTGTGGCGGCGCTGGACACAGTCCGCGGCCGCCATACCGGGTTCCCAACCGCTGAGACCACACGTTAACCGCGCAGTCGGGAACTCGGCCCATCGGGGGCGGAGCATCAGTGGAGGGCCTTCCGATGACACACCAATGCCGTTCCAATGATGTGCGGCATGTGAAGCAATGACGTAATTTCAGAGCAGGTGGAGGATAGAAAACCGGCATCAAAATGGCACCATCCCGGACTTGGGTGTCGGAAGGGATTCTCTGCCTGATCGCCGATTCGGGTATCGGCGTCGGGCAATGGAGAATCCCGCCCTGAGTGCTGATGCCAGGGCAGAATTAGTGAAGCTCTACGACAGCAAAATTGGTGCCACACCTGGACCAATTCACCTATCGGTAAGCGGCTAGCACCGGCGCCTCGTGCAACACACCCGATTCCAATGAGACATGGAGCTGGATTCAGCAGGTTCAAGATCGACACTCAGGAGGCTGACAAAGTGCAGCCACATATATGCACTTCACTCCGCATACACACCATCCCAGCCAACAAGATGGCAGCCAGGAGAGGGGCACTCCGTTTCACGGATGCTGAACTGGAGACGCTGTTAAACGCCGTGGAGGAGAGGTGGGCAACTCTGCACCCCGGGGTGGGAAGGAGGCTGCCAGCCGCAGCCGTTCGTCGTGCCTGGACGCAGGTGGCAGAGGTCGTGGGCACCGTGGGCAACACCGTCACGACCAGCCAGCAGTGCCGTAACAAACTGCACCACCTCCTCAGGGCGGGCAAGGTTAGTAGGCAGCACTGTGCCCCGAGGACCAACCCCTTTCCGCACACCCGTAATCCCACCCGTCCCCCAACCGGAGGGTGACCGAAGCCCACCCTGCACCACATGCCGGCACCCATTGCCAGGTGCCCTGGTCACTGAAGCCACCAACTACCCACCCCTTTGGCTGCATGTGTTGGAGTATCTAACACTGTGAATTTTCTGTTCCCCCCCACTCCCCCCAGGAAAAGGCTGCTCATAATCACCATGAGAGGGAAAAGAATAGAGGGGACCGCCAGACCGGCAGCACCTCACCGTAGTGGAGGAGAGGACACTAAATGTGGTTGGTGGGCCCAGAGAGAGAGGGCAGTCACCGAGGCGGACGTGGGCATCGGGCAATGAACTGAGACCCCGCTGAGTTTCGGTTCCCCATGGTACGTGTGTCACAATTCCCCCATCACCACCCTCACATCTCCCCCACCCCCTTATCCACCATTACCACCCCCCCCCCCCCCCCCCACACACACACACACAACCCCACTCCTCCCGGTCCGCGAAGCATTCATGCATCTTGTTTTGTGTCTTGCAGGAACAAGCTGGTGAAGGCGGGAGCCCATCTGATACCCCGGCCCCGACCCCAAACAGAACCACAAGTGGAGAGCAGTGAGGATGAGGACACGGACTGAGACAAGAGCCCTCGACCCGCATCCCACGGCACCTCGGAGTCCAGTCCGTGGAAGACACCGACTTTCCGTCGCAGCTGTCTCCAACACCCTTCACCATCCCTGAGACACTCACCTCTTTTGGGCACTTTAGTGAAGAGGCTCCTGGGCACTATTTGGTGCGCAGCATACATGCGGCAGTGCAACATGTGGAGGTAGGAACCCCCGACGGGGCGGGTGATTGGAGGTTGGGCCGACGCCAGGGACTAGCTGCGGTCCAGACGGGTTTTGAGCTTCTGGAACGGACGTTCCCATCGATTGTGGAGATGCAGTCGCAGAGCCAGGGACTACAAGAGGCATTGTCGGCCATGCATGCCACCCAGACCAACACCGCACATGTGGCATTTTGGGGTGGAGGCTTTGGGGCAAAGGTTTGGGCCATGAGTCAAGCTGTCCAAGGCCAGGTGCAATCTGTGTAGGCAGTGGCCAAGGCCCAGGACAGGGTTGTCCTGTCACGGGCAGCCATGTACCAGAGACACATGGAAATTGCAGCGGCGCTCCAGAGCCTATCCAGTCACAGCGGGTCATGACTGAGAGCATCGGCGGCCCAGTCCTAAAGGGAGAAGGCACAGTTAGCTCCACTCGCACTCCCTTCCCATGGAGTAGCCGGAATGGCATCGGGTGCCCCGAGGGCGGTGAAGGTGATGGGACCCGTGCCAGTGACTCCCGCAGGGTAGGTGCCGGAACAACGGAGCACCTCAGACCTCCTCCCCCCCACCCTGGCACATTACATGTGCAGCAGGCTGAACAGTGCAGCACCACACCACCATGGCTATGTGCTGTGGCCACTGAAGCCACCAGCTACCCACACCCTGGGCTGCGTGCGTCGGACTGTCGCATTCTGTTTCCACCCCCGCCACTCCCCCAGGAGAAGGCCACCCATAACTGCCAGGAACATGAGAAAACTGGAGGGGGACAGCTGGACCTGTAGCCCCTCACTGTGGTGGAGCAGAGGGTCCTGGATGTGGTTGATGGCCCAGGGGAAAGGAAGGTTGCCGGGATGAAGATCGGCAAAGGGCGAGGAAGTGAAACCCTGCTGAGTTGCGGTTCTCCATGCCACATGTGTCAAACCCCCCGCCGCAACACCATCCCCACACAGTCCTCATCCCCACCTTCACCCCCACCCGATCCTCACCTTCAGCCTTACCCTCACCCCCACCCTCACCCCCACATCACCCTCACTCCTACACTCACCCCAAATGTCACCCCACACTCACCCACCACCTTCACCCCCACCCTCACCACCAGCACCCCCACTCCCCCAGCCCGCATTCTAATCATGCATCTTGTCTTGTGTTTTTTAGAACCTACTGGTGATGGGACGTGTCCATTTGGTGTCCCCCGCTCCCACAAGTGCCACAGCCGAAGGCCCCCTGCGTGCCGACAAGTGATGAGGAGAGCAGCACGGACGTGAGCCATAATCCTGTGTGCCAAGACACCCCGGAGCTCAAATCCAATGATGACACTGATTTCCCGTCACAGCTGTCCCAACACCCTCCACCATCCCAGAGACACTCACCTCGGTTGGGCAGTTGAGTAAAAATGCTCCTGGGACACTATCTGGTGCGCATCACACAGCTGCTCCGACACACCAGTTGGAGGTAGGAACGCCCGAGGTGGCGGACTGTCGGAGGGCAGGCCGACCCCCGGCACTAGCTGCTGTCCAGGTGGGATTCGGGCTTCTGGACTGGACGTTCCCATCATTTTTGGAGATGCAGTTACAGAGCCAGAGTCTGCATGAGGTGCTGTCGCTGAGCATCCAGTACTGCAGGTGCAGTTGGAGGAGCCCAACCGTGTGCAGCAGCAGGAGATGGTGCTGACCATGCGTGCCAACCAGGTCAACACTGCATGGGTGGCGACCACGGTGAAGGCATTGGCTATGGATTAGCATGTCCAATGCATGGAGCATTCTGGGCAGGCCCTGGCCGAGGCCCATGACAGGGTTGCCATCACACAGGCAGCCATGTGCGATAGCCATCTGGAAATTGAAGTGTGGCCCAGTCACAGCGGGCCATGGCTGAGAGAATTGGCGGCATTGCCCAGGCACTGGCTGACATACAAAGGGGGAGGTGGCCCAGTCCCAGAATAAGGTGGCGCAGTCACTGGCTAAGTGGCACAGACCCAGATGATGGTGGCACAGTCAATGGGTGATGTGGTGCAGCCCCAGACAGCGATGGTCAACTCCCTGTGCTCCATGGTGCGAGCATGCAGACCCTGGCCGGGACCAGTGTGGGCCTCCAGGACTGGCAGCACCAGGTAACTAGGGAGCCTCAGGGGTTACCCGTCCCATGCAGTAGCTCAGGGGCTATCGAGCACTCCAAGGCAGAAGGAGGTGATAGGTCCGTGCCGGTGACTCCAGCAGGGGAGGTGCCAGAACACCGCAGCACCTCAGAATCCCGCCACATCCTGTCCCTGGCACATCTGGTGGGCAGCGGGCAGAACGGGGTGGCACCACACCTACTTGGACACCCGAGCAGCAGCCGGGCAAATCCAGGCCTGGTCATCCCAGAAGATGCCTGCCAATGGGGACCTAGGTCGCAGGGCAGGAATCACAGTAGGCAGTCTTCACTCCTGATGTACCATCTGGACCCACCTAGATGTAGCGTTAGGGCCCGTAAGGCCAGAAAGTGAGACACCAGCTAAGTCGCCATGATGAAGGGCACAGTTTAGTGATAGGGGCTGAGGAGCGTATCTGAAAATATTTGTGCGCATCAAACACCTGTTAACACTGCTACAACCTGACTCGGTGCTCTCTCAGATGAGTGTGAGGGTTGGGTTGGTCTGGGCTGGCCAGAGAGAGGGTTTGGGGGGGTTGGGGGAAATGGGTGGACGTTGTGGGTGGCCTGGGTTCTCCACCCTCCCCTCCCCCGACCATCCCCACCATCGTCACCTCAGGGGTCCAATGGGACTGAGTGATGGAATGGCCAACTTACATGCAGGGATCACACAGGTGGATGGTGGGAAGTGCTCCCATGGGCAGGAATTAGATGTTGTCATATGTTGCGGAGCACCAGAGCTCAGCACAGAGCGGGTTGTCATCGTCCTTTATCCCATGGACCAGACCCAGTGTTACTGCCAATCCAGGGCCCACACCCTGTAGTGCCACAGTATGTTTCACGGAGACAGCTGCAGGCTGGTGGAGGGGTGGGGGTGAAGGGTGGCCAGGGGGGTGGGGGGGTTGTGAGGGTGGGATGGGGTGTTCATGCCCCTGGCCAGTCCCCCCTCCAGTTGGTGAACCTGAAGGCGATCAAAGCATCCTGTGGGCGTTGGCCATGGCTCAACATGTTGTGCGGCCTCCCTTGCCTGTCTGGGATCCATGTCCTGACCATCCTCGCCTTCTCTGCATCCGACTCATGGGACGAGGTCTGGTGTTCATCCTCCTCCTCCAATACGTTGCCCCTCTGCTGCGCGATGTAATGGAGGACTCAGCAGGCCACAACAATGCGGACGACCCTCCCAGCGCCATACTGGAGTGCCCCTCCAGGCACCGGAACCACATCTTCAGGTTGCCGAAGCACCGCTCGATCACGCTCCTGGTCGCTGTATGGTCATCATTGTAGCGGGTCTCCGCGTCGGTCTGTGGCCTCCCGATAGCCGTCATCAGCCACAACCGCAGCAGATAACCCTTGTCACCCAGGAGGCAATGCCCCCCCCCCACCAGCGGGTGGGGACCGTCTCGAACATGTCAGAAATTGTTGAGTGTGCCATGCAGACTACCCGGGAATTGGGTGCAGATGTGCATGATGCGCATATGATGGTCACATATGAGTTGCACATTCATCGAATGGAAACCTTTTCGGTTGGTGTAGAGCGGCCTATCATCTGCAGTTGCTCATAGGGGGACATGTATCCCGTTGATCACTCCCTGGACCCAGGGCATCCCGGCAATGGGGGCGAACACCACTGCCCGGGCAACCTGGTGGGCTTGTCCATATTATAATGGATGTATTGTGTCGACTTGGCATATCGGTCCTCCATGACGGCACAGATGCACTTGTGCACCGAGCTCTGTGAGATCCGGACAGGTCCCCACTCAGCGCCTGGAAGGACCCCATGGCACAAACGTTCAGGGCGACCATCACCTTGACGGTCACTGGGGGCGGGAATACTCCCCCATTCTCCCACGGTGCCAGATGCCATGATATGGCAGATATGTCGCATTGTCCCCCTGCTCAGACTGAGTCTTCGACGGCATGCCCGGTCTGGTATGTCCTCAAATGGCAGGCGCTACCGGTACACACGAGGCCTCATGTGGTGCTTCCTTTGCACCTCCTCCTCCCCTGGGCAACTGGCTCTCCATCCTGGGCGGCAGCTTCCTGTTCCTCTTCAGCAGGCTCTGCTGCTGCAGCTTCCTCCTCCTCAAGCAGGGCCAGCTCATACAGCCGCAGGACATCCCCCAGGGCTGCAGCGACTCGCGGGAAGGCCACCATTGCTACTCCAATATCCAGGCGGGATTCTCCGTTGGCCGACGCTGAAATCATGAAACGCAATTGGTGTAGAATCAGGTTCAATGCCAAAATCGCGGGGGCACTGACTTGACACCAAATATTTTTTGTCACCTTGACAGCGGCATCAATGCATTCCGGAACGGCACGTACAGTAAACACTGTCTGTATGTCCTTAGCGGGCCGGACCTGGTATTTTCCAAGGACCCCGCAATTCTCCCCCTCCGATGGGAGGAGTTCCCGGCGGCACAGTTCACTTGTGCTTTTAAAAATCGTGAAACTGGCATGGTGGCTGCTGAGGGAAAGAGAAGGGGTACGTAAAGTGTCCGATATCTTCATAGTGTGCTGACAGTTGTGCTGCTGGCCGGTGGGGGGCTTCTTCCAGTGCCGGGGGAGTAGCGGGGGCTGACCAGGAGGTGGACTGTGGGGTCAGGATGGACGGACACAGAACACTATTGCCGCTGGCGGCAAGGCAGCCATGCAGCTGCACTTACCGCTGACTACCCACTGTGAACTTAGGGTCATGGGTCGTATGGGTGACCCTCCTGGACACCCCCTTAGGTGCCCTATGGCCCCAGATGACCCATCAGCTGTATGGATGCGCCCCAGCACAACCAGTGCCAGCTTGTTGGCTGGGATGAGTGTGTGTGAGGATTGTAATGTATACGTGCGGCTGCAGCTTGTCAGCCTCCCAAGTGTCAATCACAGACCTGGTGAAACTTGCACTGTTTTTCATTGGAATGGATTGTGTTCCACGCGCCGCCAGTGCTCGCCCCCCCACAGTAACAGAATCATCCAGGTGTGGCGACAGTTTTGCTATCATGAAAGTCCGTGAATTCTGCGTTGGCGGCAACAGTTGGGGCTGGATTCTCCGATTTTGTGGCTATGTCCGGAGCTTGCATCTAGTCTTACGACCAAAATGTCGATGCCGCCCCCGCACTGGTGATCCGCCTGGTGGGGGGCTAGCAGCCGCGCCATATAAAGGCTTTACCTGCAGATACGGATGGAGAATTGCCGGGTCCATGGCCGCGCATGCTCATGGTGGTGACCTGCAGTGTTCGCGCCGTATAACATGGCGCTGGCCGTGCGCGGGCCCAGCCTGCCAGATAGTGTCCTACTGTAAGCGCCTCTCCACCCCCGGAACAACCCCCACCAGCCAACCCAGCTCCTGCCGAAGCCACCCGGCCAGCGGAATGGCTCCCCACCCCAACTGTGGCTGCGCTGGACACAGTCTGCAGCCGCCATGCGAGGTCCCCGAAAACTGTGACCACACGTGTCCCACGCCATCGGGAAGTCAGCCCATCAGAGGCGGAGCATCGGGGGGGGATCTCAGGTGACGTCCTGAAGCCGTCCCAAAGGCATGCGGTGGTACTCACCGATCACGCCGTTTTTGAGAGGGTGGAGCGTTCGAAAATCAGCGCCGCCCCCGTTTCGGCGATAAAACGGATTCTCCGGCCAACCGCCAAATGTGATTTCGACAACGGCAATCTTAGAATCCAGCCCTTAGTCTCAGAAATGGAGAATCCCGCCCCATTGTCTGAAGGGGGTGAAAGACCGATATGTGACTATGGTGCATACCCCTTGCCCAACCAGGTCCGCCGGGCTACATGGTGACCCTGGTTGGCACTGTGGGCTCTGCCGCTTCATACCCCCTCCCATCTCCGCTCCCCTGGCCCTGTTGATGCCTGGCACCGAGGGGACCCCTGGCCCCGGCACCCATCCCTGCTGCCAGGTTACTCTCCGTGGCCCCTGCCCTGTGCTCCCATAGAGGCTACAGTAGGTATTGTCCTGGGTGGGCCGTCTGATGCCCCGCCGGCAGGTGGCGGCTGGTTGGCTAGTGGGAGGTATGCTGGAGGGTGGGGTTGCGGGGGTGGAGGCACCCATACTGCTGGTGTCATTCTGCAGAACCAGAGGGGTTGCAGTGGGGTTTGCAGCAAGATGGTTACCTTTCAGGCCGCGGCAATGGCAGTCCGTGCCTGTGCACCGCCCTATTTCTGTGGGGGTCACCAGCGCTTCCCCGCCATCATCCCTCCCCCCTCGCCCCTGGCCCTGACAGGGCCCCCCACGCCCCAGACAACCCGGCCAGTGCTAGAACCGGCAGCCCACAGTCACGCCTCTCTGTGTCCTACCCCCTCTCTCTCCCTCATCAGCCACGACGCCGGTTTCATGATTTTTAAAAGCACAAGTGAACAGCACCGTCAGGAATTCTGCCCATCGGAGACGGAGGATCACGGTGGCCCCAGAAAATACCAGCTCAAGCCCGCTAATGATATGCAAACGGTGTTTACTGTACGTAGGTTCCGGAACGCATTGACGCCGCTGTCGAGGCGACAGAGAATTGCTCTTTATATGACCCCAGGTCACCTCTTTAACTGAATGTGAATTAGCATGAAAGAGCAAGAATCAAATGAGGCAGTAGTTTTTTTTTAAATGCCTAGCAATACCTTCATACCTTTATGTGGGTTTCCTCCGGGTGCTCCGGTTTCCTCCCACAGTCCAAAGACGTGCAGGTTAGGTGGATTGGCCATGCTAAATTACCCGTAGTGTCCATAAGGGTTGGGAGGGGTTATTGGGTGGAAGTGAGGGATTAATGTGGGTCGGTGCAGACTCGATGGGCCGAATGGCCTCCTTCTGCACTGTATGTTCTATGTAATCTATGTAATCATTTTCAGATGCCTCTTTCTGCCATCCATACATGAAGCAGAATTAAAAGTTAAACAATCGCACCAGGATGACTGAGATAACCAGGCTTCAAGATACCCATGCACTATCCATGGTCAAAAGTAGGGTCTACTCAGGCAACTCACAGACAACATAAATAACAAGTATCAGCAAATAATACTGACATGGTACATCGGTAGCATCTCCTGCAAATGTGAGATCACTGTCCTTGTGCCAGGCTGGCCCTGCCAGGATGACAGAGTGCAGGGTGCTAAGGGCACTGCCAAGGTGTCAGGCTGGCAATGCCAAGTGGCCAGGTTGGCACTGCCAAGAGTTGTGGCCTGAGGGAGGCTATGCCAATGAAAGGGGTGAGAGGTTGGTTATGATGGGGCCACAGAAAGGTTAGGGGGGGAGCAAAGTCCTGAAAGGGGCTCCTGAAAGGGGCAGGCATGGGGGACCCTCAATCTCACATCGAGATCAGGGCAGCCTTTCATAACAACGCCACGATCTCTGAGGAGCTGACTTTGAAATGTTTTCGTTGAATCCTGCCCAATAACTTTAGACCACAGAAAAATGACATGGACATCATGAGCTAGCCACTGAATTCCGAAGTTCATGAGGCACTTCAAGGTGATGTCCAGACTGTAACAAAGGAGCTATTGTAACTGAGAGATGTAATGCCCTTCCTAAATATTTTATAATCACAGTCTATAATGCATTTCTGGTAAGTGTATATACATTATCAAAGTTACTTTATAACAATAATGCACTTTTCTGATATTTATAGCTTGTTTCAGATTTCCCCTCATTAATCACTAAAAAATGTTCTCATACTGCAATGTCGAGTGGCGGGGGGGGGGGGGGGGGGGCCTAAGCTGGTGAATCAGATGATGATTTTTCTCCAAGCTTTAATCGTATTTCACGTTGGCCAAAAGGAAAGTTGCATTGTTGAGAACTAACAGCAAAAACATTGTTGCCAACAACATGAAGAATTCCGATTGTAATTATTTGTTTTTGTTCCTAATAATTTTTCCATTTGAAAACCCCAATGGAATTCAAGTGCGACAGGATGATAACTGGATTAATGGCATTTCTGTGCGATGCCCAAAACTGTGGCCCCACTATATTTGTATTCATCATTACACTAACTCCAATGTAACACCTTCCAATTTTGTGGGCAGCACGGTAGCATAGTGGTTAGCATAATTGCTTCACAGCTCCAGGGTCCCAGGTTCGATTCCGGCTTGGGTCACTGTCTGTGCGGAGTCTGCACATCCTCCCCGTGTGTGCGTGGGTTTCCTCCGGGTGCTCCGGTTTCCTCCCACAGTCACAAAGATGTGCCGGTTAGGTGGATTGGCCATGATAAATTGCCCTTAGTGTTGGGTGGGGTTACTGGGTTATGGGGATAGGGTGGAGGTGTTGACCTTGGGTAGGGTGCTCTTTCCAAGAACCGGTGCAGACTCGATGGGCCAAATGGCCTCCTTCTGCACTGTAAACTCTATGAAATGTCTATGAAATACAGCAGGTCTATCACTTGCTGGGTATTGTTAACTATCTATTGTGCATTTAAGTTGTCTTACAATGCATTTATGCATTAAATCGTCACTGACTGGTCTATGCCAAGGCTTTCAATTGTAAGCCACAACTGTGATGTGCCTTATGCTCAACAATGGATGAGCTGAAATGTTGTATGGTAACCTGGCATGAGCCCAAACAATAACTTCTATTTATATAGCATCTTCAATTAATAAAATGTCTTAAGGTGCTTCACGGAAGCATTACAAAACCAAGTGAGAAGCCAAGCCACAGAAGGGTCTTTATTGGGTTAATATACTGGGTTTATTATCGTCATATATATTGGGCTACTTGACCAAAAGGTTGGTTAAAGAGCTATGTTTTACAGTGTGTCTTAAAGGGGGAAGTGAGGTAGAGAGGAAGAGAGGTGGAGGAAAGGAATTTTAGCTTTTAGGGCCTAGATAACTAAAGGAACAGCCACCAAGGTTAAGTGACTAGGACTGGTGATGCAAAAGTGTCCGGAATTAGGGGAGCACAGGGGAGGATATTATATAGAAATACTGAGGCTATGGACAAATTTGAAAACAAGGGTCAGAATTTTAAAATATACATGTTGCTTGACCAGGAGCCACTGTAGGTCAGTAAACACAGGAATGATGGTAAATATGACTTAATACGATCTAAAGGACCTGGGCAGCAGAATTTTGGATGATCTCAGTATATGGAGAATAGAATACAGCAGACAAGTCAGGATTGCATTGAACTAGTCAAATCTAGATATAAAGAAGGCATGCATATGGGCTTCATCAGTAACTGAGCTGAGGCTAGATTGACATTGTGGGAAGTTCCAGCAGTAGAAGTATGTGGTTTTAGTGGTGGCGTGAATATGTGTTCAGAGTTATGAAGAGAGATTGGATAGACTTGGATTGTTTTCATTGGAGCAGAGACGACTGAGGAGGGACATGATTGAGATGCATAAAATTATGACAGGCATAGATAGAGTAGATAGGAACAAACATTTCCCCTTGGTGGAGGGTTCAATGACCAGGGGGCATAGATTTAAGTTAAAGGGCAGGAGGTTTAGAGAGGATGTGAGGAAAAACCCAGAGGGTGGTGGGAGTTTGGAATTCGCTGCCTGAAAGGGTGGTGGAGGCAGAGGCCCTGATAACATTTAAGAAGTATTTGGATGTGCACTTGTGATCCCAGGGCATTCAAGGCGATGGGCTAAGTGCTGGAAAATGGAATTAGAACAGTGAGGTAGTTGTTTTGGACTGGTGCAGACGCGATGGGTCAATGGGCCTTTCTGTGCTGTACGATTCTATGACTCTCTGACTCTAAGTGCTCCTTAAGGTCCAATATGGCACCAACATTATGGTTTAGATTCAGACGTTTGCCAGGGGTCTGTATCTGAGGAATGCAGATTCAGAGTTGCGAACAAGAGTCACATTGGACTTGAAAAACTGACTCCATTTCTCTCTCAGAATGTGTTGCCAGACTGGCTGAGTATTTCAAGCACTTTCTGTTTTTATTTCAGATTCCCAGTATCCACAGAGATTTGCTATTATTTACAAAAGTAAAACTGTGTTTAACAAATTTCTCAAGAGGTTTTTGAGAATGAAACTATTAGCATATAAAGGAGAACTAGGAAATGTGGTATCCTTGGATTTACAAAAGGCATTCGATAAGGTGCCACATGAAAATGTTAATATAAAAGGTAATGCAAGTTATGGTTAATATATGAGCAGGATTCAAGGATTGGCTTCCAGACAGGAAGCAGAAAGTAGAGGCATGCAGGGCATGTTGGCTGGCTGCATCTGCTGTGGTGGAGTGCCTAAGGATCAGTGGTGAGGGAGGGGGGGTCTCAGCTATATAATCATTTATATTGATTACTTTGACAAAAAGACTGAGAATAATGTATCGAGGTTTGCTGATGGTACAAAACTATGGCCGAGTTTTCCATTCTCTGCACAGAGTGCTGGCTAAGACAAGAAAACCAATGTGCAGCTCACAGGTACACAGTCCACTTTTCTCTCCAGATAATCCAGCACTCGGTGCCAAAAGAATCTGGATACATGGCGCACGCTGTCACGCTGGAGGGGGGGGGGGGGGTGAATGTTGGCAGTCAGGAATCCCAAGATTGGGGTGCTCCTTTCTCTGATAGGGATAACAGGAACCTCCCCACACTCATATGGATACCCACATGTAGCCTTGTAGGAGCCCCCACAGACACCGGGGTCTCCTTCCCCCCCACACGCACAAGGGTAACCCCCCTCAACCGATAAGGGAAACCCCCTCCTCCTGGTGGAGCTCCCCAGAGGGTTCCCCAGCACAATCCCAGCAGAAATCATTCTCTCAGCAAATAATTAGTGGAGGTCCCCTCAGACCACTTTTCATTCTTCTAAGCTCCATTGAATATAGGTCCAGTCTGCTCAACCTTTCCTTATAAGGCAAACCGCTAATCCCAGAAACCAGTCCAGGAAATCTTCTCTGAGCTGCTTTCACTGCAACTGTGTCTCTCCTTCTAGAAGGTGACCAATACTGTAAATGGTACTTGAAGTGTGGTCTCACTAAATCCCTGTACAGTTGTGGTAATACCTCCTTAGTTTATACTTCATGCATCTTGTAATAAAGGCCACCACTCTGTTTACCACCCTGATTACTTGCTGCACCTGAATGCTAACTTTTTGATTTGTGTACATGATCACCCAAATCCCTCTGTGGAGCAGCATTCTGCAGTCTCTTACCATTTAAATATATTCTTCTCTTCTATTCTTCCTGCCCAGGTGGACAACCTCGCATTTTCCCACATTATACTCTACCTGGCAAATTTTCCCTTCTCGCTAAGCTATCTGTATCCCTTTGGAGACACATTCTTCTCACGACTTACTTTCCGACCAATCTTTGTATCAACAGCAAATTTAACTACAATAGAGTTTGACCTTTCAAGTCATTATTATAGATGATAACAGTTGAGGACCCAGCACCGATCTTTGTGGCACTCCAAGAGTTTGCCATCCTGACAATGGCCCATTCATCCTGACTCTATGTCCCTGCTAGTTAACCAGTCTGACATCCATAATAACATATCACCCCCAACATTATAAGTTCTTATCCCATGTAGTAACCGTTGATGCGATACCTTATCAATTGTTGTTTGAAAATCAAAAAAAACAAATCTACTGGTTCCTCTTTATCCACCAGCTTGTTAATAAGTTTGTCAAACATGATTATCCTTTCACAAAACCATGTTGGCACTGCATGGTTGTACAATGATTTTCTAGATATCCTGCTACTACCTCTTCAATAATGGATTCCATCAGTTTCCCACTGACAAACATTAGCCTTATATAATGCATTGCTTTGTATCTCCCCCCTTCCCTGAACAGAGATGTCACATTGCTGTCTTCAAATCCTCTGGGACCTTGCCGGGATCGAGGGGATTTTGGAAGATTATAATTAATGCATTCACCATCTCTACCGCCATGATTTTTAAGACCCTTTTGCAAGCCATCATGTCCAGCTGTCTTGTCAGCTTGAAGTCCCATTTGCATTGCCATTACTTTTTCTCCAATAATAATGTGTGAAGTCCCCGTTTGGTATTCTAAGGCTGGAATTCTCAGTTCGGGAGACTGTGACATGAATTCTCCGCCGGTGGGTTTCTCCGTGCCGCCAGCAGCATACCCCCACCGATGGAATGGGGTGGCTACAGTGACCCCCCCAGGGACCCCCTAACTAAATGACCCACCCAGAAACCCCTTAATTTAAAGGGGCCCCTCCAGGTGACCCACTAACTAAAGGGACCCCACAGAAACCCCTAAATAGAGAGACCTCTGGTTTCCCCTTGACTAAAGGAGCCCCCCAGGGACCCTCCAAGGGCCCCATAAATAGGGAGATCCTCAGAAAAGAGACCCCTGTCTGCATGCTAGAGCACAGTCCAGACAGGGCTGTTAAGAAATCTACTGTTATAACCCTCACCTGGACATACCACATGTCCATTTATGAAAAGAGAAAAGCGGTGACCAAACATCAACCACATCAAAGCGAGTTAATTGCATTCTAATCACTCCCCTTCAAGCTTGAGTGATTTTGAAGTGCTCAACGGGAAAGTGACAGCACTTAACTCTTTTTGAAGTGGTTGATATTTGTAAACAGCACTTTAGAGTTACTCATCCATGAAGGGAGATAATGAAGCAATGCTCAAGACTGTTTTTTGTAAGCTGTCAATCACAACCCACCATGAGAAATGAATGAGTGGCTTGCAGCTAAAGGATCTGAGAGCTTTAAACACAGGTCACTGCTTTTCTCTTTCCAGGGATGGACACATGGTGATTCTCGGTGATTTTTACAACAGAGGCTTTTTTTTAACTTTCCTTGTCTGGACTGTTGTCTAGCTTCAAGACAGGGGTCTCTTTTCTGGGGGCGTCTGTGGGAGGATCCATTTAGTTACGAGGGTTCAGGATGGCCCCTTTAGTTAGGGGGTCTCTGGTGAGTCTCCCTATTTAAAGGATCGCTGTGGACGGTCTCCCTATTTAGGGGGTCCCTGGAAGTTGACCTGATTCAGGAGTTTCTGTTGAGGGTCTACCTATTTAGGAGATCCTCTTGGGGGGTCTTCCTACTTGGGGGATCTCTGTGGGGGTCTCCCATTTTAGGGGGTCTCTGGGGGGTAGTGGGGAGGGAATAGTAGGGGGGCGAATGGGCAGGTGTTCATTGTGGGAGGGATAAGGGTGGCCCTCGGATGGACTTTGGGGACAGCTCCTTTAAGGAGTAACCCAATGGCCCATCGCGAGGTCTACCCCATCACGTAAAATGACGATAGCTGTAGTAATCCTTGCCCATGTGATTCCTAGTCCAGACGACCAGATAATCACGGGGGCCCGGAGACTCTGTTGTCGGCCTGCTAAGTGAATGGAAATGAGTCATTAGATTCCATTTTTATCCATTAGCATCCTCCCGCTGAGAAACGGGCGCAAACTCCAATCCCGCCATCAGCAGGCGGCCGGAGCATCGCAGTTCGCGCGGCAACCGGCGCAAATCATGGTTTTGGCAGGATGCCCAACTCTCCGCCCAATCGCAATTCGTGATTCTGGCATTGCGGGTGGAGAATCCTGGCTAAAGTGTTGATGCTGAAAGTGAATCGTATTCCCGTTGGGGGTGCTATTTCCGGAGCAATTCCAGAGCATTGTGAATCTAGAACAGTTCTCATTTCCACCCGTGTCGGATTTGCTGGGGCCAGAATTGGCGCTGGTGAGCTTGACAAGCTGGAGCTGCTCATAAGAACCCCACTACCCACACACACTCATTCCAGGCAAGAAGATGGCTTCACAAAGAGTAGCACCACATTTTGCAGACACGGAGCTCGAGAGAATGTTGGATCACAGAATCATAGAATTTACAGTGCAGAAGGAGGCCAATCGGCCCATCGAGTCTGCACCGGCCCTTGTAGAGCCCAAGCCTCCACCCTATCCCTGTAACCCAATAACCACTCCTAAACGTTTTGGACACTAAGGGCAATTTAGCATGGCCAATCCACCGAAACGGCACATCTTTGGACTGTGGGAGGAAACCAGAGCACCCGGACGAAACTCACACAGACTTGGGGAGAACGTGCAGAATCCGCACAGACAGTGACCCAAGCCGGGAATCGAACCTGGGACCCTGGAGCTGTGAAGCAACTGTGCTAACCATTCTGCCACCATGCCGCCCTTATGTGCGGTGGAGGAGAAGTGGGACACTCTCTTCCCCAAGGTGTGCAGGAGGCTACTGCCCACAGTCGTTAACCAGGCCTGGGGAGAGGTGGCCTAGGCGGTCCGTGCTGGCAGCCTCACCAGGCGAACCGGCACACAGTGTCGGAAGGAGATGAATGACCTCCTTAGGGCAGCGCGGGTGAGTCACTGCCTTTGTTCCCCTGGCATCACTCCTGTCCCTCATCCCTCACAACACATCCCACTCGCATAGAGGTCAGCCCAACTCATTTGCCTGCATCTCCCTCACATTCCACCCTGAACCAAACCCCTACACCTGTATTGTCCTTTCTGGCCAGGTGCCTTGTACTCATATGCCACCAGCTACAGACTCCCCGTGTATCTCACCTCCATCCATCTCACCATGCCCTTTATCTGTCTCCTAAGTAAAGGCGGCCCATAAGAGAAGACTGGGGAGGGAGTCCCAGACCTAAGGGCTCTCACCCCCGCCAAGCAGAGGACAATGGCATTATCCAGGGAGGTGCAGGAGATGGATATCTCCGAAGCTGAAGTCGGATTGCAATAACCAAGTGAGCACCTAATGCAAACTGGTGGCCCTATGGCAAGTTTAGTTACCCCTCTCCCCCAAACCACCCCTTCCCAAGATCTCACCTTGTGTCTTGTCTTTTGTCTTGCAGGCTCACCATTAGGCCAGGGCAGCCCGTCTTGGGTACCTCGCCCCCAGCCACAATTTCAGCACACCCCAGAGGAAGAGGACCAGTCAGTGAATGACACCGACTTCTCGGCACTGCATTCACCTGCACCTTCCACCATCGCAGCGACTATAACCTCCGTGGGTCATATTAGTGAAGAGGCTCCTGGGTCACCTTTGGTATGCATGCCACACATGGTACAGCACATCAGGTGGAGGTAGGAACTCCTGAGCAAGTGGTTAGTCTGGGGGCTGCCTGATTCCAGGAACCAGCTGTAATCCAGATAGGTATTGCGCTTCTGGAAAGTATGATCTCATCACTGGTGGAGATGCAGACGCAGAACCAGGATTTATAGGAGGGGGTGTCAGCAACTTCTGCAAGTGCAACTGGAGGAGTCCAACACCTTCAGGTATTGGAGATTGTGCCGACAACGCATGGCAACCAGGCTATCACTGAACAGGTGGCGTCCGCGATGAAAGGCTTGGGTCAAAATGTTGTCACAGCCATGGGTCAAGACGTCCAAAGCTTGGAGCACACTGTGCGGTTGATGGCTGAGGCTCAGGACAGAGGAGCCCAGTAAAAGGCAGCCATGTTCTGTCCCCACATAAACATTGCTGCACCGCTCCAGAGCTTGGCCCAGTCACAAAGGTTCATAGCTGAGGGCGTCATGAGCAGTGGCCAGCACTGACTACCCAGGGACAGTCACAGAGGGACATGGCCGAGGCACAGAGGGACATGACTCACTTGCTGATGGACCAGTCTCTGTGCTCCATGGTTGAGGGCATTGAGACCCTGTTGAGATGAGTGGAGGCCTCCAAGACAGTTAGTGCCAGGTGACGCTGGAGCCTTCGGAGCTCACTCCAGCCTCAGCTCTGTCCCAGGGAGTAGCTTGAGGGCCATCGAGAACCTGGAGGGAGGAGTGAGGGGCCCATGCCAGTGCCTCCCGCAGGGGAAGTGCTGGACACCTCAGTGCTTCTGAATCACCCTGCCCCCACCTTACACTGGTGCATCTGATGGGCAGCGTGGAGAACAGGGTGGCACCTCGTCACCTGTGACAACCAAAAGTCGCACCGGGCCCATCCATATCCAGGCACTCCAGAGGACGGTCACCAAAAGCATCTCAGGTCAGTGGGTGAGATATGCAACAGGCTGTCACCATGCCTGATGTACTGTCTGAGAACAGTAAGAAATCTTACAACACCAGGTTAAAGTCCAACAAATTTTTTTGAATCACTAGCGTAGCTCCCTTATCAGATGAGGGTGATCATTTTGGGCTTCCTGTCTGCACCCCACCCCAATCCCACCCTAGCAGAATCATGGTAAGCTTCCATCTCTCCTCCAGTCAACATTTTTTTCCAGAATAATTTCTTTGTGGGGGTCACTCGCAATTTGTTGCCTTTAAGAAGGTAATGGTGAGCTGCTGTCCCAAACCACTGCAGTTCATGTGTTGTGGGAACACCCACTGTGCTGTTAGGAAGTGGATCCCAGGATTATAACTCAGTGACAGTGAAGGAACCAATTAATGTTCAAATTCAAGGGGTGCTATTCAACAATCTCGTCGCCCCAGACTTGGTTGAAACCCAGGAGCAGTCAGAATTGGTCCATCGCATCAGCTCCGGTCAAAAACAACCACCTAAGTATTCTGGGCCCATTTTCCAGAACTTAGCCCACAGCCTTCTATGCCTTGGCATCACAAGTGCACATCTAAGTGCTTCTTAAATGTTATGTCAGGGGCAATCATTCTCACCTCCTCTCTTGGGTTCAGCTTGTAGCCATGTAAAATGGCTGCGTTCCGATTAATCTGGCCAAAACCCAGTTTAAAACGGCTAACCCGAAAGACTGCTAGAAAAGCAGCCAAAAAGACACAAGCAGGCAGCTGCAGACAGGTTTGCAGCTTCAGCTCGGGGAACGTAGCCCAGATCGATACTCAGGGCTATCAACAGCCCATCAACCCAGGTATCCGCAGTTTCATTCAGGACTGTTTACACCTAATCTACTCAGACATCCACAGTTAAATTGGCTATCCCCGGGAACAATTGCAACATATTAGCAATTGAATACCGGGCCACACCTGTCGGTGCCTGCAGTGGCCGAAACAAAGACAGGTGAGCGACCACCCCCCAATCGAGGAATCACCTCACCATTGGACACATCGACCCCAGAGATTGGGGACAGAATCCAATCACTTGGGACTCAGGGTCAAGGGCCGCCCCGGGAGGCGGGAAGCCCCTGGGCCCTATAAAAGTGAAGGTCCAAGTTCAGATCTATCTCTCTCTCTCTTCGCCTGCTCGAGACCTTCGCAAGACCAGCCACCATGTATCGTAAGTTTGAATCCAACAATCGCTATCCGGTAGAGACACCTAGCCTCCGACCTGTAGCAGCCTTTTGAATCCCGCGGGCCAGATTTGATTGGACAAGCCATTCGTTTCCCTGACCTGGTGGGCTCTTCCTAAGTTAAGTATTGGCCAGTAGTGATAGGTTTATTATATAAATAGTAGTATTAGGGTATTAATATTGCTTGTTGTATATAATAAATTACCGTTGTTTTAATCCTTACTAAGCGGTGTGCTGTGTTATTAATCATAACCTGAACTTGAACCACGTGGCGGTATCATAAAGATACCTGGCGACTCATGAGCAAAGGTGACCTAAACAGAGCAAATAGACTAAAGCTAGAAAGAGCAACAAGCTGTTTTGGATATGTTTGGATGAAAGCTGCAATGAGGTCAGGAGTTGAATGGCCCCAGTGAAACCCGAACTGAGTATCAGTGAAGGGGTTATTGCTCAGCAAGTGCCAATTGATAGCACTGTCAATGACCCCTTCCATCACTTTGATCAGTGTAGACTGATGGGGAAGTAATTGTCCCCTTTTTTGTGGACATGATATAATTTTCCAAGTTGTCAGGTAAAAGCCAGGTTGTTGGTATAGCTGTCCTGGCTAGTTGTCGAGTGCAAGTCTTCAATACTACTACCGGGATATCGTCAGGGCCCACAGCCTTCCCTTTATACAGTGCTTTCCAACCTGAATATTCTTGAAGAAAGTTGCTTGTACCCCATCCACTGCTGGTCTCTCCTGTCCAAAGCCCTGACTTCCACTGGTCTCGTGACATGAAGTTAGATATCACGACTGAATGTGGGATCGTAGGTTCTATGAGAAATAGGGCATCTAAACTGTAGCTACTAGTACAAACTACTGCTGGAGCAAGAACCCAGGCTCTGAAAGATCACTTAAAACTGCTCAATTGAATTACTGAAGGCAAAGATAATGCTTGCTTCCCATGAAAATGTTTGCGGTAATTGTAAGCATGGATAAGGGACTCCATATAATCATATAAAAAGCTGCATTCAAAAGTGGTACTTCCATTGAAGCTGTCATTGACATAGTTTTGATTGGACTGATCCTGTAATAAGAGGAGTTGTGGAATGTATACATGTCATTGAAACTCTTTGAATGTCAAGTCAATGAAAGAGGAGGGTCTGGAGAGAGGAAAACTGTGGCTCCCATTGCTTGGAAATGGGACGCAAGAAAGGCACCAAGTTTGGTCACTTGGAGGGTACAAAATTGGTCTGGTTCTGTTGCAGGGAGAAAGAAATTGGAGTGAGGGACAGATATGTTACAATTGCATTGGTTCTAAGGTAAGTACTGAATTCTACTAGAAGTGTCTGCTTGCATAACATGCATTCACCCCAAAGTGATGCATGTGTTTGGAAAACACATTATGAGGAAAGACAGAACTTGATTGTTGCTGAAAAAAAGACATGTTGAAGCTTTCTGTCTTGCAATCATCAGGACACTTCACATGAATACCAAAATAAGGGGAAACAACAATCAAAACAGTATGAGAATAAAGTGCTGATTGGTTGGCAAGTGCATTCTGACTGGTAGAGGTATTGCCATGAATAATGCACCAGTTGATGGTGAGTGACAGTTGACTGTCAAGCATTTTTGAAATTTAAGCCAGCCAGCTTGACCCCGATTGGTCAAGGCATTGCGCTGTGGAATGGGTCAGCGAATGACAGTCACTTTTTTTGTTTAACTGAAACAGGTACAGTGTGTGTACATGTTCTTTCTGTCTTCAAAGAACAGTGCCCTGTGTATTAATATACGTAGCTTCCATGCACGCAAATGTGTCACACGTAAACCTGCCTGAAAATCTAAAGCTGGTTGGCAGCCTAATTCTTTGCACACTGCGGATCATTCAGCAAATGTGGTCCAATTTTGGAATCACATCTCATGTTGGACACTGTATTTTGAGTTTTTCACGCACAGGCTAGTTGGGTATTGTCTGTACCTTGCCGGTTGCAAACAGCTGAAGAGACACACTGTTTGATGCAATCCGCCAGTCTTTGAAACATACGGTCTACATATCTAGCATCACACTGGCACAGAAATTCATATATCACATTACTCATTTTTGTGATGGGCAAAGTTTTGGCTTGACGACAGCACCCTGTTAGTGGTGAATACGGCTGGGGTTGCTGCTGCATAGTAGCAGAGTGAAACAGCTAACTTCATCTGCTCACAAATTTCTGAGTTGTCTTACCATCTGAGGTAGATTGGACACTTTTTAGGGTGAAAGGTGACAGTTTTAGGCCCATCCATGTGTTTGCACGATATACTGCACAAAATGATCTGATCACGGTAGCCATTATCGTGCAGGATATCTCTTATGTGCCTGATTTCAGAATTCAACTTGCATGGTGAGCAAATGACTTAGCTTCTATTTACAAGGTTAGCATTAAAATCAATCTTATGGTGTGTAGAACTATAAGACTCTCAGTGCATATATTGACCAGTGAAGGTAGACTTGTGGAATACGTGATAGAGAGCCACTGATAGATTTCTAAAACAGTACACCAAGGAAAGGGAGGTCATTTGACTGTTCCATTTCAAATGTGAATTTTAGTGCAGGATGGAGATGATTAAGACAAAAAAGGACTTTATTACCTGCAGCTACGGATTGAAATATTGCAAATGTGTCATCCTCGTATCGGAAATATGCAAGGGGTAGAAGGTTCGGTGATATTTCATCAAAGTCATGTTTCTCGTGGAATCTAACAAAGGTGTTTGTGAGAGTTGGGCCTATACAAGGCCCCATGGTGTTGGGGGGAGAATTTATATTAGCTGTCATTCATGTGGGGCATCTGCTCTCTTAATTACGACTCAGCTACAAAGACTCAGACTCAATCGGAGTTGACATCAAGATGTTTATTCAAGCTTGTACCTACATGTGTGGAGAGAAACCAAGAGGCAGTCCCAAGGTGACTCTTATTATGCACAAATATCGCATGGCTTATATACATTTCAAGAAGCTTGCTATTCTTATCAATCGGTTTTAGGCATTAACCATCATGACTCACTCGTTCTCTTTCTCCAAACGCAGTGACACATTTGTTCCTAATCTTTTGAGGCCATGTTAATGGTTTCTAGGCAGTGGCCAGTCCACCTGTTCTTTCTGCCATTTATCCCTGTGTTTGGTGCTTATCTTGCTCAACTGATCTTACATCTCATGTCCGTTGCTATGGTACTGTGGCTTGCATGCTGTTTCAACTCTCACGGTTCCTAATCTTCTGCCTCCTGAAGTGTCCTAGTGTTGCCTTGTATTGCACTTGTGTTGCCCCATTATGTATTTTCTTTTATTTCCTTTTCTTCCCATGTACTTAATGATCTCTTGAGCTGCTCACAGAAAAATAATTTTCACTGTACCTCGGTACACGTGACAATAAACAAATCCAATCCAATCAAATCCAATCCAGTCCTTATTCCCTTTATAGTCTCCTGGTCTTTTTGCTCCTCCTTGCACTATGTCAATAGTTTCTTGTCAAGTCAGGCTAATGCATAGCTGCAATAAGCATTTTAATTCATTTAGTTAACTTTCATATCTCATTAATACTTTGCTCAATGTATTGTAGCTTATTAGGGCAGCATTGTAGCGCGGTGGTTAGCATTGCTGTCTCACAGCGCTGAGGACCTGGATTCGACCCTGGCCCCGGGTCACTATTCGTGTGGAGTTTGCATATTCTCCCTGTGTCTGCATGGGTCTCACCCCCACAACCCAAAAGATGTGCAGGACAGTTGTATTGGCCATGCTAAATTGCCCCATAATTGGAAAATAAAGATTGGGTACTCTAAAAAAAAATTTTTTTTTAAACATTGTAGCGTATTTACCACTAATTTACTTTCCCCTTCTTCACATGGCGATACTACCTATTGGGGCATACATGATGTCATTAAATCTGAACTCAGCTGCGTGAGTTGCCGAGTTCATTAGTTCAAAGATTCACTGACTCTCACAGTGGTGGTGGGTCTAAATCATTGTGATATAGTGCTGCAGGGCAAATATCTATGGCTTCCTCAAACTCACCTAATGAAGGAGCTGTGCTCCTGAAGTTAATGATTGTGAATAAACCTGTTGGAATTTAACCTAGTGTTGTAAGATTTCTTACTGTGCTCATCCCAATCCAACGCCGACATCTCCACATCATTCCTCAAGTCGAACACTGGTGAATAGGAGAGCAATGTCAAATTAACACATGGACCCATCATTGCTATCAATATTCAAGTCCTTTATGGTCTTCACAAATGTAAAGGAATCTTTCACTTGTGTATGTGAAAAATTGCTCAAAACTGGTTTCAACTCACCCAACTATTCAGCTAATTTGTGTTGTGCAGAACCGGTCATAGACAAAAAAGGGCCAAAGGGACATCACTTTGTGTGTCTTGGGAAACCTATACATACCTGGATGCAGTGAGCCGTGAGGATGAACCCTGTCATACATATAACCTGGTAGCTCATCGCTCTTACACAAGTCTATCATCGTTTTTTCAAAATACTTTCGAGCTGGGCTAACGGTCGTGTTGAGTGGCAGGTTTAACAGATATGAATTTGGACCCATCATTAATAGTGATGCATTTTGTTGGCATAGTAATGTTTGTTAAGGGTGGCTATTCCTGTCCCTTTGTCAGGTTTACAGATGTGTATGTTTGGGTTGGTCTTAAGACCTTGAAATGCTGTAAGACATTTGTGTTGCATGTGAAAGTCAAACAAGTCATTTGGAATTCGCAACATGCATACAGTAGATCAGTTAGTTGTACTTTAAAGGACCAACGTCTGCAGTGGATGCTGAATTGTGGCAGAATAGTTGTGAGTAGAGGTGGTCAAACTCAGCAGTACCTCTTCCTGTTTGATTTGAGAAGACGGTACTCCAAAATTGAAGCCATGTGCAAGAACAAGCTCCTCACTTGCAGAGGACAAATGATCAGAGAGATTTGTTGCCTATTTTAGTGGCATCATTGATTGTTCTGCAAAACTGTTTCCTCTTACGTTTATAGTGCGGAGTGTTTTCAACGGGTACTGAACGGGTCCTAGACGGGGATCTCTTGAAGCAGTGTAGTGGCATTAAAGGATGAAATAGAAAAAATGAAAGAAATTTGCGCACCTCAGACCAAACGTAGTGTGGGGCATGGTAATAATTTAGTAACCCCATTACCAATCTACTTAGTCTCATCTCACATAAACAGTTGCTCAATCATGGTACTGTGTCTCACTGTAACATTATTGATATGTTTTGAAATGAAAACTGGCACAACCTCTACAATTCAAAGACCACATCCCAGCCAATCAACACTCTCTTGTCATACAGTATATATTGTTGCTTTCCCCTTATGTTGGTATTCTTAATTAAACAACTCAATGGAGGAGGAAGCTCCACAAACCTCCCCATCCTCAATGATGGAGGAGCCCAGCAAAACTGTGCAAAAGACAAGGCTGACGGTCTTCTCCAGAGGTCCCCAACATCACATATGTCAGTCTTCAGCCAATACGATTCACTCCACGTGATATCACGGAACGGCTGAAGACACTGGATACTGCAAAGGCTTTGGGCCCTGATAATATCTTGCCAATAGTACTTGTGCTCCAGAACTTGCCACACTCCTCACCAAGCTGGTCCAGTACAGCTACAACACTGACATCTATCAGCAATATAGAAAATTGACAAAGTATGTCCTGTACACAAGAACCAGGACAAATCCAACCCAGTCAATTACTGCCAGTCTGCTCTCCATCATCAGCAAAGTGCTGGAAGGAGTCATCAACAGTCCTATCAAGTGGCACTCAGTCAGCAATATCCTGCTCACTGATGCTCAGTTTGGGTTCCGCCAGGGTCACTCAGCTCCTGACCTCATTACAGCCTTGGTTCAAACATGTACAAAACGAGCTGAATGCCAGAGGTGAGGTGAGAATGACAGCCCTTGACATGAAATGAAATGAAAATCGCTTATCAAGGCAGCATTTGGCCGAGTGTGGCATGAAGGTGCTCGAGCACAACTAGAGTCAATGGGAACCAGGGGGAAAACTCGCTGCCTGTTGCAGTCATAGCTGGCACAAAGTAAGATGATTGTGGTGATTGAAGGTCAATCCGCTCAGCTCCAGGACATCACTGCAGGACTTTCTCAGGGTCGTATCTTCGGCCCAACCGTCTTCAGCTGCTTCTTCAATTACCTCCCTTCCATCATAAGCTCAGAAATGGGGATGTTCGGGCAGCATGTGGCGCAGTGGTCAGCACTGGGACTGCGGCGCTGAGGACCCGGGTTCGAATCCCGGCCCTGGGTCACTGTCCGTGTGAAGTTTGCACATTCTCCCCATGTCTGTGTGGGTCTCACCCCCACAACCCAAAGATGTGCAGGTGAGGTGGATTGGCCATGCTATATTGCCCCTTAATTGGAACAAAATGAATTAAGTAATCTACATTCAGAAAAAAAGAAGTGGGGATGTTCGCAGATGACTGCACAATGTACAGCACCGTTTGCGACTCCTCAGATCCTTAAGCAGTCCATGTCCAAATGCCCTGGACATATCCAAGCTTGTGCTGACATGTGGCAAGTTACATTTGCACCACACAAGTGGCAGGCAATGACCAACTCCTACAAGAGATGATCAAACCATCGCCCCCTGACATTCAACGGCATTACCATCACTGAATCCCCATACAAGCAACATCCTGGGGGTTATCATTGATCAAACACTGAACGTCTTCTAGCGCTGATTTAAGGCAGCCAGATTTAAAATGGGCATGCGCCAACCAACATTTATCTGGGGGGGACGGTGGGGAGTTGGGGCATCCTTCTCCCCTCTTGTAAAATCCACCCAATTGTTAGACTGAATTTTCTCAACCATACCGAATGCAACAGCCTTAGTCACAGACATTCCCATCATGTGGAGCAGCAGCTCTTCCAGGGCGTCCAGGTGATGCACATGCCTGTCATCTGCTGGATCCCAGAGGTATGCTTTGTATTGTGCATCATAAGGCAATGTGTTATCTTTTAATTCAAGCTATTTTGGGAATCAAGTTCATTCAATAATCTTACTGTAGTGGCAGGTATGCCTTGTGGAATAAACTGAAAAAAAGATTGTTTATCCGTTTTATTTTTGGAGTTAAAGAGATTTGCAAACTTAAGAAGTTTGGATAATAAAAGAATTTTTACATGAGTTATTCTATGTAAACCAGAATAATTCTGATCTAAATCTAAGTGTTAATAAACAGCAATTGAAATATTGCTGGTTCTGGAGGGACACACAGCAAATCCAGTGTCCAAGTCTGTTGCGACTTAATGCTCTGTAACAGCAATCAAGAATTCCAAATTACCGCTCAGAGACACAGGTGAAATGCATTTCCAATTTTCTCTAAAGAAATTAAAATTCATATAGATTGCCATCCATATTAAAACTGCAATTTATTAATTATCTCTCAGGTAAATACTTGTCCCTTGATTTTATTTTGTTATTATGCGTGGTTTATTTTTAGAACTTTTCCATAAATCCCAGATTAGTAAGGGTGCAGAATTTAAATTATTTTTGTCTCTGTTTACTTTGCGGTATTACATTTTTATTTTGATCTGTCAGGATTAAATTAAGTGCATTCTCCATCACTGGCTCACTCTTGTCGTGCTGCTCATGATGGTAAATTATTTAAAAATTCAGTGACGCTCTTGGAACAATAGCACTGTTAGGTCACCATCTGTTACAGTTTCCTACCTACACACAAAATGAAGTGCATCATGTAATCATCTTGTAATGCATTATATATGTGTTGGAGAAGGTGTTCGTCGAAATATATGATTACTGTATCAATGTGTGAATTCATGAATAATAGGCTCTATCATACAGAAAGCTGTAATTTAATGCACTTTGCACTGATGGAAGTCACAAAGTATAGTGCTTTTAGCAGTCATTAATGTATACTTGTTAACATTAGCAATCACTTATGTGGTGACATAACGTCTGCGACAGTCTATAGAATTCTGTCCCTTGTCAATACACTCTGGTGCTCTCTCCGGCCTGAAGTATTTCCCTTTAATCAGGATTGATTTTCACTTTGATTCAATTTGCAGATTTGCAGCAAAGCACTCAACAGGAAATTTGAGAATTTAATAATGTTGGATTTGTCCATTGTAAAGAAAATGCTTTGGCATTTGAGGTGAGAGAGCTCACTGTGATCAACACAAGAATAAGCCACCAGTTATTTCTCTTTTCACATTAAGGACAACATAATGAATGATAGTTGAATGTAAAACTCAGTTTACCAGATCACATTTTTATTGCCCTTTGGTACTTATTCCTCTTTAAGGTAATCAGTTTGACCCACAGAATGTTGTTTTTAGTTCGATTAGGTCTGTGCCCCAGCATTTTAAATGATCAATTAAGCCTCTTTAATGGTTCCACTTAAGAAGCATTGCTCGACCAATGATGCTTAATTAAGAAAAATGTGCACAAGTTGCAGTGATCACCCCAAAGGACAGGGCAGTGGGAACAGCATGCCAGATCACGAATATGCAGGACTACAGATTGCTGAGCTGCATGAGTGATTTTGTCACTTCACAGTCCGAATTTTCATCTCTGATCACCAGGCACCTGTACTGCAATGGATTAAAATTCAAACATTGAGAAAAAATGCTTTAAGACTAAGATTTAATGACCCATAGCTTTCTGTCAAAATAAAGGCGGGGCGAGGGCTGCTGTTTTTTCAGCACAAATGGTGCAGAGAATTGGTAGGAGACAGATGTGCAGTTAAATGCAGAAATCTGAAAGTTACTGTGTGAAATGTGCCATTTCACCATTAGCTTTGTGGTTAAAGGTATCTTGGTGACTGCCCCATCATTGGAATGGACTAAATAGCATGATGTTGTAATGTTGTCGATTTGCACGGACAATGCAAACATGTGCTCTGTATACATTCAATGAAATTTAACTGCCAGATTTTTTAAGGTTCTGATAAGTGATAACTATTAATTAAATTAATTAGAATAGGGCAGCACGGTAGCACAAGTGGATAGCACAGTGGTTTCACAGTGCCAGGATCCCAGTTTCGATTCCCCGCTGGGTCACTGTCTGTGCGGAGTCTGCACGTTCTCCCCGTGTCTGCGTGGTTTTCCTCTGGGTGCTCCGGTTTCCTCCCAGTCCAAAGATGTGCACGTTAGGTGGATTGGCCATGATAAATTGTCCTTAGTGACCAAAAAAGTTAGGATGAGTTATTGGGTTATGGGGATAGGGTGGAAGTGAGGGTTTAAGTGGGTTGGTGCAGACTCGATAGGCTGAATGGCCTCCTTCTGCACTGTATGTTCTATGTTCTAGATTGAAGGTTCATTAAAAAGCACCATAGAGTCTGAAACAGGAAGTTAGAATATTTAATTTAATGACAATTCAGGTGTAAAAAGTGAAATAAAGAGAGGGGAAGAAAAATAGGATTGAGAGATAAACGGGAAAAACCAAGTTCCGAAAAAATATTTATATCTCCAACAATAATTGAAATCTGAAGGAACTTTCTCGAACTGTAATTAAAATCTGAAGAAGTGGAATTCTACACTTATAAAAGCTAATTTTCAGCATCACAGAGCTTGTTTTACAATAATGAAGACTTATCACGCCATAAAAATATACATACTTTGAAATGGACGTGGCCTTTCTTTTACTAGCAAGTTTAATAGTTATATATCAGTTAAGCACAATAAGTTCACACTGTTTGATATGTTCTTCGATAAGACCACTGCGTTGGCACAACTCATGGAGGAGCAGGATAACCCTGACAGCAACTGGGCAGCACGGTAGCATTGTGGATAGCACAATTGCCTCACAGCTCCAGGGTCCCAGGTTCGATTCCGGCTTGGGTCACTGTCTGTGCGGAGTCTGCACATCCTCCCCGTGTGTGCGTGGGTTTCCTCCGGGTGCTCCGGTTTCCTCCCACAGTCCAAAGATGTGCAGGTTAGGTGGATTGGCCATGATAAATTGCCCTTAGTGTTGGGTGGGGTTCCTGGGTTATGGGGATAGGGTGGAGGTGTCGACCGTGGGTGAGGTGCTCTTTCCAAGTGTCGGTGCAGACTCAATGGGCCGAATGGCCTCCTTCTGCACTGTAAATTCTATGAAAACTATGAAAACTTCCTGCTTTCCATATTTATCTGTGCATGTACAGTCATCTCATGTTGCTATCTGATTTATACTGTAATAATGGTAAGCACTGTTAGCTTCACTGCTATTCGCACAGCAAATTCTGGTCCAATATTTTCTTTCACGCTTAGTAATCTCCCTGAATGGCTTGCCATTAGCCTGTTGTGCAATCTCAAAGCTTTTAAAGAAGTGCTTCCTTCAAGTTAGGATAAGGCAATTTGTGCCTCATTCTGGCCGTTACCATTGAATTATGGTGTCAAAATTATACAGCAAAAAAAGCCATCAATCTATAAGAGTTGTCATATTTTCTCAATAGTCCAGAAGATAGTCTCTCTGATCGCATCAAGAACCTTCACATTCACATGGACGAGTCACACAAACTCATAAAATTAATCTTTCTCTTAATTTTTATGCCCTCCAAACCCTAGTTCCCTTGTTTTCACTCCCTCTTCATTTTTGAGGGCTTTTCTCCTTTCGCAGTGACGAGTGGAGGAAAAATGTCATTGATGCAATGGGGAATTGTGGTTTGGATTTTATAGAGTGTTTTGTGTACTGCACTGCAACTCCCACCCACCCCCCCCCCCCTCCCACACACACACACACACACACACACACACACACACAGAGACAACACTAAACGTTTCGACAGGACTCCATTCCCAAGAAAAAGCCAGCACCTCTGCAGGGTTTAATTGGATCAGGGCAAGACTTCTGCCCACGTTTTCTGCGAAAGCTGCAGGTCGAGGCTGTAAAACCGAGCCCTCAGTGTGTTCCACCATCTCACTATAAATGTGATTTTTCCATAATCTTTTAAAAAACATTGGATCCAGCAAAGAACAAACAGCAAAAAGATAACTATAGGGATAAATGTACAGAAGGCACAATAGAAAACAAAAATCATTACATGATATGGGGCGAGATTCTCCGACCCCCCGCCATTGAATTCACGATGTCCAGCCTCCAGATCAAGATTCCCGAGACATGACAGCCAGTTCTCAAACTTGGCTGGGAATATCTCCACACCTCACTGGAAATACTAGGCATTACAGGGCCCTTCATTCTCACTCAAACCCTCAGGATGGGCAACAAGCAATGCAACAGGAACTCAACCACGTGGACGCAGGTTTCCACCAGAGACAGTGCTCTCCCTGCGACAAGAACTTTCTTATGCGCCACCACTGCCTCCTTTAAGACATCTCGCAACTCATCAAATTGGGCTTTAATGTCCTGCCCAACCGAACAAAGACTATTAGATGGATCAACTTCATCGTTGGCAGCCATCATCAGTCGGTCTGCACTGCACTATATCATCAAGGCGGGAAGCCTCTCAAAGGCAGCTGCATCACTAAAGACAAGGCCCCACCCCAACTCCTTCCAGCCTCCATGAATCAACGAGGATTAAAACATATTGTCTCGACTCAAATGTGCTGAAACACTCATGATCAAATCTCAGTACTTAGTAAAAGCCATGGCAACTGGAAAAGAGATATAAAGAGATGTGAACAATCATAAAAACAAAGATTGAAAGATAAACTAAATAGTGGCGGGGGGGAGGGAGTGTTGAGTAGTATAGATAATTTGAAAATTAAAGTTAAAGGAAAGTATAGACGTGCAGGTGAATGACGAGGACTTTAAACTAGTTAAAGGAGACAACGGCTCAGGAGAGATTAGTAAAGTTTCCAGACCACGTAATAGAACATAGAGTATAGAAGGTGGCAGGAATCTAACTTCAGGCAGAGTAAAAGAAGTGACAAGTATGAGAAGGGAGGTAGTCAATGCAGGACTGAGGGTGTTGTGCCCAAATGTGTGCAATATACGGAACAAGGTAAATGAGCTTGTTGCACACATGGAAATTGGCTGGTATGATGTTGTGGGCATCATAGGGACATGGCTGCAAGGGGATCAGGGTTGGGATCTAAATATCCAAGGATATGTGTCCTATCGAAAGAACAGGCAGATGGGCGGGGTTGCATTGTTAGTAAGGAATGAAGTTAAATCGATAGCAAGAAGCGATATAGGATCAAAAGGCATAGAATCTCTGTGGGTAGAGTTGAGGAATCGCAAAGGTAAAAAGACCCTGATGGGAGTTATGTACAGCCTCCCTAGCAGTATCAGGATGTGGAGCAGAAAATAAATCAGGAGATAGAAAGGCATATAAAAAAGGCAATATTACAATAATCATGGGGGACTTCAATATACAGGTGGACTGGGAAAATCAGGTTGGTAGTGGATCCCAAGAAAAGGAATTTGTGGAATGTCTAAGAGATTTTTTTTTGAAGAGCAGCTTGTTATAGAACCTTCTAGGGAACAGGCAATTCTGGATTTGGTGACGTGTAATGAGGCAGATTTGTTTAGGGACCTTGAAGAGAAGGCACGCTTCGGGAGCAGTGACCACAATATGATAGAATTTACCCTGCAGTTTGAGAGGGAGAAGCTGGAATCAAATGTAACAATACGACAATTAAATAAGGGTAACTACAAAGACATGAGGGAGGAGCTGGCCAGAGTTGAGTGGAAAGGGAGCCGAGCAGGGAAGACAGTGGAACAGCAACGGCAGGTGTTTTGGGGGGTTATTTGGGAAACACAACAGAAATTCATCCCAAGGAGGAGGAAACTTGCTAAGGGGAGGATGAGGCATCCATGGTTGACAAGAGAAGCCAAGGACAGCATAAAAGAAAAAGAAAAAGCATACAAAGTGTCAAGGATTAGTGGGAAGCCAGAGGATTGGGAAGCCTTTAAAAGTGAGCAGAGGACAACTAAAAAAGCATTAAGGAGGGAGAAGATTAAATATGAGTGTAAGCTAGCCAGGAATACAAAAGAAGATAGGAAGAGTTTTTTCAATATACAAAAGATAGGAGAGAGGCAAAAATAGACATTGGACGATTGAAAAATGAGGCCGGAGAAGTAATAATATGAAACACAGAAATGGCAGACAAACTGAATAGTTACTTTGCATCGTCTTCACGGTGGAGGACACCAGTGAGATGCCAGAGCTCCAGGAGAACCGGGGGTGGAGGTAAGTGCAGTGACCATCACTAAGGAGAACGTTCTGGGGTAACTGAAAGGTCTGAAGGTAGATAAATCACCTGGATTGGATGGACTACACCCAAGGGTTCTGCAAGAGATAGCTGAGGAAATTGTGGAGGCATAGTAGTGGTCTTTCAGGAATCACTGGAGGCAGGGAGGGTCCCAGAGGACTGGGAAGTGGCGAATGTAACACCATTGTATAAGAGGAGAGGGATGCAGAAGACGGGAAATTGTAGGCCGGTGAGCCTGACTTTGGTCATTGATAAGATTTTAGAGTCCATTCTTACAGATGACATCGCGGAGTACTTGGAAGTGATGATAAAATAGGACTGAGACAGCATGTCAAGGGGAGGTCATGTCAGACAAATCTGTTAAGAGTTTTTTGAGGAGATAACAAGGAAGTTAGACAAGGGAGAACCAGTGGACGTGATTTATTTAGATTTCCAGAAGCCCTTTGACAAGGTGCCGCATCGGAGACTTAAATAGGTTAAGAGCCCATGGTGTTAAGGATAAGATTCTGGCATGGATAGAGAATTAGCTGACTGGCAGAAGGCAGGCAGAGAGTGGGGATAAAGGGGTCTTTTTCAGGGTGGCTGCCGGTGACTAGTGGTGTGCCTCAGGAGTTAGTGCTGTATTTTCTCAATATACATTAATGATTTGGAAGAAGGAACTGAAGGCACTATTGCTAGGTTTGCAGATGATGCAAAGATATGTTGAGGGATAGATAGTATTGAGGAAGCAGGGGGCTACAAAAGGACTTGGACAGGCTAGGAGAGTGGGCAAAGAAGTGGCAGTTGGAATACAATGTGGAAAGTGTGAGATTATGCACTTTGGAAGGAGGTATGGAGGCATAGACTATTTTCTAAATGGGGAAAAGCTTAGGAAATCAGAAGCACAAAAGCACAAAGGGACTTGGGAGTCCTTGTTCACGATTCTCTTAAGGTTAATGTGCAGGTTCAGTCGGCAGTTAGGAAGACAAATGCAATGTTAGCATTCATGCCGAGAGGGCTAGAATACAAGAGCAGGGATGTACTTCTGAGGTTCTATAAGACTCTGGTCAGGCCCCGTTTGGAGTATTGTGAGCAGTTTTTGGCCCCGTATCTAAGGAAGGATGTGCGGGCCTTGGAAAGGGTCCAGAGGAGGTTCACAAAAATGATATGTGGAATGAAGAACTTATCGCATGAGGAACAGTGGAGGACTCTGGGTCTGTACTCGTTGGAGTTTAGAAGGATGATGGGGGATCTTGTTGAAACTTACAGGATACTGCGAGGCCTGGATGAGTGGACGTGGAGAGGATGTTTCCACTTGTAGGAAAAACTAGAACTAGAGGCACAATCTCAGACTAAAGGGATGATCCTTTCAAACAGAGATGAGGAATTTCTTCAGCCAGAGGGTGGTGAATCTGTGGAACACTTTGCCGCAGAAGGCTGCGGATGCTATATCACTGAATGTCTTTCAGGCAGAGATAGATAGGTTCTTTTCAGGGGTTATGGGGGAAAGGCAGGTGAATGGGGATGAGAAAAATATCAACCATGATTAAATGGCGGAGCAGACTGGATGGGTCGAGCGGCCTAATTCTGCTCCTATGTCTTATGGTCTTATGGAGTTCGTGACAACGCAGACATGCCCATGCTCCCATCACGTAAAACCTGGAAATTAGCACTTATACTAAAGAGGATAGCTGAACTGCAATGACACTATTCTACTGCAATGACACTTGGAAAATAAATTAGTGAGACAAAATCATGAAAATGTTGGTGGAAGAAAACTAAAGTTAAGAGAATTGTGATGATAAACGAATGCAATCTTTTTTGTTAAGGTTGTTGAATACTTATGACATCAAAGCATGCCCACCTCATATTATGCTCAGAAACACACTGCCAGCTTGACTCATCAGCCAAGGATATTAAGCGTTGTAATGCCAAAACTAGAGGAATTTTTTAATTGGAGAATCTATCCTAATAATGGATTCAACTCAAGTTATTTAATCCTGTAACAGATGTTGAAGTAAAATATGTATTATCAGAAAGCACAACTCGTAATTAAGAAGATATATGTAGATTTCCACCGCGAATGTACTGTTTTTGAAATGGTTTCAAGTGATATAAATACAGGCACTCAGTAAGTAATGCAACAAGTATTGATTTAAGATAATAGTCATTTATTTCAGCATTCAATGACCCTTAGGTTTCTATCTACTAATGAATGTGGCCTCTACGCCCCTCGACTTTAAGCTGTCCATTGACCAGGCTTAAATACAATAACAATAGCCTTAAGCTAACACTTTCATTGGAAGATTGCAAGGACTCGAGCTGAACTTACATTCAAAAAGGCCAGGGAAGGGAAGAAAACTGGAAAACGGCTGAGGATAAAGGAGAGGTGTGAGTTAACTGCTAAATGAAGGAATATTACAGATGGATTTTCCAGGCTGGCTGGCCAGTGAGTAACGCAAATGCCCATTGACTTCAGCAGGATCAGGAGATCCCGCTGGCAGTCAATGACGAGCTGCCTCTGCAGCCAGAAAACTCGCCTTGGGAGGGGAATGGAGTTTGGAAAATCCTGGCTGACGTCTTGTCCTGCGATCTCAAAAACATTTGTGGGTTGCATTTAGTTTTAACAAATAAGTCACTATGATTAAAGGGGTGGTCGAACCAAATATAGCCCCAATTTGAACATAACCCAATTAGCCCAATTTAAACACCAATCTATTAAATGCTCCATTTGCTTCAATTGATTCTAATATTGTCCCATTCAGGTCAACATCCAGGTTGTAAAGTCTAATCTCACTCAAATTAAATTTGTTGCAATTTGATAATGCCATACCATGGAATTCTTGTGGCTATTGCAGTGGGATGTTTTGATTCACATTTGAAAATTAGCCCAAGTTTCAATGACCTACCATCCAAAAAAATGGGTCCCATTAAATTTTTAATGAAATACTGCTTCAGAAAGTAAAATTAGAGAATTTTCTGGTAACTGTAGAACATAGGTAGACAAATTATTATTTATGCCTATATTGTATGTCCAATCAATTATAGATAAGAAAACATTGGTAAACCACACTCTTGCTGACTAAAAACCTAAGGGTTGAAATTTGCTACCGTATCTTAAATAGAATGTGTTGGGTTATTTAAATGTAGTGGTGACAGTTATGCCTATTTGGCAACATTTAGAATTTGGAATGGAGATGTGCCTATAAATTGCTAATTCTAAGTCGCATTTTTTGATTTTCTTAAATTCAACATTAAACAATTTCTGTTGCTAAATATAATATGAATGGAGGTCATTAATAAGGGCTGATCCTGCAATGAAAATGTTTCTCTAGTTTTAGCATTACAACAGCTTAAATTTTACTAGCCGTTTGGTAGCACAGGACTTGAGTATTGCTGAAAAAACATGTTGAAGCTTTTCGTTTTGTACTCACCAGGATAATTGCAAGAATACCAAGGTCAGGGGAAGAAACAATTTTATTCTGTATGAGAAGTTGGAAAGTGTTGATTAGTTGGAAAGTGGCCTCTGATTGGTAGCGATGGTGCCTTGGAGAATTCACTAGTTGATGGTGACTGACAGTTAATTGCCAAGCACTATTTGAAATCTTAACCAGACAGCTTGACTCTGTTTGGTTGATGCATTGCTCTGTGGAATGAACCAGGGAATGGCTGTCACTTGTTTTGTTTTGCTGGAACAAGCTCAATGTGTGTACATGTTCTTTCTGGCTACAAAGAACAGGGTCCTGTGTATTAATATATGTAGCTTCCAGCACATGCAAAAGTGCCACACTGCGATCTGATTGAGAATCTTAAATTGGTTGCCAGCGTAATGTTTTGGCACACTGAGGATTATTTAGCTAATGTTGTCCAATCATGAATCACATCTAATGTTGGGCACTGTGTTTTGAATTTTGCAAGCACAGACTGATTGAGTATAGTCCGTACTTTACCCGTTGTGAATAGCTATTTAATACAATCCACCAGTCTTTGGGACGAATGGCCTTTATACCTGGCATCACACTGGCACTGAAAATCACATGCCATATTACTCATTTGTGTAATAGGCAGTATATCCTCATAAAGTATAAAGTTGTTGTCTCCCCTGACATTGGTATTCCTGCGATTGTCCTGATGAGTGCTGGGCGGAAAGCTTTGACAAAATGACATTTTTAACAATACTCAAGCTTAAATATTATTTTCCATCTCAATTTTTTTTTTTTCAGATGTTTTTATTAGTTTTCACATTTTATGTTTCACACTTCAGTTCATAAGTTAAATTATATGTTGCATACCTGCTCAAAAAAGGGAAAAATTAAATTAAAATTAAAATTAAAAAACAAAGAAAACAAAAGGAAAAATATGCCCCCAGTGTGGCCTGAGTGCATAATTACAGGTGATTTTTACCATTTACTTTGGTTTTCAGCATGCCCTTGGGCCCGTCCCCTGTGGTTTTGTCCCTTGTCTCTCACATCTACTTTGGGTGTTTTCACTCCCTCCCCCGGTTTTCTCCATCTCCCGCCCCTTCTCCCTTTGTCACGTGGCTTGTTTACAGCTCCCTCCTCCCTTCAAAAAACCCTGGGCGGGATTCCTCAGCCCACGCCGGGCCAGAGAATCGGCAGGGCGGGGGCGAATTACACGACACCTCCCTGACGCCGGTCCGCCGATTCTCCGGAGAATCGGCGCCATTGGCGCAGCGCGGTCAGCGGGGCACCGGTCAGGGGCTGCTGTACGTGCCCCCCCCCCCCCGGCGATTCTCCATCCGGAATGGGCCAAACGGCCGCAACAAAAATCCGAGTCCCACCGGCGCCATCCACGTGTGATCTTATCCGGCGAGACCTCAGCATGCATCCATCTGGGGGTGGCCTGGTGGTGGGGGGAGGGGGGGTCCGACCCTGGGGAGGGCCTCTGCTGTGGCCTGGCCCGCAATCGGGGCCTACCGATCGGCGGGCCAGCCTCTTGGGCTGGGGGCCTCTTTTGCTCCGCACCTGCCCCTGTAGCCCTGTACACCATGTTGCGTCGGGGCCCGCGCGGAGAAGGGAGCCACCGTGCATGCGCGCAACCGCGCTGGTCGCACTGCGCATGCGCGCATTGGCACCGTTCGCAGTGCGCATGCACAGACCCATGACGCCCATTTGACACCGGCATCGGCAGCTGGAGCAGCGTGGGTCACTCTAGTGCCGTGCTGGCACACTGAGGGGCTCAGAATCACTGCTCCTGAGGGCCTGTTGATGCCGTCGTGAAGCGCCAGTCCACTTCTCAAACATAATCTGATGAAAAATAAAGAGCCTTACAAAAGTGAAAAGAAGAAATTAATTGATGTATTTAAAATCTGTCAGTCAAAGAAATTTTGCTTTCATCAACATTCTTGTGTAACATGATATTTTCAAGTGACCATTTTAACTCACCAAAATTCACAGCAGTTTCTTCCGGAATGTAATGTGCCTACTTGTTTTTATTCTCATTGACTAATACACATGGGTCTTTCACAGTGAAACATGGTTGAAAATTTTGGGTCATCTGGTTTTTGTTGGTATTTTTGATTCTTGTGACCTACAATCTACTTGTCAAGAATGGAATGCTGACCTTTGTTCTCAAGGCAGTTAGAATTTGAAAAGTGAGGAAGTTGTGTGTCAATCCGACAGAGCTGTGGTCAATTCCCATTGGGAGCATTGAATTCAGTTTTGGCAAAGCAATTTCAGAAAATATATAATAGCCTTGAAAGAGATATAGAATTGATTGACTGCAAGTATACCACGGCTTAAAGGGTTACATTATGTGGACAGATTGCACAAAGCTATGGCATAGTGAAAAATCCTCTGGTGCTCTCCTTTTGGAAGCAGTGTGGTATAACTCCAGCTTTGAGCAGACAGGATTGCAGCAAAAAACACCCACTGCTAAAAGTGGTTGTCAGTGACAGCTATTGCAAGTGAACTCTCCCCACTCTTCACACTGAGAAACCCCTCATTTACACCTGTCTCAGTTAATATTAGACCAGAAGAAATAGAAACAGGAGTAGGCTGTTCGGCCCCTCGAGCCTGCTCCGCCATTGAATAAGATCACGGCTGATCTGACATTCTTCACGTCCACTTTCCTGCCCTTTCCCCATAACCCTTGATTCCCTTACTGATCAAAAATCTATCTACCGCAGCCTTTAATATACACAAGGACTCTGCCCCCACAGCTCTCTGTGGCAAGGATTTCCAAATACAACACTCTGAGAGAAGAAATTCTTCCTCATCTCAGTCTTTTAAAAAAAATAACTTGATGTACCCAATTTATTTTTTCCAATTTAGGGGCAATTTAGCGTGGCCAATCCACCTACCCTGCATATCTTTGGGTTGTGGGGGCGAAACCCACGCAAACACGGAGAGAATGTGCAAACTCCACACGGACAGCGACCCAGAGCCAAGATCGAACCTGTGACCTCGGCGCCATGAGGCAGCAGGGCTAACCCACTGCGCCACTGTGCTGACCCTCATCTCATTTTTTAATTGGCATCCCTTTATTCCAAGATTATGCCCCCTTGTCTGAGACTCTCCCATGAGGGAAGCATTCTTCTCAGCATTTACCCTGTCAAGCCCATTAAGAATTCTATGGGTCGGATTCTCCGTTGGTTGACGCCAGAGTCAGAAAATGCGATTGGGCGGAGAATTCGTTCTGACAACGAAATTTCGGCAGTCGCCAATTTCACACGCAATCGCAATTCTCCGTCGCCTCGACAGTGGCGTCATTGCATTCCAGAATGTATGGACAGTAAACACCGATCATCAGCAGGCCTGACCGGTATTCTCTGGGGCCTTAGCGATTCTCCGCCTCCGATGGGCCGAATTCCCAACGGTGAGGTTCACTTGAGCTTTTACAAATCATGAAACCGGCGTCATGGCTGATGAGGGAGAGAAAGGGGGTACAGAAAGTGTCCAACACCACCATAGTTTACTGGCAAGCGTGCCACTGGCTGGGGGGCTTCTGCCAAGGTTGGGGGGGGTAGTGGGGGATGGCCAGGAGATGGGCTGTGGGGTCAGGGTGGATAGGCATGGAACACCATTGCCACATCCTGCAAGGCAGCCATACAGCTGCACACGCCGCTGACTGCCCACTGTGACCTTAGGGCTACAGTTCTTATGGGTGACTCCCCAGCGCACTCTCATCGGTGTCTTCTGGCCCCAGCCGACCCATCAGCGGGATGGGTGCACTCCAGTGCAACCAGTGTCATCTTGTTGGCTGGGATGAGTGTGTGGGCATTGTAATGTGTATGTGCGGTTGCAATTTATCAGACTCACGAGTATTTATCATGGACCCACCGAATCCCGCACCGTTTTTCATTGGAATCAATTGTGTTTCAAGTGATTAGTCCCTCCAGATTCGGCGCCAATTTTGCTGTCGTGAAAGTCCATGAATGCTGCCCCGACGTCAACACTTAGTCTCAGGAACAGAGAATCCAACACTACGTTTCAATGAGATCACCTCTCATTCTTCTAAATTCCAATGAGTAGATTCCAACCTATTTAAACTTTGCTCATAAGACAATCCCTCCATAACGGGAATCATCCCAGTGAACCTTCTCTGAGCTGTCTCCAATGAAATAATATCTTTTCTTAAATAAGGGGACGTGTTCACAGTACTCCAGGTGTGTGGGAGGGGGGGATTTCTCTGCCATTCTCCGCCGGTCGGGGAGCTACCAATGTAGTGCAGAATCCCATGCGAGGGGAAAAAACGGGAAGCTCCAATCGATTTGCAATGCTCCGGTCCTCCGCTGGCAGTGGTATCAAGGTTTGCACCCCGTGCCAGCGGGAGGATGCAACTGGATCAGTTTGACCCATTTACATCCTATTAAAAGGCTCGACACCGGATTATCTCCATGACCCTCTGGGCCGGGATTCTCTTGGGCGTGGATTGGTGCAAGTATTTGCAAGCATGGCCCTGACACAAGGAACCTTGCAGTGGGTCAAGAGTGTAAGTATTTAAGGTAGGTGCCCCAATGTCCATGGAGGATCCCTCTGCTCTCCACAATGCAAATCCTTCCCATCCCACCTCCCATTACCTCCTCCACCAGATCCCCCCATTAGAGACCCCACCAGATCCCCTCCATCAGAGATCACCACCCGACACCCCATCAAAAACTCACCAGACCCCTCATCAGAGACCCCCATCAATTGAACCCAACCGCAATGATTATAAATATCTCGGCGTTAAGTGATTCCACTTCCTCTTTTTCTCAGCAGAAAGCACTTAACTGTGTTTCATGTGGTCAGAAGCTGTCAATCATAGCTAGATATTTACAAACATTGTGGCTGGGTTCAAATGAGCCTATGCTCATTTTGACCTTCTCTTCCTTTTTATATATTTAAACAAGATTTTGTTGCCAGTTTTTATTTTCCTCACTAGTTTGCCCTTGTAGTCTATTTTCTCCCTCCTTATTATATTTTAGACCTCCATTGCTGGATTCTGAATTCATCCCAACCTTTGGGGCTATCGCTGACTTTTGCCTCCTTATATGCTTTTACTTTCAACTTAGTACTTTCCTTAACTTCCTTGTTTTGCCATGGTTGGTTTATCCCTCTCTTAAAATGTTTCCTCCTTACTGGGATGTATTTTTGCTGAGAGACATCAGTTACCTCCTTAAATGTATGCAACTGCTTGTTTACAGTCTTTTCTGCTAATCTATCCACCCAGTCCTCTTTCGCTAACTCGACCACTATTTCATTGTAATTCTCTTTATTTAACCTAAATACAATTGTTTCTGACCAAGTTTCTCACTTTCAAACTGAATATTAAATCCTACCAAGTTGTGATCACCGTTTCCAAGGGGATCTTTTACTTTGAGGTAATTTATTAAACCTGCCTCATTACACTTTACCAGATCCAAGATAGCCTATTCCCTGGTTGGCTCCATGACATATTACTCCAGGAAACTATCCCTAATGCACTCTATGAATTAATTGTCATAGCTACCTTTACCAACTTGATTCACCCAATCAGCATGAAGATTAAAGTCACCCATAATTATTGTTCTATTATTTTTACATGCTCCTATTATTTGTTGATTTGTACCCTTTCCTATAGCGTGGCTACTGTTTGGGGGTCTATACACTACTGCTAGAAATATCTTCTTTCCATTGCTGTTTTTTAAACTCCACCCAAATGGACGCTACATCATCAGGGTCTAGATCGTTTCTCACAAGTGCCCTTATTTCATCTCTTATTAAGTGTGCTACCCCACCAACATTTCCTTCCCTCCTTTCTTTCTAAAAGGTCAAATATCCTGATTCCAGTTTTGCTCTGCTTATAACCATGTCTCCGTAATGGTTATGATTTCATATCCATTTACCTCGATTTTCTCTGTAAACTCATCTACCTTATGCCAAATGCTATGTGCATTAAGATACAAAGCCTTTAGGCCTTTTGCCATTTTTAACCATCCTAACATTTCTTTGCCAGTTTTGCTTCAATTAACCCATGGTTTGTTTTTTCATGCCCCTCTTACAGGTTTTCACTGCCCGCTCAATCAGACCATTCCAAGAAGGGCGATATGGGGCTGTTTGAATGTGCTTCACTCCACTCATTTACATAAACCCCTGAAATTCTTCTCTTGTGAAAGGATTACCATTATCGATGACAAGCACCTCTGGAATCGTATGGATGCTAAATGATTGGCATAGCTTCTCTTATGGTGACTTTCAAAGTGGTGGAAGGCATCTGGTAAATATCTATCCACTTTGAGTAGGCATTGATCAGCAGCAGAAACATTGACCCTAGGAAGGGCCCAGCGAAGCTGGCATGCAAACACACCCAAGGGCACCCCGGCCACTCCCATGGGTGGAGCGTGACTGATTCCAAGAGCTTCTAATGTTCTTGGCAAGCCGTACACTGCTGCACTATCTTCTCAATATCACCATCAAGCTGTGGTCACCACATGTAGCTCCTGGCGATTACTTTCATTTTGGAAACCCCTGGATATCCACTGTGCAAGTCCTGCAAAATTGTTTTCCAGCCTTACCTCATGATAACGCCGCAGGCTCCCCACAGGAGGATGCCGTCCTCTACACCAATCTCCTGTTGCTTAGTTGTGAATTCTTGCAGTTCTTCCGGAAGTTTCCCCTGTACTCCTCCATGTAGGGTGACGTGGCACAGGTTTGCCAATGTAGGATCTTTTTGAGTGCATGCACAAATTTGTGAGGCCCATACAGGTAACAGGACCATGAAATTAAGTGCCAACGCAACCTCATCCGCTACTGGCGGGGTTGGGAGCTGTACATGCAATGGAAGTCACCTGAGGTTATCCATGAGCGCAATCTGTGCACCTGGGTGGTACTCAGAAGTATGCTTGTATGCTGCCAACAGCAATGCCCATTGCTGAATCCTGGCTGAAGCTATTGGCAGTATCATCATATCTTCTTTGAAAAGGCCGAGTAAAGGCTGTGGTCCATAATTATTGTGAAATTACATCCTTAGCGGCATTGGTAAAACCTTTTGACTGCAAAGATCACGGCCTGACTTTTGTAATTTGAGTGTAATGGTGCTCTGCCAGTATGGTTGCCAGATTCGGAATATATTTTCTGCAATAATTATTGAGCCTTAGAACGACCTTAGCTCTGTTGAGTTCTCTGGTGTTAGGCCTGCTTCATGGCTTGGACTCTCTCTTCTACCGAGTGCAACCTGCCTTTGTCAACCCATTATCCCAGGAATATAACTTATCTTGCTTGAAGACTACCTTGCCTCTCTTCGGGCGGAGATCTACTTCTGAGAATCGATGGAGGTCTTCCAGGTTGTCCAGCTGTTCCTACTCGGAGGCTTCTGTACTGAGTACATTGACAAGGTAAACAGCTATCCTGGGGAGCTTTTGAAGAATGCCTTCAATTACCCGCTGGAAAATGGCAATGCGGACGACACCCCAAATGGGAGCCTGGTGTACTCATGAAATCCCCTGTGGGTGTTAATGGTTACATATTTTTTGGATGCCATGTCCAACTCCAATTGGAGGGACACGTGGCTCATGTCCAGCTTTCATATCGGTCTTCCACATGTAACATGGGGTACCTGCCCAAGCGGGAGGCCTTGTTGACTGTCATTTAAAGTTGCCACATAAGCGGGTGGACCTGTTCAGCTTCAGCACTGGGACCACTGGTGCTGCCCACTCTGCGAATTGGACCGGGTGTATAATCCCCAAGTTCTCCAGTTGGCTCAGCTTGTTGTCTACCTTTGACAGGAGGGCGTATGGGACTGGGTGGGCCCTGAAATATTTGGGTTGGGCATCCCGGTCAATGTAAATTTTAGCCGTGGCCCCCTTTATCTTTCCTAGGCCTTCATGGACGACTTCCTGGCATTTTCCAAAATTCAAAAAATGTTGAACAGATTCAAAAAATCTGTTGCCAATCCAGGTAGAAGCTCTGTAATTAGTTGCGGCCTAGAAGATTGGGTCTGGGTCCCTGGACACTACCAGTGACAGTCGAACTGATTGTTGTCCATAGGTAACCGGGGTCATTGTAGTCTCAATAATTTTCAATGGTTCCCGGTACACACCGCCAACTGGGACCCAGATGCTGGATCCCCAAATAAAGTTTCTGGAAAGTGTGTTGTCCAGTGACCAAGACCGCAGCCCCCATAAAAATGTCCACCACCAAGAGGTGGCCATTCATCTGGAGGGTTATCTTAATTAGGGTTATTTTAGGTGCTGTAATGTGATTTAGTTACATGCAGTCATCCTCATCAGGTTGGGCAAGATGTATGTAGAACTCTGGCTCAGGATGCTTTTGTTATCCGACCAAGGCATCATATACGGTAGTACAGTGGTACGCTCTGTTGCTTCACAGCATCAGGATCCCAGGTTCAATTCCTGACTTGGGTCATTGTCTCTGTGGAGTCTGCACATTCTCACCGTGTCTGCGTGGGCCTCCTCCGGGTGCCCCGGTTTCCTCCCACAAGTCCCAAAAGACGTGCTCTTAGGTGAATTGGACATTCTTAATTCTCCCTCTCTGTACCCGAACAGGCGTCGGAATGTGATGACTAGGGATTTTTCACAGTAACTTCATTGCAGTGTTAATGTAAACCTACTTGTGACAATAAAGATTATCATTATTTGCTGTTGATTCTGGTGCCCTCGACGGCTAAGGTTCCTGCGACCACAAGTGCAGCACTGTTGTGAGTCGACTTCCTTGTCCTCAGAGGAGGTGGCTCATCAGGCTGTGTTAGTTCTTGGCCAATGGGTCAGATCACGTCATTGCAGATGTTGCGACTGGGTCCCATAAACCCTGCTATTGGGGAGCATTACTCACTGGAATGGGGAGGCAGCCAACGTTGTCTACATCATAGACCATGGAGCCCTGGAGTTCCTGGATCCCCGTTTCCATGTTTTCACATGAAAGTGATAGTTCTACAGCCCTTTTTTAGATCCAAGGCCGGTTTTGACAACTGTATCCGTTGGGTCGCCATGGGTTATTAATGTCACACACTGGGCGGCCTTGCAACATCTCTGGAAAGGATGGGCCGTAGTCACAATACTCAGCCAACTTGCGAAGGCGATGTCAGGAATTCCGTGACTGACTCCTGTGATTCACCCGGCCACGTTAAACCGGTATCTTTGTACGATCACTGATGGTTTAAGGTTGTAATGATTTGCGACAGACTCCACAAGTTCACTAAAGGTCTTCCAATCTGGGCCTGCCAGGTAGGTGAAACTTTGGATCACACTGAAAGTCGGAACTCCGCAGGCAGTCAGGAGTATTACCTTTTGCCGGGAAACTCCTATAATACCATTTGCCTGGAATAAATACCTCATCAGTTTGGTATAGAACATAGAACAGTACAGCACAGAAAAGGCCCTTCGGCCCTCGATGTTGTGCCGAGCATCGTCCGAAACCAAGATCAAGCTATCCCACTCCCTGTCATTCCGGTGTGCTCCATGTGCCTATCCAATAACCGCTTGAAAGTTCCTAAAGTGTCCAACTCCACTATCACAGCAGGCAGTCCATTCCACACCCTAACCACTCTCTGAGTAAAGAACCTACCTCGGACATCCCTCCTATATCTCCCACCCTGAATCTTATAGTTATGCCCCCTTGTAACAGCTACATCTACCCGAGGATCTTCCATCAATCTTCCATGCCTGCGGCCAAGGCCCCGAGCCTTCCAAAAGCAGAATTTTTAAAATTTCACCAATCATGCTCTTGTACTGAGGAATTCAAGTGCGGTCTGGACTTCCAGAATTGCAACCATAGTTTTTTCTCATCGCCAGTATAAAAGCTCAGGAGATCTGTGAAAGTGAATCAAATTGGCAGTTTATTGTCAACCAAATGAAAAGGCCGCAATGCATCATACAACACATAGGTCCTAACCAGGACTACCGATCAAACCAGACCCAATCCAGGCTGGCTTTCAAGGGTTGTTTCTCTGAGTCCCAGCTGATGGGCCCACGGGGATGACACAATTGACCTCCTCCTTCGGCAGCAACTCGTATTCCACGAGTCCCACGGGGAGGTCAATTGTGTCATCCCCGTTGGTCTCATGAGGGGTATTACACTCAGATCATAGAAAAGGCCAAATAACATGTGGAGAATCAATCTTGGCAGTGGTTAACCAGTGGAAACAACTTACACCATGGGAATTCTCTCCCATCAGTGTTTTAACTGCCAGTGCTTCCATTCAGAGTAAAACTAAAATGGGATTCCATTCATAAAATGTAGGAGATCCAAAAGACTCCCAGCACATAGCTCAGCAAGAGTCTTCACCAGAGATTATACTGCATGTGCTGTGAAAGGTTTTCCTGAGGGGAGTCCACACAATGTATTCTGGATTTAGATTGCAATCAAGATGTCGTCACTTTTGCATCTCTGCAAAGTAAAAGCTGCCCTTTACTAAAAAAGGAAAATGAGCAAGTTGTCCCAAATGCATCATATTAATGAGAGGTTTGTTATACCACATACTTAAAAAAGCACATGACTACCAATGTTTGATTTGAGGAATAAAGTATTTATTGTACAAACTCAGAAAATTAAATTATGCTGCAGAGCCACAATGGAATGAATGGATGAATTAGCGAAGGAATAAATAAATGCCAGTAGGAAGATGCAGTGTGTGAAATAAAAGTGCGAAATAAGCTTCAGAGGCCAATTTTATATCCATACATTAGCATACAAAATAGCTCCAACCTACTGCTCTAGCGTGTTTTGGAATGAGCTTAGCAGCAAGCCTGCCGTGCCTCACCCCTTTTGAGTGAGTGGGCCTCTAATCTCTTTCACTCACATTATTACTCATAAAATATCACTCCTAACATTATATTCAAGCTGGTAGCTGTGGAACCTAGAGCTCTTATGAAAAATTAAAATGATGACTGCTCAGGAGCAAATTAACAACTTAGCTGCACATGATGCGGAGTGCAGATGACATCTCCAGGCTTGTATCAGCGAGAATTAGATGCCACTTCAACCATTGGAAAAGTTTAGACTTGAAAGCGGCCCAGGGGTTCAATAAAGAAAGCATAGTTCAATTCTGAGGATTTCAAGTAATGAAACATAGACATTCAAGTTATTACAGGATTGCAAGTGGAAAAGCTTCTAGAAACAATAATTCAGGACAAAATTAATTGTCACTTGGGTGGATGCTGGTTAATTGAGGAAAGACAACACAAATTTGTTGAGGGCAAATTGTGTTCAACGATTGCTAGAGTTTTTTGATGAGGTAACAGAGAGGGTTGATGAAGGTAGTGCTGTTGATGTGGTGTACATGGACTTCCAAAAGGCATTTGATAAAGTGCCACACAACAGACTTGTGTGCAAATTTATGACTCATGGAATAAAAGAGACATTAATGAATGTACATGAAATTGACTGGATGACACAGGAAACAGAAAGTTACAGCATATCCTAGGCTTTATTAGTAGGAGCAAAAACAAGGAAGTTATGTTAAACTTTTGTACAACACTGGTTTGGCCTCAGCTAGAGTAATGCATCCAGTTTTGGGTGCTGCTCAATCAGATAGATGTGTAAGCATTAGAGGGGGTATGAAGAAGATTCATGAAAATGGTTGCAGGGATGAGGAACTTCAGTTACACATGGGCCAGGATTCTCCAATCCCGCGGCCAAGTTCTGACGCTGGTGTGAAAAGTGGCGCGAGCCACTCCGGAATCAATGGGCCTCAAGTGGCAGGTATCCACCCCTTCCTAGGGGGCTAGTATGGCGCTGGAGTGGTGCTGCAGCTCCGGCACCCGAAAGCCGGCGCGCTACGGCCGGTGCAAGTCTGTGCATGTGCGCCATGGCCGACGCGAGTCCGCTCATGCGCACCACGGCTGGCGCGAGTCCGCGCATGCGCGTGGGTTCCCATCTCCGCGCCGGCCCCCAGGCATTATGGCGGAGCCCTACAGGGTCCCGGCACGGAAGAACATAGGGCCGCCACGGAACTAGCTCGCCCGCCGATCGGTCGGCCCCAATCGCAGGCCAGGCCACCGTGGAGGCCCCCTCCGGGTCGGATCCCCCCGCCACCCCTACCAGGACAGCACCGCAGCCAGAACTCCGAGGTCCCGCCGGGTGGGACCATATGTAACCCACGCCGGTGGGGCTCAGCTGAACACGGCAGGCACTCGGCCTGTCGAGGCCCGGAGAATTGCCGGGGGGGCCGCTTTCAACGGCCCGCAACCGGCGCGACGGCGATCCCGCGGGCACCCGAGAATCGGCGCCGGAGAATCGGCGGGCTGGCGGTGGGGCAACCTGGCGAGGGGTCGGAGAATCCCGGCCATGACGTTTGGAAAGGTTGGGTCTCTTTTTCTTGGCGAAGAGATGGTTGAGAGGAGATTTGATGGAGGCACGCAAAATCACGAAGGATCTGGACAGAATGGAAAAGGAAAAAGCAAGCACATCATGACAGCTGAATGGCCTTTTTCTGTGCTGTAATCATTCTGTGAAATGTGCAAACAAAGCACCAATATCTCACAGATCATTACATGATTATGCTTGTCTAACAAGCCAACTGTAAACAGTAAATTATGTTTGTCTTTAATGTTTTCAAAAATGAAAATAAATTATTGAATTTTCTTATTTAAATTCAATCTAACTCATGTAGTCAGGATAACTTATTCATTGTACACACTATCAGCTGGGCTCATGGTCAGGACATGATTATAGATTTTCAAGGCTGGTTAAAAATAAATCAATAAGTTCAATGGGAGCTGTTTTGTGGGGAGTCAGGAACTCCTGATGCTTAACATCGTGCAGTAAATGGCACTTCACTGTTAAAGCTACTTCGGTGGCATTAATATCAGTTTGTTTATTCTCATGGAGGTTTAACACATTGTTAAACCAAACATAAGATGAACCAATTATGGGAGAGGGAAGTGGATCCAATTAAATTATTATTTGTGGTCCTGAATGTAGATGATCCACATTGGAACTTACAAATGGCGTATATTTACACGTAATTATATTGATTTTTCCCTGGACACGGCAAAATAGAGGGATGACATAATGCAGATTTTCAAAATACTCAAACATTAAGTAAAGTTAAAGTAACTGAGCAATTTAAATTGGACAGCATGGGTAATTTAGCAGTTCCCAAAGGGGAACTGCGTTAGAATTCAAACTGTGCTTCCTTCGAATATAGCGGCATAGTAACTCTGGTGGAGGATTTGGGGGAGGGAGGGGGAGGGGGGGGGGGGGGCGCTGGAGAGAGGAGCACAGGCTTGATAATTTATCTTGAAAAATTATTTGGATCAATATCTACTAAGAAAGGGAGCAATGGTTCCACAGATTCATCAGTATTTGATTTTGTTACCAGGGAGGTAGGGGGTGAATATTTTAGATCATTAAGCTGCACTCGGTGGAGAGTGCTGTTTGTAGCGAGCATAGATAGGTTACAACACAGTCGCACCAATTCCCAAATCACACACCTTCCAAATGCAATTGAGCCTATTGAACAACAGCGTCACTGAATTTACTCTCCAATGTCCCATAAGGAGGGAATCATTGATGATGTAAAACAAAACAGGTGTGTGAGTGTAGCAGGATTGAATAAATAACATTTTCTCACATTGGAGTTTCTTGTGGTATTAGTTACAATTGGACCAGCTCTTTCACTGCCAACAAACTTAAAGGAAAGGGAAAATCAACAGTAGTAATTTTAAATTAGGTATTCCTTCATTTAATTCCATCATTTGGAAGAAATTTACTAACTTGGTTGAATTTTTTTCTACCTAGTTTTAAAAAAAGAAACATATTTGTCTTGTTCATCCACTCTTGTGGCATCTATGACTTGGAGCATCTCTGTGTATGTGGAAATTTGTGAATGTACTGAATTAATATCCAAAGGAAATCAGTTCAAGCCTGCCATGGTCAGTTATGGATTTGAAATGAACAAATCTGGTTATTTGTGACCTTCAGCAGGAAAACAAGAAAGAGAATGATATGAGAGTTGCTCAATTGTGATAGAACACAACTGGTTCAGCAATAGTAATGATCTTTATTATTGCCACAAGTAGGCTTACATTAACACTGCAATGTTAATCCCCGAGTCGCCACATTCCGGCGCCTGTTCGGGTACACTGAGTGAGAATTCAGAACGGCCAATTCACCTAACAGCACGTCTTTCGGAACTTGTGGGAGGAAACTGGAGCACCCAGAGGAAACGCACCCAGACACAGGGAGAACGTGCAGACTTCGCACAGACAGCGACCCAAGCCGGGAATCGAATCTGAGACCCTGCCATGGTGAAGCAACAGTGCTAACCACTGTGCTACTGTGCCGCCCATGATTAATATCCTTCATGATTAGTACGTTGCCACTGTACTTCTTGACTAGCCTACTTGTGGCCACAATACATGCTCTGCTGTTGAATCTTAAAGCCCTCAGGAATTAGACATTCAGTGTTGCCATGCCAACATCTCTCAAACCCCAAGGGCATATTTTTAAAAAACAGGCGACATGTCAACAGATTAAAATTTACATACAAAATGGGAATGAAAAACTGCTATGGAAGCAAGGAGCTAGAAAAGGAAATCTTTTACTCTAAAAGCGCACATTGTAGATAAAGCTGATTTTTGTTTGTACTGTAAATTCAATTTGCTTGTCAATGTGATTGTTTTCATTAGAATTTTTTCCAGTTTAAAACCAACTCAGCACAAAACATATTTAAAATGTTTGTAATGCCAAAGCAGTTCTGAGCAGGCGAAACATGTGAACATAACAAGAGTAATCTCTAAAATTGCATCATTCTCTGATATTTCAACCTGATCCGCATCTACAAATATGCATCTTTGTTTTATTCACGGATCTGCAGATTGCTGTCTGCCAGTTTCGGAAAGATGCATCACACAAATGATCGTTTTTGCGGGGGTAGAGGGCTGAGTAGAGGGCTGGGGAGGGGGATGGGAATCCAAACCTCTCCAATCAAAGCTTTCAAG